>NW_006400038.1:1981816-2005530 GCF_000299155.1 Elephantulus edwardii | reverse complement strand
CTCTCTATGCAGATGATATGATAGTATACCTAGAAAACCCTAAAGACTCAGCAAGAAAACTATTGGACGTAGTTGACCAATTCAGCAAAGTAGCAACATACAAAAATCAGTTGGATTTCTCTACAGTGACAAAGAGAATACAGAGCTAGAGCTAAGATAAACAATACCCTTCACAATAGCTAATGACAAGATAAAATATTTGGGAGTAAATATAACTAGAAGCACAAGGGATCTATTCAAAGAAAATTACAAAACTCTATTCAAAGAAAATTACAAAACATTACTACAAGAAACAAAAAGAGACCTGGAGAAGTGGAAGACTATTTCTTGCTCTTGTATAGGAAGATTCAATATTGTGAAAATGACAATAGTACCAAAGGCAATTTACACATTCAATGCAAGCCCAATTCAAATACCAGTTCCATTCTTCAACAAGTTGGAAAAGGCAATCTCCAATTTTATTTGGAATGTAAAGGGGCCCCAAAGAAACAAAGCACTCTTTAAAAAGAGAAACAAGGTAGGAGACATCTCACTCCCTGATTTCAAATCCTACTACACTGCTGTGGTGGTCAAGACAGTGTAGTACTGCTACAATAACAAACACATAAATCAATGGAATAGAATTGAGAATCCAGAAATCAGCCCATCTACCTATGGTCAACTGATTTTTGACAAGGAGATGAAATCAGTTAAGTAGGGGAAATGACATCCTTTTAAACAAATGGTTTTGGCAAAACTGAAAAACTATCTGCAGAAAACTCGAGCAAGATCCATACTTCACTCCACACACAAAAACCAACCCAAAGTTGATCAAAGATCTAGGACTAAAACGAAGGACTATAAACGTCATTTTTTAAAAGCCTGGAAAACTCTAGAAGTCCTAATCCACAACATCAACAGTCTTCCAAACATCCCAAAAAATTTACAGGCAGGATAGGATAAAATAGATGAATGGGACCTTCTAAGAATAAAATCCCTATGCACATCCAAAAATGTCTCCAACAGAGTAAAAGGAGAAGCCACAAACTGGGGAAAAAGTATTTGGTAATGACATGTCTGATAAGGGAATTTATCTAGAATTTACAAAATACTCCACAACAAGATAAACAACCCAATTGAAAAAGTGGACACAGTATATGAACAGACAATTCACCAAAGAGGACATTCAGATGGCCAACAAAGACATGAAGAAGTGTTCAAAATCCCTAGCTCTAGGAGAGATGCAAATCAAAACAACTATGAGATATCATCTCATCCCAGTAAGAATAGCAAAATTAACAGAACAGTAAACAACACATGCTGGCGACATTGTGGAGAAACGAACCCTTATTCACTGCTGGTGGGAATGTGTAAAATGGTGCAATCACTAAGAAAGGCAAGTATGACGCTTTCTCAAAAAGTTGCAAATAGAAATACCATTTGACCTAGCACTTCCACTATTGGGAATATACCCCAAAGAAACCATAATTGCCACTCAAACAGATATAGGCACACCAGTGTTTATCACAGCTTTGTTCAAATTAGCAAAGAGTTGGAAACAAACTATGTGCCCATCAATAAGCAAATGGATAGAGAAGCTGCAGTATATTCACACAATGGAATACTATGCTGCTTTGAAAATGAAAGAATTCATGAAATAGTATACAAAATGGGTGACCCTGGAGGACATCATGCTGAATGAAATATCTCAGTCACAAAAGGACAAATACTGCATAGTGCCAATGTCGTAAAATGGGACTGACATCAGAGTTGGAGGGAGACTGAGAAAGATGAAATAAATTATGCATACTGCATTGAAACAGATGATGGAGAAAACTGTTTAAAAGGAATATATGATTAGGTATTATTGTCATGACAGGAGTCCAGAATGAAGGCTGCATAGTGGAGTGGACTTGAGGGAGGGATTGTGTAACAATGAAAAAATTTTTGTTTTACTTTTCAAAGAGAAGAGCTAACAGGGGCAGGGAGAAAGGTGCAAAAAGGAATGAATTTAAATCCAAAGTCTCTGTTAACTTTCATTAAAATGAATAATAATAATAATAATGAAAACAAACAAACAAAAAACCCAAAACAAGAACCTGACAAGAGTCGTCACTGTCACCACTCCTATTCAATGTTATATTGAAAATCTGAACTTCCAATACAATTACCGAGCAATAAGGCAAGAAAAGGAAAAAGGAGACATCCTAATTGGCAAAAAAGGATATAAGACTAAATATGCAGATGCTATGAAAATGTACATAAAAAAAACCCTGAAAGACTCCACAAGAAAACTGTTAGACTTACTAGATCAATTTAGCAAAATGACAGGATACAAGATTAATATACACAATCAGTCATATTTCTGTATGATAACAAGAGAACACAGATAAGGAAAAGAAAAAAGGTAATACCATTTACAATAGTCAACCACAAGATTAAACACTTAGGAACAAGTAGAAGGCATCATAATCCCTTATCTCTCAAAACCTACTACACAGCTTTAGTAATAAAAAGAGCATATAAAGAACAATAGAATGTGCCGTTCTGTACAGCAACAGAAACACAGATCAATGGAATAAAGTTGAGAAATGAAATTCACTAAACAGGGAAATAATGACTTTTTTAACAGATGGTGGCAAAATTCGACATCTATCAGTAGAAAACTGAAACACAATCCACACCTTACATCATATACTAAAATCAATTTAAAGTGAACCAGGGATCTAGGGTAGGGGTAAATCCAAAAACTATAAAGATAATTGGATTTAAAGTAGGAACAAGTTTACCTGTTTTGTTTTGTTTTTTAATTGACTATTGATTTATCTATAAAGTCACAGTTCTTCCCTGACTCTACTCTTCCAAACATGCTCTACTTTTCCAAGGATAAGCCCCTCCTAGCAACAACCATACACAAGTTGTTATATACCTATTGAGTTACAACCTTTTCATGGCCAACATTTCAGTAAGTTTTCAAAGACAGTGAATTGCACAAGAGAAGATTTCTCAACTTGTGTTAAGGGCTTTGACGGCCTAGTGGCAAGAAGCTGGTGCTGCAATCCTGAAGGCACGCAGTTCAAGGACACCAGATGCTCTGCTAAGAAGGAGGGTCAATCTCTTCCTGTGTGGATAACTGCCTCTAAAAACCCGTGGAGAGTCAGCTATGGACCAGTTCTGACTCTACGGTACACAAAACCAAAAAACCAATATATGATATCAGTAGACTTTCAAATGTAACCAAAAGTGCACAATCTGGAAAGAATTGAGTTCTTCTTGACTGAGTTGACTGAGTACTTCTAAAAACCAAAATCTTAGTGCATCAAAAACTTATCCATTAGTGTAAAAGGAAACCCTTCAGACTGGGAAAAAGATTCAGCAATGACATATCTGGTAAGGGACTCCAATCTAAAATTTATAGAATATGTCAACAAGAAAGACTGTAACAGTTCAATTACAAAATGGGAAGTTGTGAAAAGATTCTTTACTAAAGAAGATATTCTGATGGCCAAAAACACATGAAGAAATGCTCAAGATCACTAGGATTAGAGAAATGCAAATCACAACAACAATGAGATATCATCTTACCCCAGTAATAATGAAAAAGTTCAACAGGTCAGCAAACAACAAATTTTGGCAAGGATGTGAAGAGACTGGAACTTTCATGCACTGCTAGTAAGATTGTAAGAGAGTGCAACCATTACGGAAGGCTGTCTGACATTTCCTCAAAATGTGAAAATGGAAATAACATTTGACCCAGCTGTCCCACTATTGGGAATACTCTCAAGAAATCAGAGATAAGACAAACATATGTATACATACTCATGTTTATTGCACATTTTCCACAATAGTATAGAGATGTAAGCAACTCAACTATTCATTGACAAAAAAAATGGATAGAGAAACTGTGGTAAATTCACACAATGGAGTATTACTCAGCATTGATAATACAATGAAAAACATGTGAAACATTACACAACATGGATGAATTCAGAGGATATTATATGGAATGAAATAACTCAATCACAAAAGGCCGAATACTGTATGAAGCCACGATGATAAAAATAGGATGGTTACAGGTTTAGGGGCAGGGTGATGGAAAGAACAGGAAAAAGGATGTTTAGATAGTGAACACTGAATTAGAACAGGTGATGGGAACATCAATATGAAACAAAAGGATGACCAGGCAGTATGTGTATTGCAATTGTTGTTGTTATTAAGTGCCGTCGAGTCGTAGTTGACTCATAGTGACCCTATGAATGAAAGACCTTAAACTTGTATAACTTTCATCCTCTCTCCAGGTTCATTGGGTTTCTAGAGACAAGCTATTTCAGAAGTGGATGCCACTCCTGCTTCCAAGCTTGTTTTAATCGGGGAGCTCCACCAAACGCTGTCCACCATGGGTAACCATTATCGCCTTTGACACATCAGTGTCACAGTGTTCAGCTTCCCAGCAACCATGTACAACAAGTGGACAGAGCAGGGCTATATGACCTAGAAAAATGTTTATAAAGAAAAAATTAAAAATAGGCTTAATTATGAAATAGGACACACACTACTAACTAAATGGGGGAGGGGATGTGTATGTATGAGTGAATGAAAAATCAATGTCTTTGTCAACTTTTATCTAAATCACAATAAAATAATTTTTAAAAAGAAGATATTTGCCATAGACTATTTACATATACAATCCTTTAGGAGTATATAACACAATTTACTTTCAAAAAGTCAGGGACGTGAAGCACAGGAGATTAAGATATGTCCATAAAAGTAAAAAACGGATGATTCCCAAAAAAAACAATCTGTCTACAAAAAGATTTGGATGCTAGAAAACACAAAATAAGGGAAAGAATTTTTCACCCAACCTTGCAGAGATGTTGGACTTTTGCCTGCCATGCAGTAACTTTTCTTTTCTCTTTCTAGGTTTTGCTATTTAAAAAACAAAGAAATCACAGGAAATGAGATAGATCTGGTTCAAGTCCTGGTCTAGCCCTTTGTAGCTGTGTGATCTTGGCCAAGTGACCATTTCTCTGAATCTCAGTTTCTCTCAAGTTAACACAGGAGAATAATAGTAACACCATGTGTGATGGAATAGAATTGCTCCACAGTTTTCTTACTATAATATTTACAAAGGATTACTGGTGGCACAATGATTAAGCACACAGTTGCTAACAGGATTGCAATTCCATCCCTCAAGGTGCTCTGTGAGAGAAAGATGTGGCAAAGATTACATAGAGCTTTGGAAACCCAGTGGGTGGTTCCACTCTGTCCCATAAGGGACCCTATGAGTCGGAGGCACTTGATGTCAATGGGTTTGGCTGGGGGTTTAATCTTCACAGAAAAAGACCACCAGATTCTTTCTCTGCAGTGCTGCTGGTGGGTTTGAACTGCCAAACTCAATGCCAAAGAGTTGTTTTCTGTTTACAGTATTCCTTTCAACCCTAGGGTTTCCAAGGCTGTGTGTCTACAAAAACAGACTGTCACATCTTTTCCCCATGAGGAGCTGGTGGATTTGAACATCTGACCTGTCCAACAGCATCCCATTAAGGTTAGTAGTTGCTCACAAGCTGTTTGCAAAACATAGGGTCACCATAAATTGGAATTGACTCAATGGTAATAGATTTGGCATTTTTATCTCATAATTATTTTGGGTAGCTTATTTCTCCCCATATAGTCAGCACTTGGTCTATTGTTGAGTTTGGACCCAGATTACCAGAAAGGAAAACTTTGGGAAGACTAGGGAAAGGTCTGGAAGAAATAAAGGCCAAGAAAAGGGGATTTGGGCTGGAATCTGTGGAAGACCATTTTTTACTCTATGAAATTTGACATTTTCCTTGGCAAGAACTTTATTCCTTAGGAGCTTTTGATGCCTAGCCTTATCTGTCTGTGTAGCTCTCCCCAGGCTCCCATCTGAGAGGAGAAGGCTAGGAACAGAGAAATACTTGTATCACTTGGAGGACACAGGGCTGAGCACAGTCTATGGAGGGAGCCCCAGCCTGGCACTGAGGTAGGGGAGGGCGGAGCAACAAGTGAAATAACTCAGAGAGGTACCTCTGATACTTTTTTATGACTCTTCAAAGTCCTAGGACACCTTCCTAATATGGCTTCAAAATTTAAGGGTGTCTGTAGCAGAAGGAGGAGTTCAGTTTGTTGGCCAAATCTGGCTTGGATTCCTGATTCCATGTGTGACCTGTTAGTTGCCATCAGCTTGTCTCAATTCATTGTAACCCCACATTAAAAGAGTAGAATGCTGCCTGATCCTGAGCCATCATTGTGATTGTTGGTATGATTGAGTTCATTGGTGGGGTCACGCATCACTCCGTCTCACTGAGTGTTTCTCTCATCTTCATGGGCATCCATTTTACCAAGTGCAGTGTTCTTCCCGAGAGTGAAAGTATTAAACAATGTCCTGTGGTCCAAAGGGCTTCCAGTGGTCTGAAAGCTCTACCAAAGTCTGGCTGCCACGGAATACCCTGCTGATATTTGTGGTACTGGTAGCACAGCTTCTAGCATCAAAATGACACAAATGAGCTTCAATTTCTTTCTCTGCATAATGTCAAGAGTTAAGGGGGAGTCATGCCTATTAGGAAGGTTGTAGAAACTGAGGAGATAAAAATAGAAGAACAGGGTTTAGTGATATAGAAATCATTCTCATCACTGCTAGCTAATAGCTAAGAAATCTCTAGGCCATACCAACTAACTTGGTAAATTACAGAAAGGTCCTCCATATTAAATCTGAGGAGTTGTTGTTGTTGTTGTTGTTGTTATGTGCCCTCCAGTCACTTGTGACTCATGGCGACCCTGTGTACAACAGCCCTAAACCCTGCTCTATCCTGTGCTAATCTCATTGCCTCCGACACACCCATCCTGATTACCCCAGTCACTGAATCAATCCACCTCATAGAGGGTCTTCCCCTCCTGCGCTGTCCCTCCACTCTGCCCAGCATGATGTCCCTCTCCAAAGACCTGTCTCTTCTTACAACATGTCCAGAGTATGTCAGGCGAAGCCCCAGAATCCTTGCCTCCAAGGAGCAGCCTGGTTTAACCCTCTCTAGGATGAATCTATTTGTTTTCTTGGCAGTCCATGGTACATTTAGTACTCTTCTCCAGCACCACAGCTCAAAGGCGTCAATTCTCCTTCTAGCCTCCCTAGTCATTGTCCTACTCTCTGATGCATAACAAGTGACTGCAAAAACCATGGTCTGTATCAGGCGCACCTTAGTCTCCAGAGAGACACCGTTGCTCTTGAGTACTTTAGAGAGGTCCCTAACCCCAGACTTTCCCATCGCAATACGTTTTTTGATTTCCTGGCTACTGGTGCCAAGAGTGTTGACCGTGGAGCCGAGCAAACTGAAGTTGTGAACAATCTCAATCTCTTCGCCATCCATCCTGATGCTACCGATTGGTCCACTGGTGAGAATTTTTGTCTTCTGGACATTGAGCCTCAGTCCATATTGAAGGCTGCAATCCTTGACCCTCTGCAGTAAGTGTATGAGGTCCTCCTCAGTTTCAGCGAGCAGGGTTGTGTCATCTGCATAACGCAGATTGTTGATAGATCATCCACCAGTCCTAACGCCACGCTTCTTCTCATAGAGCCCAGCCTCTCAGATAATCTGCTCTGCATACAGGTTGAAAAGGTATGGAGATAGGACACATCCCTGGCGTACACCCTTCCCAATTTTGAACCATGCAGTGTTACCCTGCTCTGTTCTGACTACTGCCTCTTGGTCCAAGTATAGGTTTCGCATGTTAGATATAAAAGAGTGTGAGGGCGGGAGGGAGAAAAATAAAGAAAGAAATTGGTCCCAAAAAATGAACAGGACTTTATTGCATGGTCTGAGAGGGGCACCAAATGACCTGGCTGCAAAGCATGCGAATAGGATAAAAGTGGCATGTGGGTAGTTTGGGGGGGGGGGTGTTTCCTTTTTATAGGGGCCCTGGGGAGGACGAAGATGGTACTTCTCAGAATTTGGTGTGTTAATTAAATTAGATTTCAGCTATTTTTAATCAAGCTCAGACTCTTATCAGGATTCATTGTCTGGGCTGGTCTTTGATATGACTAGTTTAGGTGTTACCAATTTTCTAGGGAAGTGATCAGGCTTGGTGGGAGTGGGGCAACTGCCATATTCTTCCTTCATTCCAGACCCTAAAGGAATAAAATGGATAGGGGTAAAGTTATCTCTGGCTACTTCTTGCTGAATTGGGGTGATGTTGGGGGCTGGTGTTGGTTTCCTGTAAGGTCTGAAGGAGGAGCATTATGTTCATGTGTTCTTAGGCTTGAGAGATGGTCTAATAAAAATTTCTGAAAGAGATTTATGAAACAGGTAGCAAGAGTTATTAAGAAAATGACTAGAAAGGGGTAGTCAAGTGGGAATTCCTGGTCTTACACTGCAATATGCTGAGTTGCAATATCGTCTAGTGGCTTTTCGAGAGTTTTTAAGAGATTCTGGAATTATTTTAAGGAGACTCCCAGGCCTTGTAGTGCCTGTGGCCACCCCTGTTATTATTCCCAGGCTAGACACTAAAGGAAGGAGTGCCACAATTGCCCACTTGTGTCTAAGGGTTTGGGTTAGGGAAACAGGTATTAATTCAGAGCTAGTGTGCATGCTCCCTTCCAATTGGTTGGCAGGCAAAAGTAGACATTGTTTCCATAGTTGAAGAGACTGCTTCTTGCTTTCAGACATCCCAAAAATTGATTCCAAAGAGTAACTGGACCTGGTCTGCTTTTACTTCCTGTTCATAGGACCTAAAAGATGTAGCTAAATATGCTAGAGTTAAGGGTTGAAGAGATATATCTTTTGTGGAAGGTATTGGTTTCTCTAAGGCTAGTCTCTTTGTTGGGTAATGTAGAAAAAGACAAATAGGGCAGTTTGTAATAGCACTCTGTGATAATCTTGATATCGCAGGCAGTTTATATTAAGTAATGAAATAGAAAAATTTGGGCTTTTTCCTAAGCAGAAGGCAGATCAGGTTTGGGGTAAGTTTGATGAAGTTTTATTCTGGGTAAAAAGTTTGGCATATGAGGTAGGTTGGGGTGATGCAGTTGTGGAATATGAATGAATTGGTTAGAAAGGAAGATGGGATTGGGATAATAACTTACCATATGAGAATTTTTCAAGGATTGAAAGCTTGTCTAGACAGACATAGGTGGTTTGTGACAGGGCAGGGGTGGTTTGTGACATAGGTATGTGGTCTAGAACAATAGGCCTGATGATTGGGAATGGGAAGAAGTTTGGGGGAAAGGATTTGATGGCTTTTTTTTGATAATATATAATGCTTTGAGGGCCATATCTGGAGTATTTGATTGAGAGGGCTTCTAGTAAAGATATAGGCCCTGTTTTGTATGCAGAGTGAAATAAGACAGCTCTGGTTGAGGTCTAGTTTTTAATTGGGCCAGGGGTGATAAGCTAATCTGTAGTGGATAGCTGGGTGCATACCTAGCAGGAGGACAGCAGTGAGTTCAGTTGGAAAAGCAGGGAGGCAGGGCTATTAGTGATAAGAAGGATAGGTTCAGAGAGAACTTTTAGTGATCATTATGGAAAAGACGATGAGAAGTGGAGATTTCATATTTATTTAGAGAAGGAAGAATAAGCAGAAAATATAGAAGGATATTTGGTCAGGGGTAAAGTCTGGAAGGACTCCTGTAGCCAGAGATCAGTGGTATGGGAGAGCAACTGATTTACAGTACGTGGGGGGTTTCTAGGATTAAGTTCTGAGATGCAGTTAGTAACAAAAAAGGTGAAAAAAAGACTGGAGAAGCTTATTAGGATTGGATTGTGCTGGATCTGGTTCTAAAGATAATATATAAAACAGGGTATGTTGATGTTGCTATGTGCCATTGAGCCGTTTGCGACTCATAGTGACACTTTTTATAAGAGCCCTAAACCCTGCTCTATCTTGTGCCAACCTCACTGTTTCTGAAACACTTACTTTTATTCCAAAGAAAGGTGATTCGACAGAGTGTAGAAATGATCGAACAATATCATTAATATTACGTGGAAGTAAGATTGTGCTGAAAATTATCTAGGAACTACTGGAGCAACATATGAACAGAGAACTGCCAGATGTGCAGGATGAGTTTAGAAGAGGCTGTGGTACTAGGGATATTATAGCTGTTAGATGGATCTTGGCAGAAAGCAGAGAGTACCAGAGGAATGTCTATCTGTTTTTCATTAACTATGTAAAGATTACAACAATCTTTTAATTAGACTGAGTTTGTTAGAATAATTTAGCTAATTTTCTTAATAATATTAACTGATTTTCAGTGTTTCTGGGTTAGTTTACGTAAAGGCAAGTAAAGGATGAGTCAGAGTGGAGAGATATAATAAAGAATTATTATTTAAGTTAAATATTAAGAAACAGAATTTGGAGGTACTTGGGTAGTTAAAGTGTAGGGATTGGGTAATACTGCATGTAGAAGTATACTTTTATTGATAGGTTTTAACCTAAGTTTTGGATTAATTTTTATAATAGCTTTTTGGGTTGGTAAAATGGGAATATTATAAAGAGATAATGTATTTATATAATGGAATTTTACATAAAACATTAAACAACATGAGAGTCTTTGAGGCCATTCTTCATCATCATTGTTAAGTGCTGTCGAGTCGCAGGTGACTCATAGCAACCCTATGAAGGAGAGTCCTCAACCCTTGTGTGTCTCTCATCCTCTCTCCAGGTTCATAGGGTTTCCGGAGGCAAGTTATTACAGAAGTGGATGCCATTCCTGCTTCCAATTGAGACCATTATGCTAAGTGAACTATTCTAGTTACATAAGAACAAATGCTTTGTAGTATATTAAAGCAGTTTTGACATGGGGGTTTGGAGGAGAACAGGACAAGAGTGGATAGACAATGACTATTGCATTGGAACAGATAAAGGAAAGAAATGTTTAAAAAGAATGCATGATTAGACACTGTACGTAGGAATAACAGCTGAAAATAAGAGGTTATAAAGATGAGAAGAACCTGGAGTTTCATATCAGGGTTTTCTATTTTGAAATCTACTTGGACAAAATAAGGTATTTACTTGATGTATCCAAGACAAACTTGGATGTTCATGAAGCTAAAAACAGAGTCCTATATGTGAAGGGCTGCAATAGTAAGTTGGCAGAGGGAAAGAAGATTACTAAAAATCTTAAGATAAAATGACTGGTACTAGTGTCCAGAAGAAAGTAAATTCTTTTTACTGGAAATGTCCATGCATGCTCAAGGCTTTTCCAGGCTTAATGGGGAATGCTATCCTGGTAACTCATAATACCTTTGAGTGTTTGAGGGCCCTGTCAGTCTGATCATTCTTTTGCTACCAGGACTGGCTTGGGGCATTGCTGAGACAGGTGTTTATGAGGACTGCATTGAAAGAAAGTGGCAAGAGGCTTCCCTTTTACCCCTTCACTTTCTTTTACAGTATCTTTTGATATCTGTGGTTTGTGTAACTATGACAAGGCTTCCCACACTGGAAGTTAAGGCCTTGAAATTAGAGGTTTTGGACATGTTTGCTGGATTTAAAGGTTTTAATTAAATATTCTGCAATAGCAGTTTTAAGAAATTTGGATTTTAGCTAGTTCTTCTTTTCCTTTTCCAAGTTGCCATTGTTGAATAGTGAAATGGCAACAGCTAAAAATTAGTTCGAGTTACTTTGTTGATCTACCGAGTTTTTTCTGGGGTTTTCTTTTAATAACAGGGGCATACTGATAGAAGATTTAGATTTAAGAAGATTTAGGGTTTAAGATAGTGACTTTTTAAAGTTGCAGGGTTCTTATCATTCTGTATTATTTGTGTTACTTATTTTAATGAGATAATTTCATAAACAATTTTAGCAGCTATGTATTTTTTTAAATCCAGTTCTTTGTTTTAATTGATAAAAAGGATTTTTAAAATTATTGATATATTACACTTTAGACAAAAAGGAAAAGATAAATTTGGGAAAATGTTTTAGTTCTGAACTTTCGCTGAAAATCTAAAGTGGATAGAAAATACTTTTAAGGAAAATAAAATTCTTAAACCTGTTTTAATAAGAGCAAAAATACTATTTTAAACTCTTTTTTTACTGAGAGGAAGCATTAGAAACTTTTGGTTTTACTTTTGAGCAATGATTTTAAATGAAATGAACAAAAGAAAAGTGTTAATACTTGTGCAATCTTTAGATGTGACACAAATACACAATCATCAGATACAACATCAGATATAATGCAAATTGTACTCAGCCTCAGCCATAGTACATGTTCTAGTTATTAAATATAAGGGAACTTCTAGTCATATAATCATATCAGATATTGGCAGGCATCAAAATGCCACAAAGAACAAAGCATGGAAGAGATCCTCATTTCATTTCTACAGGTTTTTGTCTAAATTATGACAGAAACTAACACAGACAAAACTGCAACAGATTATAGACTTTGGTATATAATTAGAAAATAAGCACCTTAGTGCAACAGGCAGAGCTAGAGTTCTTACTCTTACTCAAAAGTTTGCAATGAGTGACTCTCATTAACTCACTCCCAGGTTTGGAATGAACTGATTTACACTAGTTTATTTTTAATAGATCCAGAATGAGTGGTTTTTACTAACTTACTTTTATGTTTGGAATGAGTAATTTTTACTGTCAGTACAGAAAGTGAGTTGTTGTTTTGTTTTGTTTTAAAACAAACAAACAAACAAAACCCCCCCAAAAAAAAAACCCACAGAAGAAAGTATCAGGCTGGGCCAGGGAGAGACTGGAGGGAGAATAAAGTGCTTCCTGTGGTGAGGCATATGGCAGAGGTGGGAGACCCTGAACAGGAGGAGGTGCTGAAGGATCAGAGAGATCAAAGGTGAAGGAGTTTTGATAAGAAGGGCAAAGAGTTTACAAAGGTTTAAAAGAACTTACAAAGTAAGGCGCTTTGACCGAGAAGGACAGAGAGCAAAGGAGGGGATTTTTGACTACTTGCCACTGCATTACTAGAAAGTGTCCAAGTCTCTGAGAGTGTTTTTGAGTGTATTGAGACCTATTATTTAATTGATACTGTGTCTCTGCTATGTAACTGCAATAAGGAGGGGTAAGTTGTAGGGGTTTCCAGAGACAGCCAGAAAGTTTCCGATCTTTCTGACAGTCCAGAAAGCGTCCTCTCATCAGGTGTCAGAAGGGGACCCCCAGGGCCCCTGATAGGGGAAAGGGGAGGGGGATATAATCAATCCCTGAGGCGCCTCAGGGATTGATTAGGCTCTTACCTCAGAGAAGTGGGTTTTTTGCAGTTGAGAATTGAAGCCGGTGTTGCTTTCAGGCTCAAATGGCAAATAGCCTTCGACCTTTGGGACCAGTGTAATAGGACAGAGAGGAAAAAGGACAAGGCAGAGGAGGATAAGTTTGGCCTAGTTTGGAGGGTACAAGCCAGACTAATAAAGAGTCCAGGCAGGCTCTTGCTCCACTTACGTAGCAAAGAGGCCACAAAAGCTGCTCCCTCTGAGAGGGCAGCTAAGCTATGGGTTGCGTTCCACTGCGGTTTAGCTGTAGAAAGCACTGAGAGTTGACTTGCTTTCCTTTTTTGCCAGAATTGGAGAAGTGGAAAGAAGATTTTGGCCTATAACTGGGTATTTTCCCAGTTAGATCGGTTTCCGGTCAGGGAACCATATGTTAGATATAAAAAAGAGCGTGAGGCTGCGAGGGAAATAAAGAAAGAAATTTGTCCCAAGAAACAAACAGGCCTTTATTGCATGGTCTGAGAGGGGCGCCAAGTGACCTGACTGCACAGCATGGGAACAGGATCAAAATGGCACGTGGCAGTTTAGGCGGGGGTGTTTCCTTTTTATAGGAGTTCTGGGGAGGACAAAGATGGTACTTCTCAGAATTTGGTGTGTTAATTAAGTTAGATTTCAGCTATTTTTAATCAAGCTCAGACTCTTATCAGGATCCATTGTCTGGGCTGGTCTTTGATATGACCAGTTTAGGTTTCTCAGGAAGTGATCAGGCTTTGGGGTGGTGGGGCAACTGCCATATTCTTCCTTCAAGGAGGCCAATTTCCACAGAAATGGTAAAATTTCAATCTTAAGGACAAGAAGAAAAATTCTACCACACATGATTCATGAGTGAAGAGCTTGCCATTCCTCTATGGGGAGCAATCAATTTAACCCTGGGTCTCTCCTGGAGGACAGATGCTATTCATTCTGAACGAGTGCTGTTTTCACTGTGACTTCACTGCTTTCATTAAGTGGGCTAATAATTGCAATGATGCTGCAAGATTATCACGATAATTAAGTGAAGTAATGATTGCAGAGCCTAGTTAAGTGTAATGTTTAGGAGAATTAATAGATCTTGGATTCAGGTGGGATTAAAATTCTCTCATCATCACCACTTTCTAACTGGGCAATGCTGGGAGAAATAAATGGCATAGGCTCTTTCATTTTCCCATCCGTAAAATGGAGACAAGAGTCCTTGGATGGTGCAAGTAGTTAACACACTTGATTGCTAACAGAAAGTTTTGAGTTAGAATCCATCCAGAGAAGAAAGGCCTGGAAATCTGCACCATAAAAATCTTAGCCATTGAAAATCTTGTGGAACTCAGTTCTACTGACAAATGGTACTCTAGGAGTTGCAGAATTGATTGTTTTTTTTTTTAAATGGTGATATGGCTAGGAACTACCTCACAGAATGGCTAGAAAGCACTAACAGAACATACAGATGTGAAAAAAGAAAACTACTAAAGCTGACCGAAGATTTTTAAATGGTAGGACACAGACATTGTTTTGGTGGGCTGGCAAGGTTAATATTTCACCATTCTTTAATCTTCTTGCCTACCAGTTACAGCAATATTATTGAATTTCAGTAACCTATGTTATGCAAATATCTTATTTACTGAAAGTGAAGAAGACTTGAAATACTTGCTGAAGAAGATCGAAAAGTACAGCCTTCTATATGAGTTACATCTCAACATCAAGACAAAAATCCACCAAATCAATAAACAAAAGTCAGTTGCATTTCTCTACAGCAACAAAAAAACCAAGGAAAAGGAGACTAAGAAAGTAATTCCATTTATAATAGTCAACCACAAACTGAGATATTTGGGAATAAACCTAACTAGAGACACTAAAGACCTTTATAAGGAAAACTATAGAACACTGTTATAGAAAATAGTAAGAGACTTACCTAAAGGGAAAAAAAAATATTTCTTGTTCATGAATAGGAAGACTGCACATTGTGAAAATGATAATTTTACCAAAGGCAATCTACATATTCAATGCAATCCCAATACAGATACCAAAATAATTTTTCAAAGAGATAGGAAAGGAAATTAGAAAGTTTATTTAGAAAGAAAAGAGATCCTGAATAAGATTTATCACTCCTTGATCTCGAAACCTACTATACAGCTGTGGTAACCAAAATAGCATGGTATTGGTACAGTGACAGACATATAGACCAATGGAATCAAGAATCCAGAAATTAACCCATCTATCTATGATCAGTTGATACTCAACAAGGAATCAAAACCTACTAAATGAGGAAATGACAGCCTCTTTAATGAATGGTGCTAGAAAAATTGGACATCTACCTGCAGAAAACTGAAGCAAGATCCACATCTCACACCATACACAAAAATCAAATCAGGACGGATCAGAGACCTAAGAGTAAAGTCCAAAACCACAAAGATCTTAAGAGACAAAATGGGACCAAATTTAAAGGCCCTTGCCTATGGCATAACTGGGCTTGCAAATACAGGCAGAAGTGCACAACAAGGAAGGGATGAAATTGACAAATGGGCTCTCCTAAAAATTGGCTTCCTGTGTGCATAAAAACTTTCTTCAAGAAGGTCATAAGAAAACCCACTGACTAGGAAACAACATTTGACAATGACAGCTCAGACAAGAGTCACATAATGAAAGATTACTATAGGATATCCACACGAAAAAGACAGATAACTCAATAACAAAATGGACAAAAGACATGAAAAGACTCTTCACAGAGGAAGACATTCAGATAGCCTACAGACACATGAAGAAATGCTCAAAATCACTGGAAACCAGAGAGATGCAAATTTCACTCCAGTAGTAAAGTTCAACAGAGCAGCAAGCAATAAATTTTGGAGGGGATGCGGAGAGATTGGATACACTGCTGGTCAGATTATGTGCCTCCAGAAACTCTATGAACTTTGATAAATGTCGATAATTATAGAAAGGCTCCGGGCCTATTTTTCACAGGGTCGCTATGAGTCGGACTTGACTAAAAGGCAATCAACAACAACAACAACAACCATTCTGGAAGGTAGAATGGCATATCCTCAAAAAGCTGAACATAGATAGCTCAAATGATCCAGCTCTTGCACTCCCAGGAATATACCTCAAGGAATTTGGAACTGACACAGAAACATATATATCTATATGTATTTATATATATCTGTATATATCTATCTATATGTATCTAGATATCTCTCTATCTCTATTTAGCTTTGTTAATAGAAGTGTTATTAGCAATAGCAAGAAAATGAAACAGCCCAAATGCATATCAATATACGACTGGATTGAGAAAATCACTATGATAGCAGAGTTTACTAGGAAGATTGGAGGGAGAAGGAAGGAATAAGAAGGATTCAATGGAGACTTCAGGAGATGATATGACAGAAGACATAGATGAATGGTGGATGATAGTGTAAAATACAGTGTATAAGAAGGTATGAAGTATGAGGTAGCTGGAAGATTGTGTAGATTACATTGTACATTAATGAAATTTAAGGTAAACCATCCTTTGCATGAAAACAAACAAACAAACAAACAAGCTTTGGAGAGAGAGGAGTATAAAAGGTAGAAGGAGAGATGATCACTGGGATGAAGAAGGTTGGAAGGAAGAAAGAATAGGGAAGAGGATCAGTGGGGTCTTGGGGTACAATGTGATATAAGATTTGGATACTGTTGTTGTTATGTGCCATTGAGTCACCTGTGACTCATAGCGACCCTATATACAACAGCTCTGAATCTTGCTCTGTCCTGAGCCATTCTCACTGACATCAACACACCTACCCCCATTGCCCTAGTTACTCTATCAATCTATCTCATCTGAGGACTTCTTCTCCTGTGCTGTCCCTCCACCCTTCCAAGCATGATGTCCTTCTCCAAGGACCTGTCTCTCCTGGCCACATGCCCAAAATATGTAAGATGGAGCTTCAAAATCCTAGCTTCCAAAGAGAAACTTGGTTTCTTTCTCTCCTAGACAGACCTATTTGTGTTCTTAACAGTCCATGGTTATTGCAAAGATTATAGGTGGTAGTTAATTATATAAAGTACAGTGTGTATAAGAGTCTGGGTGGGGCACAAAGTACATGGATAAAATGCAGTGTATAAGTGTGGTTATATGCAAATAATTTTTTATTTGAAAAAATGTATTAAATAACACTGGATATTGTTTCAGAAACCATGTAATTCTGCCTTTGGCCAATTCTTAATTCAGTGTACAAAAAGGAAAGATCTGCCTTTTTAAAAGTAGGCTTTAGTAGTGGTAGTTGGGGCATGGTCAAGGGGACAGGTTGAGTTCCATATAGTACTCTGAGGAGCTTTGTATTTCAATGGATTTGTGGACCCACATTGTACTATAGATGAAAGTGATTCACTGTCAGAGACCTCTTGAAGATACTGAGGAACAACGATGTCAGTCTGGAGACTAAGGTGCGCCTGATACAGGTCATGGTCTTTGCCATTACTTGCTATGTATCAGAGAGCTGGACAATGACTAGAGATGATAGAAGGAGAGTTGATACCTTTGAGCTTTGGTGCTGGAGAAGAGTATTGCATATACCATGCACTGTTAGGAGAACAAGCAAGTTCGTCCTAGAGAGGATGAAACCAGGCTGCTCCTTGGAGGCAGGGATTCTGAAGGTACATATGACATACTTTAGACAGGTTGCAAGGTGGGATCAGTCCTTGGAGAGGGATGTCATCCTTGGGAGGGAGGAGGGAAAGTGCAGGAGAGGAAGACCCTCGATGAGATGGATTGATTTTATCACTGGGGTAATGGGGATAGATGTCTCAGAGACAACAATGTTGGCAAGAGATAGAGCAGGGTTTAGGGCTGTTGTACATAGGGTCGCTATGAGTCATAAGCAACTCGACTTCCCATAACAACAAGAAAGGCAAGCAAGAAAGAAGAGATGGAAAAAGAAAAAAGGAAATTAAGTTACTGTCCTTTTATAACTTGAACAAGCTGTTCAGCTTCTGAAGCAGGGTAAAATTGGTACCCAACATACCCCATCTTCAAGTCTTGAGGTTGGAGTATTTCCACTCATATTGATCACGTGGATCCACAGGAGTGGAAGTGGGAGGAGTACAACAATGGAGAAACGAACTCAGCTTGGACATGTACTTTCAGTACTGCCCCTGGAGCATGAGCAGATATATGGAAGAGCATGGAAGGGTTGTTGGCTTCAGGAGCAAAGGGAGTTAAGAGGACCTCTGGCCTGTTGACTCAACTTAGCCCCATGTGGGGGAAGGGCTGAGTGAGGATACCAAGGGGTCTGGAATGCAAAAAGTGTGGACTCCTGAACGTACAACTGATGACCATTTAAACCTAGCCAGATAGCTAAGGATGAGTTGACAAGGATGTGATCAGATGAAAAGAAGATCATCCATCCATGCTGTGAACTAAAGTTGATTGCAGTAACCTGATGGCTTGCTCTGGGCTGGACTATGTTTACGGATACAGATGCTTAGAATTTCCAAGTTGAACAGAGAATCCTTCAACAACAGGGATGTGCTTGTTTCCTCATAGTACTATTTTGATTTTTGTATTTGTTAGACACTGTCAAGTTGAGTATAACTCATAAGGATCAGCCATTCTGAAATCTGCCTTATTCTGTACTATCTTATTGTCATCTCTGAAAGACTAAAGCCCATGGCTGAAGTCACAGGGTCTATCCATTTTGTTGGGGGCCTTCCAAAGAATAGCCTCACCTAGCCACATGTCCAATCTGATATCTTTGCTTTTCAACATTTTGGAGAGATTCCTGACTGCAGACTTGCCCACTGCAATGATCTGTGGTGAGGATCTTTGTCTTCTTGATGTTGAGACATAATTCACACTGAAGGCTATAGTTCTTGATCTTCTGCAGAAAGCATTTCATATCCAATGCCTTCGTTGCTGCATGAACTTGGTCATCGCCATTGGCACTTGTTCATATGATACTTCCTGAAAATGTTCTGTGTCAACCAATTCTTTTTGGTATAACAATTCTATATATTCATTCCATATTCTTTTGGTGTTTTCTAGATCATTCAAGGTCATGTCCATAGCATCTTTCAATATTTCAACTCTAGGCCTGAATTTGTTCTTCAGTTCTTTCTGTTTGAGAAATGCTGAGTAAGTTATTCCCTTTTTGTTTTCTGACTCCAGCCCTTTGTACATTTTGTTATAATATTTTGCTCAGGCTGCCCTTTGAAATTTTCTTTTCAGCTTTTTTATTTCAGTATGTCTTCCTTTTGTTTCTCCATGCTCCAAAGGGAAAACTGGCTATCCGAAAGGAGGATATTAGGGTATGAGGCATAAAGTAGCTGGCTTACATGCTTTCATGAAAATAGTTTATTGATGAGATGATTGTTAGGAGGAACTAAAACAAACCAGGATATAATTAAATAGAAATGAAGGAATATAATTTTTAAAAGTTAATAATTTTTTTCAAAATCCACCACTGGGCCAATGAGCAAAATCATGATAGATGGAAAAAAAATTGAAGTTGTCAATGAATTTGTCTTACTTGGATCCACAATCTACACCCTTGGTACCAGTAGTCAAGAAACCAAAGATGTTGGAAAGTTGGGAAACTCTCTAGTCAAGGACCTCTTCAAGGTGTTAAGGAACAATCATGTCAGTTTAAAGTCTGTGGTTCACTTGATTCAAGCCATGGTCTTTTCAGTTTCTTGCTATGCATCTGAAAGCTGGGCAATGAATAACAGTGCAAGAAGGATCGATGCCTTCAAGTTGGAGAAGAGTACTAAACAAACAAACAAACAAATATGTCATGAAAAAACTGCAGCCAGCATGCTGCTTCGAGGCAAGGGTGTGTGTGCGTTCACGAATGCATGAAACTTTATCTCACATATTTTGGGCATGTTGCTTGTCAGAAGGGGCCATGATGGAAAAGGACATCATGCTTGGAAAGGTCAAGGGTCATCAAAGAGTATAAGACCATCAACAAGATGATTTGACACAGGAACTGAGCAATGGAGTCAATTAAGTAAGAGATGATGAGGCTGGCACAGGATAGGACAAGGTTCAGGTATGTTGTTTATAGGGTTGCTATGAGTAATAATTAATTTGATGTCATCTAACAACAAATTGTTGTTTTCAATTTTTTCTCTTTCTGGAATGGGTAACGTGGTAATAGCTTTTGACCTTTCAAATCAAACAGACAGAGCCCTGAATCCTGATATAGTCACAGATCATCTATGTTAACAGAGAAAGCTAGTTTCTCTAAGCCTCAATTTCCTCCTCTGTAAATGGTGATGATTATGCTGATCTTGCCAATGCTCCAGAGAGTGAAATGAGATCTTGAGGGTTAAACATCAGTCTCCAACAAATTAGATTTGTGATGGATCTTTGTATTGTATTGTTGCCATGGTATTTGGCTCAGGAAGATTACAACAACTTCCGGTGGACAACTTCCAGCATTTGTGAGCGCTGCTGTTTGTTTATTCTGTTGGCACTCAACTCATGTGCTCTGCACACAGCCCTGTAGGCACAGCCTCAGGTTCCAGGAAGCAATCAGAAGTCTTGGCTCCCATGCTTTCCTCTGGCTCCCTGGAAACAGGGAAAGGATATCTGCTCCAGGGAACACAAGGACAGGCATCTAGGCTTTGGTGTCAGACAGACTTGGTCTTGGGCTGACAAATTGTAAACCATCGTCTTTCGCAAGTGCTAGTACATCTTGATCCTTAGTTTACTTATATAAAACGTGGGAGAGCAATGACTCTGACTTTGATGGGTTGCTGGGGGACTTGTGTGTGCCTTGTGGGTGGGTTGTGGTTTTCTTAATTGCTGTAGTTAAAGATGGGTTTGCCTTGTAGTTTGTTGACTGCAAAGGAAACTCATTGTAGGTGGAGGCCAGATCCCCTCTTCCTCACTCTTCATGTACACTCTAGGGGATGTGTTCAAGCAGATAATCAATCAATTGCTTTGGAAATGACTGATTAATGGTGACCCCTTGTGTGTCAGAGTAGAAACATGGTACACGAGATTTCTAATGGCTGTGACATTTTGGAAGCAGACTGCCTGATCTTCTTTTGAAAGTGCCTCAGGATTGCCTCAAACCTCCAATTTTTTTATTGTAGGTGAGGACTTAACCATTTACATTATCTGGGAACACAAAGGAATGTGATAGGACACAGGCTAATTTATTTGTATTTGGACACAACTATCAAGTGCTGGAAATGAGACAGCACTCAGTGACCAATCTTACACCATTCACAGACAAAGCTGAGGAGACTCCAGGTACATCAGAGACATCTCACCCCTTTATTCGACGTTTCATAGTGTTTAAACATTTCATTCAGTCTTCATGGTAGTCTTGTGGAACCTTTCTCCCATTGTGAAATGATAATTGCAAATGTGTTGCAAAATTACCATGAGGACTAAATGAAACAAAATTAGTAGAGCACATGGCACATAGCTTGGTTACACAAATGGGCCCTGAGTTCAGGCTGCGTTCAAATCCTCCATCTCCACCATTTTTTAGCTGGGTAATGTTGAAGCTCTTCCAGAGTTTCCATATGCCTTTGAGTTGTGGTGCTGAAGAAGGGTATTGAACATACTATGAACTGCCAAGAGAACAAATAGATCTGTACTGGAGAAGGTGAATCCAAATTTCTCCCTGGAGGCAAGAATCTTGAAGCTCAGTCTCATATACTTTGGGCATGTTGCCATGAGGGACCAGTCCTTGGAGAAAGACATCATGCTTGGGAGGTAAGAGGGAAAGCACAGGAGAGAAAGACCCTGGATGAGCCACACAGTGGCTGGGGTAATAGGCTCATATGTGTCAGAGATTGTGAGGATGGCTCAGGATAGGACAGGGTTCATAGCTGTTGTTCATAGTGTCAACTATGAGATATACTTAATTTCTCTTCTGCTTTGTTATGACCTTCTGTTTTCTTCACAGATAATATCCATGAAGACAAACTGATGTACAGTTTTTGGGAGATGATCTTAGAAAAAAACTGGGGTACAGAATTATGTAGGAGGTGATCTGAGAAGCAGTAGAGAGGAATTGAGAGATTCATTATGGAGTCTTTTCTTAAATATTGAAGGAGTGGTTCACTCCATAGAATTGAACATTTTAACCTGACAACTAATAAATAAAAGTATGAAGATAAGAACTACCAATACCTTACTCAGACACAATAGAAATGTCTTAACATTTTTTAAGAAACCCGTCACATAATGTCAAGAAGGCTGTAGGCAGCTTCAAACACAGTGTGTGTGTGGGGGGAGGGGAGACAAATAAAGCCTTCTCCAAAAGGAACAGAGAATGGTGCAGACCAAATGAATACCCCAATATCAAGAAGACAGATGATGTGGAGACAATTGGACAGCTACAAAAAGAAAGTAGAAATAATGGAAGAAACAATGGAAGCCATAAAGGGAATAACATAGAGGTAGAGAACCATAAGAAATATATTGATGAGCTGTTATTTGAACAGGTCCAGAAGAATGTGCAAAAGATGGAAGAAACAATGGAAACCGCTAAGAGAGCAAACACTACCAAGACATGGAGCCAGAAGAATATATTGATGAGGAGGAACTTGCACAACTAAGGAATAAATGCAAAAAATGGAAGAAAGAATTGAAATTACAGATAAAGAGGTATAAGAACTTAAAAACTCATCACAAGACAGAGAGGGTACTGTCAATACAATACTGGAAATAACAGAAATGCATGAAAATGAAATCCAGAATATTAAGACCAAAATGGCAGAAGTGTCCAACATGTTGGAGGGACAAAAAAGGGAAACAGAAGAGATGGAACAAAGTCAGTGATCTGGAAAACAAGAACCTTAATGGAAGCATACTAAAAGAAAAATTAAAGACAAGTCATAAAGAAAATGAACAAAACATTAGAATAATGTGGGATGTCATAAAAAGGAACAACATATGTATGACTGGAATTCCAGAGTACAAGAGGAATATGGAAATCACTGAGAAAATTGTGGAAGATGTACTAGAAGAAAATGTCTCAGGTATTATGAAGAACAAGGAAAACCACATTCAAGATTCCAAGAACACCATATAGACTAGACCTGAAAAGAAAAACATATTCAAGTCAAGTCAAATTCTTCAAAATAGAAGGTGAGGATAGAATACTAAAAGCAACATGAGAAAAATGAAGAGACACCTACAAAGGAAAAGCAATTAGATTAAGTTCTGATTTTACAGCAGAAACCATGTGAGCAGGAAGAGAGTGCGATGGCATATGCAGAAAATTGAAAGAAAACAATTGTCAAATGAAGAAAAATTACCCAGCAAAAGTTTCTCCATCAAATATGAAGAAGAAATTACATCCTTTGCAGAAAAGGAACTTAATGAATTTGCAAAAAACAAGATAAAATCTATAAAAACCTATAAAAAATTTTAAAAAAAATTTTATACTGGCCTACTTACAAAGTTTGTATACATTGTTTTTCACACTAAATCTTCCCATTTCCTTTACCTACCCCTCCCTCTCTCTCACATTCCCTGTACCAATCACTAGGGTCTGCTTACAGCTGTTCCTCCTCCCTTGTGTTTCCATACTTGAT
>NW_006400038.1:1975447-1977777 GCF_000299155.1 Elephantulus edwardii | reverse complement strand
AAAAAAAGAACCAGGGCGTCTCTCTTTATTAGTGAACACACCAATTTTTCCCAGGTTAGCATGTCCAGTCACCATGCACAGGTTACCAGTGCCAAACTTGACAGTCTCCAAATCCATTTGAATGGTGTCATTTACCTTGATGAAAGTATTGGGGCAGCGGATGGTTCGAGCATCATGGGTCAGTAGATGGACTTCTTTCGTGCCCACAAAGATCAATCTTACTTTACACAACTTGCACTTCGCTTCCTCAGGTGCAATATGTAAACAGCAAATTGACCCTTGGTGTCGTAGATCAGACAGAAATTTTCTCCAGTTTTGTCAATGCTGATCACATCCATAAAACCAGTAAGGTACATTATAACAGCTTGAACTTTGCCATTAATCTTTTTTTCTTTCTAACTAGTTTATTTACAAAATTCAAATACATTGTTTTCAAGAACAAACTCTTTCAATTTTCCTCAATCCCCCACCCATCAAATTGTACAACTCCCTGAATAATCCCTCCTCCTCCTACACATCCTCATACCTCTGCTTCCAACCTTTTCCACCCCTCTTGGATCCTTATACTCATTCTACAAAAATGGTATTATACAATATTTATCCCTGTGGGGCTGAGTTAGTTCATTTAAAATAATGCTCTCCAGTTCCTCCCGAGTTAGGGAATAATTTACAAAATCATTGCTCCTGTGTGCTACATAGTATTCCATTGTGTGACTGTATCATAATTTTTCAATCCATTCGTTTGTGTTTGGACATTTGGGCTGTTTCCATAGTCTTGTGATGGTGAATAATGCCTCTATGAACATTGGTGTACAAATCTCAGTTTGTGCCTCAGTTCTTGTTTTATCAAGGTATAAACCAAGTAGTGGAATAGCTGGGTCATATGAAATTTTTTTTTTCAGAGTCAGTTAATTGCATGGGAGGAAATGCCCAGTCATTTTCACATGCAACAGCTGGCGGCCTCGAACCATGTGCCTTCAGGATTGCAGCACAGCTTCTTGAAACTATGCCACCATAGCTTCCTGGGTTATGCTTGCTTCGTAAAATGTTTCTATGAGTGTTTCTTCTTTTTTGGTTTTTTTTAAAAAATAATTTGAGTAGAATTGATAATAGTTCATCTCTAAATGTTTGGTTGAATTCAGCTTACAGCCATCTGGGCCTGAACTTCTTTTATTTATTTTTTTTGGGGGAGGATCTTTTTATGATATGCTCAATTTCTTCTTTTGTGATGTGTTTGTCCAAGTGTTCTACATCTTATTGTGTCGATCTGGGTAGGGTGTGAATTTCTAGGAATTTGTCCATGTCCAGTAATTTCTAGTTTTTCAAATTTATCAGAGTATGTTGTTGTTGATTGCCTTGAGTCCAGCATGACTCATAGTGACCCTGTGAACCAAAGGCCTGAAGCCTTTCTATATATATCAACATTTATCAAAGTTCATAGAGTTTCCAGAGGCATGTTGTTTAGGAAGTGGATGCCACTCCTGCTTTTATAACTTTTCATAATATTCTGTTATTATCAATTGAATTTCAGCTGGTTTTCTTGTGACCTCTTTTATCTTTTTACATTTATTTTAATGAAACTTTACGAGACTTTGAATTCCCATTCATTCATAGTTTCACACTTTCCTCCTTGCCTACCTCTCCCCCCCTCCCCAGTTTGTTTTTCTCCTTGAAAAGTGAAAAAAAAAAATCATTGTTATACAATCCCCTGCCTCAGGCCACTCCACTATGAAGCTTTCATTCTGGACTCTTGTAATGACAATAATACTTAATCATATCTACCTCCTAAACAGTTCTCTCTCTCATCTGTTTCAATGCAGTACACATTATCTATCCTCTCTTTTATTAGGTTCCCATCAACCCCAAAGTCAGTCCCGTTTTAGAACAGTGGCACTATGCAGTATTTGTCTTTTTGGGACTGAGATATTTCACTCAGCATAATGTCCTCCAGGTTCACCCATTTTGTATATTTCATGAGTTCCTTCTTTTTCACTGCAGCATTGTGTGAATATACCAAAGTTTCTCTTGCCATTCATTTGTTAATGGGCACTTGTTCCAACTCTTTGCTATTGTGAACAAAGCTGCAATAAACAGGAGTGAGCATATATCTGCTTGGGTGGCAGTTCTGGTTTCTTTAGAGTGTATTGCCAGTAGTGGAATTGCTGGGTCAAATGGTATTTTTTTTTTAATTTAGGTTGTTTATTTTTCATTTCAATGAACATCTACAGAAATTTTGGGATTCCATTCATTCATTGTTGCACCCTTCTCCCCGCACAAACCCCTCCCCCCTCCCCCCCCATTTGCTCCTCTCCTTGAAAAGCAAAAGAAAA
>NW_006400038.1:1971742-1975347 GCF_000299155.1 Elephantulus edwardii | reverse complement strand
CCCCTAGCCCCAAATATAATCCACTCTACAACCCTCATTGCATACTCCTAACGATAAAAATAATGCCCTAAAATATAATACTTTTAGACTGGTATTTTTATTTACAACTTTTTGAGAAAGCACCATACTGCCTTCCATAGTGGTTACACCAGTTTACACTCACACCAGCAGTGAATAAGGGTTCCAGTTTCTCCGCAAACTTGCCAGCAATTGTTGTTTACTGTTCTGTTAAATTTTACTATTCTTACTGGGATGAGATGATATCTCATAGTTGTTTTGATTTACATTTAGAGCTAGGAATTTTGAACATTTCTTCATGAATTTCATCACCATCTGAATGACTTCTTTAGTGAAGTGTCTGTTCATATCCTGTGTCCATTTTCCAATTTGGTTGTTTTCCTTTATCTTGTTGTGGTGTTACAGTATTTTATAAATTCTAGATATAAGTCCCTTATCAGACATGTCATTACCAAATATTTTTTCCCAGTCTGTGGCTTCCCTTTTTACCCTGTTGGAGAAGTTTTTTGGATGTGCATAAGGATTTTATTCTTATAAGGTCCCATTCATTTATTTTATCCTCTCCTGGTTGTAGGTTTTTCAGGATACTTGGAAACCTGTTTATGCTGTGGATTAGTGCTTCTACAGTTCTTCCAAACTTCTCTAATCAAGTTTATAGTCCTTGGTTTTAGTCCTAGGTCCTGATGCACTTTGAGTTGGTTTTTGTGTATGGAGTGAGATATGGATCTTGCTTGACTTTTGTACAGATAGTTTTCCAACACCACTTGTTTAAAAGGCTGGTGTTTTCAATACTTAACTGAATTCATCTGTTTGTTGAAATCAGTTGACCATAGGTAGATGGGCTGATTTCCAGTTACTCAATTCTATTCCATTGATCTATGTGTCTGTCATTGTACCATTACCACACTGTCTTGACCATCATGGCAGTGTAGTAAATCAAGGGTGGATGCTTTCTTCTTTGTTTCTCTTTGTTTATTTGGGGCCTCTTTCCATTCCGAATGAAATTGGAAATAACCATTTCCATCACGTTGAATAATGGAATTGGTATTTTTGTTAGGATTGCATTGAACGTGTAACTTGCCTTTGGTAGTGTTATCATTTTCACAATATTGAGTCTTCCTATCCATGAGCAAAGTATATTTTTCCATTTCTCCAGATAACTTTTTGTTCCTTGTAGTAATGCTTTATAATTTTCTTTGAATAGATCACTTGTGCTTCTGCTTAGTTTCATTCCCAAGTAATTAATCTTGTTATTAGTTGAAGGGTATTGTTTTTTCTTAGCTCCAGCTCTATATTCTCTTTGTCACTGTATAGAAATCCAATTGAGTTTTGTATGTTGATCTTGTATCCTGCTACTTTGCTGAACTGATCAACTATGTCCAGTAGTTTTCTCCCTGAGTCTTCAGGGTTTTTTTAAGTATACTATCATGTCATCTGCATAGAGAGATAATTTTACCTCCTCTCTGCCAATTTGGATACCTCTTATACCTTCTCTTGTCTTATTGCTATTGCTAATACTTTCAATACAATATTGAGTAGGATAGGTGATAGTGGACATCCTTGCATAGTTCCTGTTCTCAAAGGGAATGGCTTTACTTCTTCTCCATTGAGAACAATGTTGGCTCTCTGGTTTGCATATATAATTTTTACTGTGTTGAAGAAATTCCCCTCTAATCCTATTTTGTTGAGTGTTCTAATCAGGAAAGGGTGTTGGATTTTCTCAAAGGCTTTTTCTGCATCAATTGATAGGATCACGTGGCTCTTGTCTTTTGCTTTGTTAATGTGATGAAATACATTGATTGTTTCTCTTATGTTAAACCATCCTTGCATACCTGTTATGATTCCCATTTTGTCATGATGAATTTTTTTTAATATATTATTGGATTCTATTGGCCAGGATTTTATTCAGGATTTTTCATCTATGTTCATGAGAGATATTGACCTATAGTTTTCCATTTTGGTGGTGTCTTTACCTGACTTTGGTATCAAGGATATGTTTATTTCATAGAATGAGTCTAGGAGAATTCCATCTTTTTCTATTTTCTGAAGTAGTTTATGTAGAATTTGTGAAATTTTTTTCTGATTTTGTTTATAAAATTCACTTGTAAAACCACCTGGTCTGAAGCTATTTTTGGCTAAAAGTTGTTTTATTACCTTTTCAATTTCTTCTTTTGTAATGAGTCTGTTCAGATGTTCAATTTCAGTTTGTGTCAGTTTAGGTAGCTTGTGAATGTCTAAGCATTTGTCAATTTCCTCTAGGTTTTTAAATTTGTTTGAGTATAGTCTTTCATAATATTTCAATATTTTTATTTTTATTTTAGTTGGTTCTAGGGTGACATTGCCAATTTCCTCTTTCATTTAGATTATTTGTGTCTTTTCCTTTATTAGTTTTGCTAGTGGTTTGGCAATTTTATTGACCTTTTCAAAGAACCAACTCCTAGTTTTGTTGAAGGTTTCAATTATTTTTCTGTTTTCTATTTTATTTATTTCTGCTCTAACTTCCATAATTTCAGGTTTTTTAAAAGGTATTGGGTTTTCTTGCTGTTCATTTTAAATTTGTTGAAGGTGTTGGGTCAATGGTAATTTTCCCCCAGCCTTTCAATATGTTTACTTATTGCTATAAATTGACCTCTGATTACAGATTTGCCTGTTTCCCAGAGGTTTTTGTAAGTGGTGTTTTCATTGTAATTTGTTTCAAGAAAGTTTTAATTTCCTTTTTTATTTCTTCTAGTACCCAGTCATGTTCAAGCAAGGTATTGTTCAGCTTCCAAATGTATTGAGTTTTTTCACCTTTATCCTCTTGTTATTCATTTCTAATTTTGTAGCATTGTGGTCTGAGAAGAGGCTCTGTATTGATTCTATGGGTTTTTTTTAATTATTCATGCTTGCCTTGTGACCTAAAATGTGATCTATTCTCCAGAACATTCCATGTATATTGGAGAAGAAGGTGTACTTTGCTTTTCGGGGTGCATTAGCCTATAAATATCTATGAGATGGAGTTAGTTTATTGTGTGTTTTCTTTCTTCAGTATCTTTGTTGAGTTTCTAGTAGTTCTATCTTTTCTTGAGAGTGATGTTTTGACGTCTCCAACTACTCTAGTAGTGTTGTCTTTTTATGTTTTCAGTTTTGTTATGTTTATTTAATATCTTTTTCAGGTCTTTCGTTTGGTGCATAGATATTTATTATTGTTATGTCCTCTTGTTCTATTGACCCTTTAAGCATTATGTTGTGACTGTCCTTGTCCATTGTGAAGGTTTTTGCAATGACATTTATTTCATCAGAGATTAATATTGATATTCCTGATTTTTTTTCTCATTGCCATTTCCTTGGTATATTTTCCCAATCCTTTTCTTTTTAGTCTTTCTTTAACTTCACTTTTCAGGTATGTCTCTTGTAGACAACATATTGATGGATTTGGGTGGGTTTTTTTTTTTTTATCCAATGTGCTACTCTTTTTCTCTTCAGTTGTGCATTTAAACCATTGACATTCTGTGTGATTATTGAGAGGCAAGGTTTATAATTTTATTTTATTTTTTTTAATTGGGAAAAACATATTGGGGGTGCAAGGAGGTGAGGGTTGGGGGCAG
>NW_006400038.1:1960596-1970656 GCF_000299155.1 Elephantulus edwardii | reverse complement strand
TCTAAACATCTTTTGGCAGAAGCATGCAACAAAACAAAATACGTGGTGCATTTAGGATGTTGGTCCTCTTGTGCATGCTGCCACTGTTAAGGTCATCAGACTCACAGTGACTTTCAGCAATCCATTGCATAGGTAATCGTCCTCTTTGGCTTTTTCAATGCATAGGCAATTGTCTTCTTTGGCCTGTCTAAGGAAACCCAAACCTGCAGATGGCGGGCATGCATCCCATCCCCCACCTCCTACGCAGGTGGCCAGCGTGGGCGCGTGCCCCACCTCTAGCGCAGGAGGCCTGCAGGAGGCACGCAGCCCTCCCAGCGCAGGCAGCCGTTGGGGGTGTGCCTCCCCATCCTGCTGCACGGGTGCTCGGTGGGTACATGGCCCCTCTTGTGCGGGCCGCCGGAGGGTGCCCGCTTCCCCCACAGCCACCATCCTGGCTCCAAGAATTCTCTCCAGTACAAGACCACCTTGTGGCGGTGTGGTGGCTTCACTGTACCAGTCTTGAGGAGGGCCAGTGCCCAGCATCTGTCCTGGGTGAGGGAATCTATTCGTTCAGGCTGTGGAAGCCTCATGGAGCTGCAGCAGCTGTCCGGCATGGCACGGGCTCTGCGGGGGGAAGGGGGGGGTTGGGAGCCACGAGACTCACCCATTTCTCCTTGGGAATCCTTGAATTCCTGTTGTTGAGCCTCGATCTTCACTGAGGGCCAGTCATCAACTGTTTAAGTGTTCAATTATCAATAAGCCAATGTCTGTGGAAGGCCATAATGGCCCTGCTTTAAGTGGTTCGCTACTCCCGCAGCTCACCACCCTGTCTCTGCCTCCACCACCATCTTGGATCTCCAAAGTTTATAATTTTATAATTTATAATTTTGTTGAGTTCTTTTTTGGTGTCATTGCTTGTTAATTTGGTCCATCCTGCTTTCTGTGGCACTTCTGTAAGAAGCACATCTCTCACTGTTCCCTGCAATGCTGGTCTTGTTTTTACAAACTCTCTTAGATTCTGTTTTTCTTGGAATATCTTGATCTCTCCTTCATATTTGATCTACAATATTGCTGGGTACAGTTTTCTTGGTTGACAGTTGTGTTCTTTGAGTTTCCGATATATGTCCTTCCACTGTCTTCTTGCTAACATGGCTTCTGCTGAAAAATTGGCACTTAATCTTATCTGCTCCCCCTTATAGGTTACTCTTTGTTTCTCCCTTGCTGCTTTCAGAATTCTCTTCTTATCTTTGGTTCTGGAAAATTTAACTATGTTTGCCTTGGTGTTTTTCTTTTGGGATCTGTTCTGTATGGTGTTTGCTTAGCTTATTGAATATATATTCTCTCATTCTTCATTATGCCTGGGAAGTTTTCTTCAAGTAACTCTTCCACAACTTTTTTGTTGCCTTTACTTACATCTTCCTGTTCTGGGATTCTGATGATGTGCATGTTGTTTCTCTTGATGATGTCCCACAATATTCCTAGGTTTTCTTCTTTTTCCTTAATTTTTGAGTCTGATATTTTTCTCTAGCTGATCAGTGGTGACAATACTATCTTCTATTTCACTGGTTCTCTGTTCCATCTCAACTTTGTTCATGTGTCCCTCCATCATGTTGACAGCATTTGAAACATTAGATTTTATCTTTTTTTATTGTGGTTTCTTGTTTTTCCTGAGCCTCTAATGTCTCATTTGTTTTATTTGCATTGTTTTGGATTTTTTTTTTAGCTCCTCCTGGTTTTTGCTTGCAGTGTCCTCTAATTCTTCAAGTTCGTCTTTAACCCATTGAAAATATTCCATCATTGTTCTTTTAAATTCTGTGTCAGGAAATTGCATCAGAACTTCTGGCTTCAGGAAATCCATTGACACTATATCACTTTTGGGAAGTGATTTCTTGCTCTGGGCTTTTATTAGCTGTGAAAAAAGCCTACTTTTGTGACATTGCTGTGGTAGAGTTTTTTATGCCTGAGGCAATAGCCAGTTCTTAATCTGAAGTCACTGCACCAGAAGCAGGTTGGGCAGGCACTCGCATGGATGCACAGATGCATGCAGGGGAGTAGGGGATGCACACACAGATGCACGCAGGTTAGAGGAAGCATGTGTGGGAACCTGAATGGAAAACTGAGAAGCCTTGGTTTTTCCTTCGAGAACGGGGTCTGCCACCTCAAGTTGAGCTCCAGTTGTCTCACTTTCTCCTGATTAAGATGAAGGGGTCCCACGTGGGCGAGCACTCACCAGTGATCTCCGCCCCCCCCCCAATTACCTCACTCAAATTCCTGATATCCTACTTATTCTTGATGTGTGGGTCCTACCACGGCTTGCTGCTCTCCACCGAGGCTCGTTGCTCCATGCAGAGGGTCACTGCTCCCCACTGAAGCTCACTGCTCCCACCAACACATACTTCTCACCACCAAGACTCCCAAACTCAACCTCTTTTATTTCTTAGTTATCTGTGTCTTCTCTTTCTTTGCTTTTGTTAATTTATCAATAGTTTGTCTATTTTATTTACCTTTTTGTAATACCAGCCGCTGATCTTGTTTATTGTTCACATTATCTCTTGAACAGCTACTACAGACCTTACTCCAGTTGTTTGCTGCTCTGGCTGGTAGAGACTTTATGGACAGCAGAATGAAGAACATACAATTTCCAGTATGTTCAAAAATCCGTTTTTGGTTCCTGTTCCAATCCATCTCATAAGGCCTAGCCCCCATCCTTGTCTCATTATGTCCTTTCCCAGTCCATGATTCCCTCCTTAGATTGTGTCCTAAGTAAGCAGGCCGGACAATAATCTTGTTAGCAGCATAGCCCACTGTGGACTACCAGAGCTCACCAGAGCTCCTTGGGATAGACAATTTTCTGCTATGATCCATAATGAAAATGCCATTGGCTAATTTTCAAAAGTAAACTCCTGAACCTTTTCAGTCTGGAAGCTCTGGTAAAATCTTCTCACCATGGGTGAAACTGTTGGTATTTGAAATATTAATAACATAGCTTCCACTTCATAGCAATACACATGTTACCACAATATGACAGATTAACAGACAGTGGTGGGTTAATACACAAAGGGTAGTTTTTGTAAAGCTGAAATGACAATTGTTTCTGTTGTTCTTATGTACCATCAAGTCACCATGAGTTGGAATTGGCTGGTGGGCTGCATATGTGTTAGGGGTACATTATTAAAGGACACTTTGGAGAATGATCGGGGTCCCAGGTGCGCCTTGGTGCAGCCCGGGCCCCTCGGGCAGCTTGGGGTTGGGGGGTGGGGAAGTGGGGAGCGCCAAACCCCACGCCCCTGCCTCCCCGCCCCATGGACTATTCGTATGATGAGGATCTGGATGAGATGCACCTCATGTGTGGGGACAAGGTGTCAGGCTACCACTACGGATTGCTCACGTGCAAGAGCTGCAAGGGCTTCTTCAAGTGCAAGGTGCAGAACAACAAGCACTACACATGCACTGAGAGCCAGAGCTGCAAGATAAACAAGAGGCAGTGCAAGCGCTGTCCCTTCTGCTGCTTCCAGAAGTGCCTGACGTGGGGATACACCTAAAAGCTGCGCATGCTGACCGCATGTGGGGAGGCCGGAACAAGTTTGGGTCCATGTACAAGCGAGACCAGGCCCTGAAGCAACAGCAGAAGGCACAGATTTGGGCTTATGGCTTTAAGCTGGAAACAGGTCCCACCACCACCTCCTCCCCCACCGTACTATAAGCTGCCCCATGGCTTGCATGCACCTGAGCCCAAGGGCCTGAGCCCTGGTCGACCTTCTGGGATATCGGGAGACTTTGGAGTCCCTGCCTTTCCCACGGCAGTGTGCAGCATCCATGAGCCTCTGGATGGCTACCTCTACCCTGCCTTTCTTGGTCACACCATCAAATCTGAGTACCTGGAGCCCTACGCTAGCTCCCCCACAGCCTGGGCCACCCTATGTCTACCCAGAGCCCTTCCCCAGAGGTCTTGGGGTACCTGAGCTCGTTCTGCAGCTGCTGCGGCTGGAGCCAGAGTAGGACCAGGCACGGGCTTGTATCACTGACTGTCTGAAGGAGCCAGCCAAAGGCCGCCTGGAGCAGTCTGCACTGTTCAACCTCCTATGCAGGATGGCTGACCAGACCTTCATCTACATTGTCGACTGGGCATGTAGGTGCATGGTCTTCAAGGAGCTAGAGGTTAGACCAGATGACACTGCTGCAGAACTGCTGGAGTGAGCTGCTGGTGTTCGACCACATCTACTGCCAGATCCAGCATGGCAAAGAAGGCAGCATTCTGCTGATCACTGGACAGGAGGTGGAGCTGACTACAGTGGCTGCCCAGCCTGGTGCTGCAGGCACAGGAGCTGGTATTGCAGCTGCACATGCTGCAACTGGTCCACCAAGAGTTTGTCTGCCTCAAGTTCCTCATCCTCTGCAGCTTTGATGTGAAGTTCCTGAATAATCACAGCCTGGTGAAGGACATTCAGAAGGCCAATGCTGCCCTGCTGGATTACACCCTGTACGACTAAACACACTGCGGGGACAAGTTCCAGCAGATGCAGCTGTGCCTGGTGGAGGTGCAGGCACTGAGCATGCAGGCCAAAGAATACTTGTTGTCTCACTTACTTTGGACATTTTCAAGGGGAACCAGTCCTTGGAGAGAGACATTATACGGGGAAATGTACAAGGTCAGTAAAAGAAAGAAAGATCCTCAATGAGATAGACTGACACAGTGACTACCTCCATGAGATTGAGCATGACAGAGATTGTGAGGGTGGTGTAGGATGGGACACGTTTCAGATCTATTTATCACAGGGTTTGCTATGGGTTGTAGTGGACTTGATGGCATGTAACAACAAACAAAGAGTCTCAACACTGGACCAATTGGCAACATCATGATAGGCATTGAAGAGATTGTATTTGTTAACAATTTCAGCTTGCTTGGCTCCACAATCAACTCTTTGGCACTAACAGTTGTGCAATCAAAAGATGAATTGCATTTGGAAAGTCTGCTGACAGGGACCCCTTCAGAGTAGCAACGATGTCAGTCTGGAGACTAACATAGTCTTTGCAATTACTTTCTATGCATCAGATAGCTGAACAATGACAAAGGATGATAGAAGAAGAATCCACGCCTTGGAGTTGTGCTGGAGAAGAGTATTGAACATACCATGAACTGCCAAGAAAACACTCAAGTCTGTCCTGAAGAGGATGAAACCAAGCCGCTTCTTGAAGGCAAGAGTTTTGAAACTCAATCTCACATACTTTGGGCACATAGTCAGGAAAGGCCAGTCCTTGGGGCAGGACATCATGCTTGGAAAGGTGGAGGGACAGCATAGGATGAGATGGATTGACATAGTGACTCGGGTAGGGGGTAGATGTGACAGAATCAATGAGATTGACTCAGGATAGGACAAAATCCAGAGCTACTGTCCATAGGGTCACTATGAATCACAGGTGACTCAACAGCACATAACAACAACAACAACATACAGGGTAGCCACACTTTAGAATCAACTTGGTGGTGAAGGTTTCTTAATGGGAAGATCAAATTAAATCTTTGCAACTCAAGCCCCTGGCACAGGACTGGTACAGAAAAAGAGCAGTGTCCCCTACCTCTAAGTTGAGGTGGTACTCAGGCTGTGAGCCTTGGAATTCTGAGGTGTGTGCCTCTGTGTGGCTGCTGTGCCCTGACTTGCACACCAGATGGCATCCTGGCACCATGGAGATGCTGCTCCTGCTAAGGGAAGCCAGTGGGGCCTGCGGCATAGCAGGAAATGATGGGAAAGAGGTTCCTGGGGTCAGATACAGGGGTTTCAGTGTCTCAGGCTTGAAATCATCAAGAGGCCCAGCAAGGACAAGGAGGAGGAGATAAAAGGGTACTGGGACTGGTGCTGGATACACGTGGACCGAGGCCAGCGGAGGCCTTTTTGTCCCCTCTCTCCCCTGTGTGCCTGCTTCAGCATCTGGGTGATGGGTCTTCTGACACTCACTTTCTGGGGCGGGGGGAAGATGTGTTCAGGTTTCTGGCACAGAGAAAGCACCCATCAGTGTGTATTAATGTGGATTAGAAAGCATACCTCTGAGAAAGTCATAGACCAAGGAGGCCAAGGAAATCTCTGTTCTTTGTGCTGGTAATAGAGATCTCCCCAGTTATGATTTATTAAGTCTCTTGTACATGCCAGATACTTCCCTTTGCTTGGCAAACTCTGAGGGAGTGGTGTGGGTACAGGGCCCCCTCACAGGTGGCCCTATCATGGCCATGTGGCCCTGCGCCCCTACCACCTGTGTTTGCCTTGTCCAGTGGGAGAGAGAAACTCTTAAATAGTGATAAATGGTTACAGCAGAGTGATGGTGACTGCTGCCATGGCAGTGATTAGATGTTCTGTGCTGTGTGTGCAGGGTTAACAGAAGCCAGGGCGGACTCATTGGTAGCTAGAACAAGGATGGCAGCAATATGATAAGTGCCCAGATGAGAGGGACATTTAGAAGGCTGGGAGAGTATCTAGCTCAGGGATCTCTATCTCAATTTTAGATGACAGCAGTGCTCAGGAGAGTTTTCTTGAAGAAGCCAACTTGAGGAATGATTGAGAGACAACGGGGAGAAGTTATTTTGGTGTTAGGGGTTGAGGAGGCAGGGAGGCCACTTCTGACTTGGTTGGAATCCTCAGTGAGAGCCACAGTCAGGATGGTTGGAGCTTAGTGTCTGCAGAAGAATGAGCAAGGCCAGAAAGAATAGAGGAAGGACCAAAGAAACCAGCCCAGTTAGACGGAGGTTCCATGGTCATAGCAAGAGTATGGAACTTACCCAGACAGCTTTGAGCAAAAGTATGGCTAATGTGGTCAGATGGACTTAGATGGACCATTCTGCTGCAATGTGGGGATCACTAGAAGGACAGGCCAGAGGCTGGAGGACCAGAGGGGACCAAGTCTAGGGGCAGCTACCCAAGACCTTCTGGGGACAACCCTTATATGTAGTGCACCACTCAGTGACTCTCCTTTGTACTTCCTCTTGCCCCATTGCAGGTCTGAAAAGGGGCAGAATTATTATTCCCATTTCACAGTTGGGAATAGGGGCCCAGAGAGATGAAGTGACATGCTCAGATGCACCTCTGGTTTCTCAGTGCCCTGCCCTGAGAAGCCACCCTTCCTTGTCACTGTCCCCACAAGTGGCTGCTGTTATTACCATGTTCACCACCACCCTTGCCCATCTTGTGCTGTCCTGCCTGGGAGTTGACAGAGCAGACACCGACGGACCATTCCTCTGAGGGCCTCTGGAAAAGGAGCAGCTTCTGTCCCTCATTCTCCTTGAACAGAACATCTAGAAGCCAGGTCCTCCTAGGGAGTGGGGCAGAGAGCTTGAGGCCAGAGCCTTCTAGGGAGTGTGACAGGGAGCTCAAAGCCAGGTCCTCCTAGGGAGGTGGGGGGAAGAGGAGCTCAAAGCCAGGTCCTCCTATAGGGAGTGGGGCAGGGAGCTTGGATACAGGGCCTCCTGTAGGGGTGGGGCAGGGAGCTTGAAGTCTGGTTCTTCTAGGGAGTGGGGCAGGGACCTCAAAGTCAGCATCTGAAACTATCCTGCACCTGCACTCCTCTGAACTCTTCTGATAGAAAATAGTAGGCTCCCAGCTACGGGATCTCACAGAGGTTCTGGGTTCTGATTACAAGGACTGTTGGAAATCATCCTTATTTAATGGAATTAGAGGGTCCAGTCTTGCAGGGGCTCAGTGAGAAAGGCTCACTCTTAACAGAGAGTACCTGAGGCTTTTCTCAAGGATTCCTCCTTTGCAACCCTGGTGTTTCAACCAAAATGGGCTTTAGAATCTCCCTGATGCTCACTTTAATGAAAAGTAACCGTCCTCCTGGAGCCACTGGACTGGCTTTCCTTTCCTTCCTTGAAACATTTGCTGAGTCTCTGAACTGGAGCCTGGAGCCCGGTTAATTGAAAGTTGCACATGAGCCCTCTTGGGAGGTAACGAAGAGAAACACAAGACGGCGCTGAATTCAGACCTTTCACACCAGGAGGGGCCTATGAGCCTGAGATAGGGTGAGGAGAGTGTAGGCTGAGAGCCTTGAGACAGCACCTGCACCGAGGGAAGAAACCGCCAGGCACCAGACCGTGATAAAAGCCCAGATTTCAATCCTAAATAACCCATGTGTATGGTGTTCATTTTCTTCAGAAAATAACCAAGCAGAGCAAAATGAAATGTTCAGGGTGCAGCGATCCCCTCAATCAGCTGCAGAAAAATCATTGCTAACACCTGGCATATAGAGCTTCCTGGAACAGTTGGGGTATTTTGCACGAACCACTGATTTTATTGCCCTTCCACCTACACAATAAAAAGTGATAGATGCTTATTGTAAACATCTTGGAGAATAGTTTGTAGAAGTATGAGGAAAAATTTCAGCCACGTACCATGACTTTGTATTTCAAGGACATCTCTGACAGAGAGCATTTGTAGCTTGGTATAGTCTCCTGTCCTCTGATTCTCAGGTGCATATTGGGGCTGACAACACCTGTCTTGCTTGCCTGGAAATGTGGTTGCAAGAGCTGAATGCCTGTGTTATGCCCGATAAATCAAGAGACATACACCGAAGAATTACAGGTGAGGTCCTTTATTAGCTGTACAGTGGGGTTCCCAGCAACACAGCAGGATCACCTAACCCCTAGTGTTGGCTAGCAGGTTTCACACTCTTGCTTGCCCCAGGTGTTGGCTACTTGCTACAACATTCTGCTATTGAAACATTTCAAGGGCACAGTGATATATTCAAGGGTGCATGGACAACATTTTGCTGTTGAAACATTTCAAGGGCACAGTAATATATTCAAGAGATAAGGAGTGCAAAACATTCTTGGGTTCAATAGCCGTTACTGTTTGGGAAAGCAGTTCAAGAAAAAACTTTAAGGATCTAGGCAAAAATTTTCCACACAGGGGTTCAGTTTCTCAAAAGGAGTACTACACAAAACAGAGTCTGTCTGGCTTCATACCTGTTAAAGAACTGAGAATGTAGGAGGGCTGTTGCTTCTCTGTTTTGGTGGGTCTCAGACTACAAAGAGAAAATGACTCAGTCTAGGGAGTCTTCCTACAGGAAGTGGCATCAAATCTAAGACTTGCAGGAATAGAAGGAGTTAGATACTTGAATGTCTCAAAGTGCTCACCCATATGTTCCTTTAAAGAAAGATTGGGTGATTTATCTCCCCCAAAGTTAGCAATGAAAATCTCATAGAACGCAGTTCTCCTCTGACACATATGGGGTCCGCAAGAATCAAGATTGGCTCAATGGCAATTGATTTTGTTTCCTACAAAACTAGTATATCAACTTAGGGGTTATTGTTTTGTGCTGTCCAGTTAACTACAACTAATAGCAACACTGAAAACAGTGGTGTCTCTCTGGAGACCAAGGTGTGTCTGATACAGGCCATGGTCTTTGCAATCTCTTGTTGTGCGTCAGAGAGCTAGACAATGACTAGGGAGGATAGAACGAGAACTGATGCCTTTGGGCTATGGTGCTGGAGAAGAGTATTGAGGGTACCATGAATTGCTAGGAAAACAAACAGGTTCATCCTAGAGAGGGTAAAACCAGGCTGCTCCTTGGAGGCAAGGATTCTGAGGCTTCGTCTGACATACTTTGGACATGTTGTAAGGCGGGACTGGTCCCTGGAGAGGGATATCATGCTTGGGAGGGTGGAGGGACAGCACAGGAGAGGAAGGCCCTCTATGAGGTGGATTGATTCAGTGACTGGGATAATTGGGATGGGAGTGTCAGAGACAGTGCGATTGGCACAGGACAGAGCAGAGTTTAGAGCTGTTCTACATAGGGTCGCTGTGAGTCACAAGTGACTCAACAGCACATAACAACAACAACAACAATAGCAACACAATGAACAACAGATTATCTTCCCCTATCCTCTGTCATCCTCACCAACAATGAGCTCATTGTACACTCAATGTGTCAATCTGTCTTGTTGAGAGTTTTCCTCTTTCACTGATCCTCCACCTTTCCAAGCATAATGTCTTTCTCTAAGGAGGCCCCTCCGGACAATGTTGTTGTTGTTGTTATGTGCTGTCGAGTCATTTGCGACTCATAGCCACACTATGTACAACAGCCCTAAACCCTGCTC
>NW_006400038.1:1952028-1958102 GCF_000299155.1 Elephantulus edwardii | reverse complement strand
CTAGTAATTGGAACATGGAATGTGAGAACCATGAATGTAGGAAAATTAGAAATTGTTAAGAAAGAAATGGAACGCATAAATATTGACATACTAGTCATTGGAGAGATGAGATGGACTGGCATGGGGCATTTCGAGTCAGATGATCATATGATGATCAGTTCGAGTCAGATCCTGACAATACGCACAAATTATAACTTAAGTTTCACCATCCTTGTCTCTGAGGAATACTGTGGTTCCAGTTCTTCAACACAGACTGGTTTGTTCTCTTGGCAGTTCATGACATATTCAGTACTGTTCTCCAAGACAACAACTCAAGGCATCAATTCTTCTGTCATCCCTATTCATTGTCCAACTTTCTGATGCATACGAAGCAATTGAAAAAACCGTGGCTTGGATCAGGTGCACCTTAGTCTTTAAACTGACATCCTTATTCTTTAGCACTTTGAAGAGGTCCTTAAGAGCAGATTTTCCCCATGTAACACATCTTTTGATTTTTTAAATGCTGCCACATTGGGTGTTTATTGTGGATCCACGTAAAAGAAAGTCACTGACAACTTTAATCTTTTTACCATCTATCTACTGGTCCAGTAGTGAGGAGTTTTGTTTTGTTGACAATGAGATGTGATCCATACTGAAGGCTGGAAGTCTGTCTTTGATTTTCTGCAGCACGTGCTTCAGGTCCTCCTCAGTTTCTGCAAGCTAGTTAGTGCTATCTGTGTTGATGCAAGTTGTTGATGAGTCTTCCTCCAATCCTGATTCCACATTCCTCCTCACAGAGCCCACTTGGATGATTTGTGTAGCATGCAGATTGAATAGATATGGTGGGTAGGGGTAGGGTGGGAATATTCCGAGTGTTTTCTCAGGCTTAATGCCCTGGAGAACGGAACAGAAGGAATGATGATGCTGTCTCTCAGCATTTACAGGAGCACTCCGTGAGATCATGTTTGCTAAGAGTTTTGAATACTTGCCTCTAAGTGCATGTATGATGAATTTTAGTTGCTGGTCCTATCATCATCACCATCATTACGATGATGATGATGTGAACGGAGTGAGATTATTTGAAAGCATGAAGGAGGAGGGTCATACAGGAGTGATGCCTGGTCAAGCACATACAGAACATCAGTGCTGTCACAAGGCCCTCATAGCGTATGTGAGAGTGAGGCAGCGAGCCTCACATTCCAGTGCAGGAGTGACACAAGTAGGGCTTGAAACTAGGTCAACATGGCCCCAATGACAGCACATGCTTCTAACATACACAGACAAAACCCACATATTTGCAAGTGTTGCTGTAATTAGGTAATGATGATAGTTCTCATCAGACTGCAGCAGAAGATTCAAAAGGAAATTAGCATTAGATTCAAAGGAAATTAGTCTTAGCCTTCTTTGTATATTGCTACACATAAATTTAGTTTATGAAAAATATTTTTTGTCATAAATAACAATGAGAATATCTTTTTTCGTACAACCAATGCTTTATTCGCTGCAAAGATATTCTTCTAAAATTTGTATACATTGTGTTTCACACTTTCCTTCATTGACATTGTTTCATACAATCATTTCCATACATTGTGCTTTATAAAATTAATCACCATTAAACTATGTGCATCATTACCCCATCTTATTAGGTCCCCCCTAGATCTTTCCCATTTACTTTACCCCCTCCATCCCCAAACCAAATTGTGTGACTCCACCCACCCATCCTCATCCCTCTTCCCCACTTGGGTCCCCATAAATGTTTTTCTAGTTATCTTTCTGTTTTTATAATGATGGTGTTTTGCAGTATTTGTCGTTATGAGACTGAGTTAGTTCCCATAGCATAATGCTCTCCAGTCTTTGCGAAGTTATGTAGTATTTTTCTAAATCATTGCTCCTGAGTGCTTCATAGTATTCTGTCATATGAATGTACCACAATTTCTGAATCCAATCAATCGTGGTTGGACATTTGGGCTGTTTCCATGTTCTTGGTGAATAATTCAGCTATGAACATTGGTGTACAAATCTTCGTTTGTGTCTAATTTTCTCAGAGTATATTTCAAGCAGTGGAATACCTGGGTGATATGGAGTTTCTATGTTCAGTTTTTTTTAGAAAATGCCAAACTGCCTTCCAGAGTGGTTGTACTATTTTAAAATTCCACCAACAGTGTATGAGAGTTCCAATCTCTCCACATCCTCTCCAACATTTATTGCTTCCTGCCCTGCTAAACTTTGCCACTGCTGCTGGGATGAGATGGTATCTTGTGATTTTGATTTGCACCTCTCTTTTTACCAGTGATTTTGCGCATTTCTTCATGTGTCTGTTGGCCATCCGAATGTCTTCCTCTGTGAAAAGTCTTTCCATATCTTTTGCCCATTTTGTAATTGGGTTGTTAGTTCTTTTCTTGTGGAGGTCCTATATGATTCTGTATACTTTTGTTATGAGATCCTTGTCTGAGGTGATATTGCCGAATGTTTTTCTCCAGTCAGTAGGGTTTCTTTTCACCTTATAGGAAAAAGTCTTTGACGCACACAGGGATTTAATCTTTAGAAAGGACAGTGGGAGTATTATTATTTAAAAAGCATTTCTATTGGAACATTGCACAAAATTTTATCGACAGTCATTGTCTTTTTACCCTTCTGATAGTGTCACTGATGAGGTCCAAACTCTTCCCAATTCCCCCAGTTACACCACTGACTGGTATTAAAGAAGATGAAGGCTGATGGTTCCACAACCAACTGTTTTTCAGCTGATTCTTGAGACCCTTTCATCAGGCAGAACATTTGTCTGGTGGGACCTGAGCATCTGCCAGGAAAGGGAACTTCTTTCCTGTCTGAAGTGGATCCTCCTGTGACTCCAGCCTCATTTATGTATCCTGTGGTTCTCAAAAATTAGGTGTTAGACCTACATCTTCAATCTGCTGCTGGCTACATGGGTTGAGCTGAGCACTTTCTAAGGACCTCCTGCCCAGAGCCTTACAACAAACAGAGGGCAAGGGTGAGCCCAGAGGCTGGCCTACCATCCAGAAGGCACCTGGCACACAGAAGGTGTTCAGTAAATGTTTGGTGAAAATTATGTTTTTTTAGAAATCTTGGATTCTTGGCTTTGGGGAAAAGCCAAGTGTCTCATCAGGTTCCTCATGCACTTAAATGAGAAAGTAGAGGAAATGGATAAAAAATTTATATAGGTGGGAATTTTCACTCACGTAGGACTTGAATGTATGTTGATAGTGATGAACTACTTTGGTAAAAGATTTCAAGAATGGTTGTACTACTTGAAGAATGTCATCCATTTACCTGCAGAAGGTGTTGAGTATATTTTCCCCCACTGTTATATTCTGTTATTGTTGTTTTTGTTATGTCATAAGGTTGACTACTACTCATAGAGACCCCATGCACAATAGCTCCTAACACTGCTTTATCCTGAGCCAATTTCACTCAGGTGTAGGCACACCTACCCTCATTACCCCAGTTACTGGGTAAATCCATTATCCAGGGTCTTACTCTCTCATGTGATACCTTGACCTTTCCAAGCAAAATATCCTTCTCCAAAGAGTGGTCCTTCATGGGTACCACACCCAAAGTATGAGATGGAGTCTCACAATCTTTGCCTCCAAGGAGTAGCTTGGTATTACCCTCTCCAGGACAGATGTGTTTGTTCCTTTGGCAGTCCATGGTATGTTCAATACTCTTCTTAAGCACTGCAACTCAAAGGCATCGATTTTTCTGTCATCCTTAGTAATTGTCCAGCTCTCTGATGCATAGCAAATCACTGAAAAGACCATATCCAAGGTCAGACTTATCATAGACTCTAGACTGACATCCTTGGTATTCAGCCCTCTGCATAGGTCCTTGAGAGCAGATTTTCCTATTGCAATTCATGTTTTGATTTCCTGACTGTTGTTGTCAAGCAAACAACAAACACTGGTGATGTTGTAGAACAGGAACCCTTATTCACTGTTGGTGGGAGTGTAAAATGGTACAACTACTATGGAAGACAGTATGGCACTTTCTAAAAAAGTTGTAAATAGAAATACCATTTGACCCAGCAATTCCACTACTGGGAATATACCGTAAAGAAACCAGAATTGCCAACCAAGTAGATATATGCACATCTATGTTTATTGCTACATTGTTCATAATAGCAAAGAGTTGGAAACAACCCAAGTGCCCATCAACAAATGAATGGACAGAGAAGCTGTACTATATCCACACAATGAAATACTATACAGCACTGAAAAACAAGGAACTCATGAAATATTATACAAAATGGGTGATCCTAGAGGACACTATGCTGAGTGGAATATCTCAGTCATAAAAGGACAAATACTGCATACTGCCACTGTTGTAAAACAGGACTGACATCAGGATGGGGGTAAACTAAGAAAAGAGGGGATAAATAATATACACTGCATGGAAACAGATGAGGGAAAGAACTTCTTAAAAGGAATATATGATTAGGTATTATTTATATACTAACAGTCGAGAATAAGAGCTGCATAGTACAGTGGATTGGGGAGGGAGTGGGGAATTGTACAACAATGAAAGAATTTTTTTTTTTCCAAAGAGAAAAGTGAACTGGGGTAGAGTATGGAGGAAAGGAAATTCAAGTTCTCAGTAAACTTTAATTAAAATCTCAATTTAAAAAAATGAGAACAACAATAACAAAAGAGTGTTGATTGTGGAGCCGAGCAAGCTGTAATGGTTAACAACCCCAATCTCTTCTCCACCTATCATGGTGCTGCTAATTGGCCCAGTGATGAGAATCTTTGTTTTCTTGATGTTGAGCTTCAAACTATATCGCAAACTATAGTCCTCGATCCTCTGCAGCAGACGCTTCAGGTCTTCCTCAGTTATAGCCAGTAAGGTTATGTCATCTGAATAATGCAGGTTCTTAATGAGTCTATGTCCAATCCTGATGTCATATTCTTCCTCATAAATTCCAGCCTCTCTAATGATCTGTTTTGCATAAAGATTGGAAAGGTATAAGACAGGACACATCCCTGATATGCTCCTTTTCTGATTTGAACCATGCAGTGTTTCTTTGCTCTGTTCTGATACAAGTATAGGTTTCACATGAGCACAATTAAGTGTTCTGGGATTCCCATTCTTTTCAAGGTTAGCCACAATTTGTTGTGATCCATGCAGTTAAATGCCTTTGCATAGTTAATGAAACATAGACGTTCCTCTGTACTCCCTGCTTTGGACCAAGATCCATCTGACATTGGCAATGATGTCCCTACTGCCACGGCCTTTTCTAAAAGAAAATCTTTGGATAATCTTAAACAGGATTTTGCTTGCATGTGAAATTAGTGATATCATTTGATAATTTCCACACTCTGTTGGATCACCTTTTTTAAAATGGAAATAAATTATGCATCTCTTCCAGTCAGTTGTCCTCCAGATTTCTTGGCACAGCATGGTGACCACTTCCAGGACAGCATCTGTTTGTTGAAATGTGTCAATTGGTATTCCATCAGTTCCTGGGGACTTGTTTTTTTCCAATTCCTTCAAAGCAACTTGAGCTTTCTCTTTCATCGCCATTGCCTCTTGAACATAAATTATTTCATGAAATTTTTCTGTGGCAGCCAGTTCTTTTTGGTATAGTAACTCTGTGTACTCTTTCCATCTTCTTTTGTTGCTTCCTGGATCATCCAATATTCAGCCCATCACATCCTTAAGTATTGAAACTCAAGGCTTGAATTTGTTCTTTATTTCCTTCCACTTAAGAAACACTTCAGTGGGTTTGACCCTTTTGATTTTTTTACTCTAGTTCTTTGCACATTTCATTATAGTACTTTGCTTTGTCTTCTCAGACTGCTCTTAGATTTCTTTTGTTAAACTCCTTAACTTCTTCATTTCTTCCCTTTGCTTTGGCTTCTTAGTGCTCTAGTGTAATATTCAGAGTCTCTTCTCAAATTCCTCTCAGTCTTTTATTCCTCCATTGTCTTTGTAATAACCTTTTGTATTTTTAATGGATAATATTCTTGATATCCTCCCACAGCTCATGTGGCCTTCACTCATATCTCTTCCTGAGATTTTTTTTTAAAATTAAAATGGAATAGATTTGTTCTTGTGGATTTGATTTCCTTTTTTAAAAA
>NW_006400038.1:1936726-1951274 GCF_000299155.1 Elephantulus edwardii | reverse complement strand
CTGTTCTGTTAAATTTTGCTATTCTGACTGGGATGAGATGATATCTCATAGTTGCCTTGATTTGCATCTCTCTTAGAGCTAGGGATTTTGAACATTTCTTCATGAGCTTGTTGGCTATCTGGATGTCGTCTTTATTTTTTTTTTTAGCTTCAGTTTGAACTTGCTTATGAGTAGTTGATGGTCTTTTCCACAATCAGTACCTGGTCTAGTTTTCACAGCTGATATTAAGCTTCTCCAATGATTCTTTCCACTAGTATAGTCAATCTGATTTCTGTGCAGACCGTCAGGTGAGATCCATATGCATAGTTACCATTTATATTTCTTATAAAAGGTATTTGCTATGAATAAATCATTGACCCTACAACACTTTATCATTTTATCTTCAGCTTCATTTTTTTCACCAATCTCATGTTTTCCAACTACTGATCCTTCTACATTCCAATTTTTGCATTCCAGTCATCCATTATTATTAGCACATCCCATTCACATGTTTGATCAATTTCTGACTGCAAATGTTGGTAGAAATTATCTATTTCTTCCTATTTAGCTCTGGTTGTTGGTGCATATATGTAAATTACAGTGGTACTAACAGGTTTTCCTTCTGTGTGTATTGATATTATCCCATCACTCACAGCATTGTATTTCAAGATGGATCTGGAAATGGTCTTTAAACAATGAATGTGGCTCCATTTTCTCTCACCTTGTTGTTTCTGGCATAGTAGATAATGTAATTATCTCATTCAAAATGTCCCATGCCAATCCATCTCAATTAGCCAATTCCTGATATGTCAATATTTATTAATTCCATTTCTCTCTTAATAATATCCAATTTTCCTACTTTCATGCTTCGATGTTCCAATAATGAATGTCTGCTTGCTTTTCCTTCTTTGTGTTTGCCAACTGAAGGACTCAGCCTCAGATGCCACATCTGCTGGTCTAATTTAAATGTGTTCTATTGTGTATAGGGTTCTGTAACTGGTGTATAAATTTCCCAGGATCAGATTACTCAGAAAGGACTGGCAAGTTCTCTCTGGAGTAGATTGTCACAGAGATTCAATCTTCAAATAAGTGAGAAAAGAAAGTTTATTAAGAGGAAAAAAAACTTGTTAAGCAGAGTACACTGTCAGAGAAGTACACAGTGGGTCATCCTGAGAGTGAAAAAGACATCAATTTTGGGTTGTTGCTATTACGTGCCATTAAATTGAATATGATTCGTCATGACTCTATGAGCAATAGATCTGAATTCTATCCTATTCCGCACATGCTTATAATTTCTGACACACTTGAGCCCACTGCTGCAGGTACTATATAAGTCCATCTCATTAAGGGTCTTCTTCTCTTTTGCTGCCCCTCTACCTTTCCAAGCATAGTGTTCCTCTCCGAAGAATAGCCTCCCTAACAACATACCACAAGTATGTGAGACAAACTTTTGTCATCTAGGTCTCCAAGGAGCATTCTGGCTGCACCTTCTCCAAAACATGTTTGTTTTTTCTTTTGGCAATCCATGGAATATTCAGGACTCTTCTCAAACAGCACAACTGAAAGGTATAAATGCTTCTCCTATCATCCTTATTCATTGTCCAGCTCTCAGATATATAGCAGGCGATTGGAAAGACTGGCTTAAATCATATACACCCTTATCTTTGGGGTAGAAGTTAACTAGTTAAGAGGGTTTTCTTCCTGGTTTGACTCCTTCCGCAGCCACCTCTGGTTTGTGAAGAAAGGTAATTCTTCCATCATACTGTGGTGTTTTCTAGATAGAAATTAAAGCATGGCCTGTATATAATGCAGTAATACCGAAGCTAACTGCAGCAGCTCCAACTATCTTCACCATCATGTTCCTGTTGCTCTCTCTGACCCCAACACCCAGCACAATGAAAGACTGGTAGAGTATCTGTGCTTTACCCTTCCAGGTTCCTGTTGCAAAGCAGAGAGTGTGGCCTGGCCCTCCTAGAGAACTGATGTGGCCAACCATGGCACCATCTATTCAGCATCACTCTGGAACCAATTAGATATACAGATATTCAGGCCCTGCCCAGACCTCCTGGGCCAGGCGATGTCGACATAAGTGAAGTTGGAGCAACATTGGCTTTCTATGGGTGTCACACTTAGAAAACCACTCAAGGTAGGCTATGGTGGAATCTGTAACTGGTGTCACAAAAGCCTCAGCTTCCAGCTTCTGAGGTAAGAGGACCTAGTGGCAAGAAGCTGTACTGCAATCTTGAAGGCATGCAGTTCAAGGCCACCAGCTGCTTCTCAGGAGAAAGATCAGCAATCTCCTCCCATGCTATTAATTGCCTCTGAAAACCTGGCAGGTTTTCTCTGAATCATGATTAATTTCTCTGAATTGCAATTAATTGCCTCTAAAAACCTGCCAGGGTCAGCTGTGGGTCGGTTCCAACTCTTTAGTAAACAACAACCTGCACTAGAGCTGGTATTTTTAAAATTTCACTAAAGAGCTCTCCGATGTAGCCAGGATTATGAAGACTCAACACTTTCAAAGCTTTGGGAATTGCTCTCTCTTACTTGTTTATTCTTGCATTCATTCGTTTGTTTGCTTTTGTGCATTTGTTTGTGTGCTTTTCTTTGTGCAAAAGATGGTTTAACCTTTTTTGCATTGCCTGTGTTCATCCTTTTATCCCATGCCCTCTAGTTTTCTTTTGTGATAAATACTGTTTGTCATGTATTTCAGCCATCACTACCTGCTCACAGATCTTCCTTTTATCCTTACAGAAGCTCAGTGTCCCCTAATCAGTGAGGCCCCCTCTTACCGGTCCATCCAGCTTATTCCATCAGCACGTGACTTCTAGTCTTTACCTGATGGGCTGGCAGACATGAGCTCAGAGCTGGAAACACACTGGTGAGCTGATGGACACAGCCTGAGTCCCTCTGAATTAACGCTTGAGCTGAGAAAGAACAGTGGGATATGTTTATGCTAACCTGATGGTTTAAGTGGAATGGGGACTTGGGTCAGGAAAGCTTCCGGCAGCCTCTCAAAGCACAAGCGAAAGTGTAACAGGCAAAGGTGCAGGAGCCAGGTATGAGGTGAAAAACAGCCATGCACACTGAAACAGGCAGCTGATGTGACCAACAACTGTGTGCAGTGAGAAGTACAATGGGCCTGGAGAAATATTGCAAAGATGTCCTTGAACTGAGAGGTCAGTGGGTAGAGGATTTTTCAGCTGGTGAAAAGGCTTTGTCCATTGAATAGAATGAAGTGAGGCAAGTCTGAGAGCCAGGAGACAAGTAAAGCCACTACTCCCCACACAGGAGCACATGGAGAGGAGAGGCCCTTCAGGACTTGAGTGATATGGGGCCCCATCACAGTCTGAGTAGGGTAGGATGGAGGCAGGGCTGGCCCAGTGGGCTCACAAACCCCAGAAGGGCCCAGCTGCAGGCCCATGTGACTGCTATTAGTCTGATTGGGGGTGAGCTCCCTTGATCTAAATTAAGTCTAAAGAGCTATTTTCCATTTTTATTTCTTTTGCAAAGCCTCAGTTTAAAAATATGTTAAGTGTAAAGACCAGTCTTTAAAACTAGTAATAGGCCCAAACTAGAATATGTCTTCAAAGAACTGTTGTTGGCAATGTGGGTGAGGAAGGAGATTCTTCATCTTCAGGAGACCAGTGTCCCGAGTGCGCTCCTTAGTGGACCTCTTGGAACCACCTGTTGCCAGGAAGATCCTAGCTTTGGACCTTCCTCTCAGGTGTGCGGCCATTCTTCTGTCTCTGTCGAGGTTGGGTCCTCTGCTTGCATACTTCTGTGGTTAGAGAACTCACTCACTTTCAAGACACCCTGGCATGGTGCTGCATGGTCCTTACCATGAGACTTTAGTTGAATGGAGTGTCTCCAGAGATGCCCCTGCATTCATTCCCCTGACATAGGGTCACAGAATACCATACCTCCCTTCATTAATTCAGCCAAGAAACATTTTCTTTTAATCAAGTAGCTTCATTTTCCTAAGGGATAAAATGGGATGATTTTGTGTGCCTAGTGCTGGTGGGAAGAGACAAAGTTGAGGTGAGACTTAGTTGGTGTGGTCAGTAGGTTCACAACACCAGCTCTCAGGCAGAGGAAAAAAACTGGGTTGTCTGAGGGGTAACATGTACTAAACATCTTCACCACAAAGACAAATGAGACAAGCATGCACCCACAACTCCAGGGAGGGGCTCCTAGCCCAGTGTGAGCAGAGTGGGTGTCACTCAGGGGCTCTAGGTGCCAGAGAAGGAGGTGGCTTCTAAGAGGATACCTGAAGTACCAGTTTGTTAGAAGAAAAGAAACAACAGCACCAGGTCTTAGGAAAGAGTGCCAAGTGGCACCTGGAAATCTCTGTCTCCACCAGCCCAGAAACTTTCATCACACAAAGAGACTTGTCCTACTTTTTGAGTTTAAGTAATCCCAAGTCTGAACGTTGCAAAATGAATGTAACTCACTTACTTCCATCACATCAGTTCTGATTCATAAAGACCTTCCATGGGGGTTTTGAGGCTGTCAATCAAGAGAGAAAACTGCCCATCTTTAAAGAGTCTAGTTCACAGACTCTGAAAACCTGTTGGAGGGCGAGTTATCAGTTGATTCTGATTTGACAGCAATGAGAAAGAGAGAGATCTTTCCAACTTTCATTGTCTAGCTAACAACAATACATCCTTCAAGTCTCTGGGTGGAAAGATGCTTAATGCACTCCACTGTTGACTGAAAGACTGGAGGTTCAAGTTCACTCACCCAGGGTTGCCTTGAGGGAAAAGGTCTGGTGTTCTGTTTTTCAGTTCTGCCATTGAAAACCCTGTGGATCTTGTTCTACTCTGACACAGAGGCTATAAATCACAGGACAAGAATTACTCATCTTCTTCCCACATAGTAGCTGGTAGATTCGAACTTCCCACCTTTGGATTGGCGGTGTGACTCCCTACTGACTAGACCATATTGTTGTTGTTGCTTGCCATCAAGTTGAGCACAACTCATAGTGACTCTACGAACAAAAGACCTTTCTATAATTATCATCATTTGTCCAAGTTCATAGAGTTTTCATAGGCATATGGTTTAGGAACTGGATGCCACTCCTGCTTCCAAATCTGTTGTACAGCTGGGAGCTATACCAAACACTGTCCACATTGGTAAACCATTATGATATTTGATATCCTGTTGGCACAAGGTTCAGCATCACATCAAACCCAGATTACCTCAGTACAGCAAATTGACAAGGAGTGATGTACAAAGTAGATTGATGTTCCTCCAAAATATAGCAACAGTAGTCTCACTTAGCAGTGGTTGAGTGATGTCAAGTCCAATACATAGCGACCCTATGAACAAAAGACCTGAACTCTGTTCTATCATTAACATTGTTTCTTTATGTTTATGGAGTTTATAGAGTTCCCAGAGTTATCTGGTTAGGAAATGGGTGCCACTCCTGCTGCCAAAACGGAATCGATCTGGAAGCTTCTCAAAACAATGTTCATGATGAGTAACCATCATGGCATTTTGCACAGCGATGGCACAGTGATTGGCAACTCCAAGTTATTCAGTAAAGCAAATAGACAAATGACTTCTGTACCACTTAAAGAATGTTCATTCTTATATTAATAAGTTTGTGTTTGGCTTGGGTTTTTTATAATGAAATCAATAGTGACAACTATATTCTTTGATGATGTTTGGCTTGTTACTGTTTTTTATTTGTTTTTGTTTTGTTTTGTTTTGTTTTCTCCACAAGCAACTTTTGCCTTAGTAGTCAAGGACCCAAGGGTGTAGCATAGTCGACAGCATTTGCTGGGTGTCTTTAAAATTCCATAGTGATGAGGGAAGTCTGCGGCTGGTGTTAGAGGCTGCTATGTACTGTGCTGTGGCTCCGGACTAGGCCATAATCTCTGTAAAATGGGCATTTATTTATTTAGTATTATTCTTAAGTACAGGTTGGACTTGATTTTCTTGACTCTCCTTTGCTTTGAAGGGGAAGAGACAATGCTTGCATCTTACATTACTGCCTGAAGGTTTCTCAGACCCTGGCTGATACTCAGCTAAAGTGTGCTGACAGGCCCTTCAGCCTTGTGACTTTAGGCCAGTGTTACAAAGATCTCTTAGTTTTGCCAGTTATGGCATTTCCCTCCTTCCCAGTTGAGTGAAGACCTCTGGCTCTGGCTCCATGAAGTAGCAGTCTCTTATTCTCTTCCGTTGCCCTTGTGTAGATCCTAGTCTGACTGACGCAGGAATCTTGGCCCCAAAACATATTTGCTCCGTTCTCTGCTGTTTCTCCCATACTGATAGTGAGAGTCTCAAATTTCTGTATTAAACCTACTTAGCTTAAACCTGGGGGAATGGCAAAACTAGCCAGCCCTCTTGTGGATAACTAACCCATCCTATTTGCATGCTCCTTCCCAGTCTTGTGGAAAAGTCAAGGGCTATGGCATAGGAAAACAATTTTCAATAATAGATGCACTACATCAGAGGTCACCCCCTGGTTTTTCTAGCCCTTGTCCTTAATACTTGAGTGCTTACCTTCCCTCTAACAAGCCAGCTTTTTCTTTATGTTTTTATTTTCCCTATTTTAGATCGTCAATTTCTGATTCAATCCTTGTCAAACCAGTATTTATTCCAATTTTTTTAAAAAGCTGATCCAGTATTATTGAATAATATCACAAATTCCACAGCAAGCAAAATCCTGCTGAATATTGTCCAAAAATGACTACATTGACAAAGAAGTGCCAGATAATGCAAACTGAGTTTAGAAGAAGCAGTGGTACTAGAGACATCATAACACCAATGTCAGGTAGATCTTGGCTTAAAGCAGAGCATACTAGAGGAATATCTGTCTGTGTTTCATTTACTATGGAAAGGCATTTGACTGTGTGGATCACTACAAATTGTGGTTAACATTGGGAATCCCAGGACGCTTGATTCTCATTTTGCTCATGGGAAACTTACACCTGGACATGGGTGCAGTTGTCAGAATAGAGCAAGAAAATAATGCATGGTTCAAAATCAGAAAAGAAGTGTGTAAGGAATGTGTCCTGTCTCTATACCTTTTCAATCTGTATGTAGAACAAATTTGGGAGGCTGGGCTTTATGCGGAGGAACGTGGCATCAGGATTGGACAAAGACTCATCAACAACCTGCGATATGTAGAAAACTCAACCTTGCTCCCCAAAACTGAGGAATACCTGAAGCATTTGCTGCTGCAGTCTTCAATATGGGTTGAAACTCAACATGAAGAAGACAAAGATTGAGAGCTCTGGTGGCCCAGTGGCAAGAAGCTGCACTGTAATCCCAGAGGTGCATGGTTCAAATCCACCAGATGCTCTGCTGGAGAAGGAGGGACAATTTACTCCTGCACCAGTCAGATCTGATTTGATGGTAGATGCACAAAATAAAAAATAAAAAAAGAAGACAAAGAGTTTTACCAATGGCTCAATTGGCAACACCATAATAGATGGAGAAGATATTGAGATTATTAACAATATCAGCTTCCATAATCAGCACTCTTGGCACCAGGAGTCAGGAAATTAAAAGATGAGTTACATTAGGAAAATCTGCTGTCAGGGACATCTCCAGAATGCTGAAGAGCAACAATGTCAGCCTAGAGACTAAGGTGTGCTTGATCTAGGCCATGATCTTTGCAATTACTTGTGAAACATCAGAGAACTGGACAATAACTAAGGATGACAGAAGAAGAATCAATACCTTTGAGTCATGGTGCTGAAGAGTCTTGAAGATACTATGGGCTACGAAAAGAGGAAATAGACTTGTCCTAAAGAGGGTGAAACTAAGTTGTTCCTTGGAAGCAAGGATGAAGCTCTGTATGACATGCTTTGGGTATGTTCCTAGGAGAGACCAGTCCTTGGAGAGGAATATCATGCTTGGAAAGATGGAGGAACAGCACAAGAGAGGAAAACCCTGGAGTAAATGGATTGACACAATAACTAGGGTAATGGAGGTAGGTGTGTCAAAGACAGTGAGATTATCTCAGTGAGACAGGACAGGGTTCAGAGCTTTTGTGCACAGGGTTATTATGAGAGTTGTAAGGCACTCAACAGCACCTAACCACAACCTCAAACCAATACTCTAAAGAAGAAAAAATGTTCCTTTTCATGAAGAATCTTCTGTAACAGTTAGAAATTTGAACATCTGCATCCATAAGCAAAGTCCAGTCTAGAGCAAGTTATTCAGTTGCAGCAATCAACACTAGCTCCCAAACCTCTCTGATTGGGTTCTAGTGAGCTCATCCCTAGACATCTGTGGCTAGGTCCAGTAGGCACCAGCTAGCCACACATCTTCCAGCATTTTAGACAAACTTGTCCCTTTGCTCAGTCTTTACCTCTCACATGGACTAAGTCAGCAAGTCAGGGATCCTTAGGACTCTCTGCTTCTCAGGCCAACAATCCTTTTTATGCTTATCTGTGCATGCTAGGTCAACAATGATGATGGAACATGTCCAAACTGAGCTTGTCTCTTCACTGCTGTATACCTGCCACTTCTATCGACTCCTGTGGATCCAGGTGGTCGTTATGAATGAACATATTCACTGGCCCTCTTTGATGTCTGATCTCTGAGGAGGACTCTGATACGGACTGACTCCCCCCTGTCCTAGAAGTCAAATGGTTTGTTCCAGTTTTAAAAAGTCAAAGGCCTTTTTTTTTTTTTTTCTCTTTCTGCTTGCCACTCTTTGAAATGTAAATTTCTTTATTTATTGGTCCTAGATGAGTGGAGAAATCCATTTAAATGAAAATCTTTTAACTCAGAGTACTGTTGTTGTTGCTCTTGTTAGGGGCCCAGTAGCTTACTATGAGTCTCTTAAGACTCATAGCCACAATATGAGCATCTCTTCCAGTAACTTGGCCAGGTATTTGTCCTCCAGATTTCTTGGCATAACCTGGTGAGCACATCCAGGGCTGCATCTGTTTGCTGTAATATTTTAATTAGTATTCCGTCAATTCCTGGGGTTTTATTTTTTGCCCAGTGCTTCAGAGCAACCTGTCCTTCCTTCTTAATTACCCTTGCCTCTTGATCATATGTTATTTCTTGAAATTCTTCTGTGTCAGCCAATTCTTTTTACACAGTGATTCTGTATATTCTTTCCATCTTCTTATAATGCTTCCTGGATCATTCAGTATTCGGCCCATAGCACCCTTAAGTATTGCAACTTGAGGCTTGATTTTGTTCTTTAGTTTCTTCAGCTCAAGAAATGCCAAGTGTATTTGGCCCTTTTGATTTTTGGACTCCAGTTCAGTTCAGATTATCTCTTCTGTGTATACAGACAATGCTGTATGACTTACACTTTATTTTATTAGGGTTGAAATGGCAACACTTAGTTTTTTAGATTGGAAGCAGGAGTGGCGTCCACTTCCTAAACAACTTTGATAAATGTCGACAGTTATAGAAAGGCTTCAGGCTTTTTGTTCATAGGGTCATTATTAGTCGTGCTCGACTTGAAAGCAAGCAACAAACACAATAACAGTTCTTTACACATATCATTATAATACTTTGCTTTGCTTTGCTTCCCATGCTGTCCTTTGACGTCTTGTTTTTTTGGAGTCTTTATATATATATATATATATATACTCGTTTACAAAGTTCATATATATTCTTTTTTACACTGGATCTTTCCCATTCCTTTGAAATCTTCTATTTGGCTCCTCAACTTCTTGATTCTTCCCTTTGCTTTGGCCTTTCATCATTCTAGTACTGTATTCAGAATTTCTTCTGGCATCATCTTTTCTTCTTCTTCTGTCTTTGTAATGACCGTTTTGCATTCTTTGTGGATGATATTCTTGATATTCTCCCACAGCTCATCTGGTCTTTGTTCATTAATATTCAAGATCTCAAACCTGTTCCTGAGTTGGTATTTAAATTCAGGTGGGACAGACTCAAGGTCAAATTCTGATTTCTGTGAATTTGATTTGACCTTCTTTAGCTTTAATTTGAACTTACGTATGAGTCTGTTCCACAACCAGCACCTGGCCTAGTTTTTCACTACTGATACTGAACTTTTCTAATGATTCCGTCCACAGATGTAATCAATCTGATTCCTGTGCATATCATCAGGTGAAATCCATGTGTTTGTTTCTTATAAAAGTTATTTACTACATTTAAATCATAGATTGTATAGAATTCTATAATTCTAGCCCCAGGCCCACTTCTGTTACCAAGTCCATGTTTTTTTACTATTGTTCCTTCTTCCTGGTTCCCAACTTTTGCATTCTAGTCACTCATTATTATTAATGCATCTTGGTTGCATGTTTGATAGATTTCTGACTATTGGTAGAAATCATCTCTTTCCTCCTCTTTTGCTCTGGTTGTTAGTGCATATATTTGAATAATAGTGGTATTAACAGGTCTCCTTTGTATGGATACTATCCTGTCACTCACAATATTGTATTTCAATATGGATCTAGAAATGGCCTTTTTAACTATGAAAGTAACCTCATTTTCCTCACTTTTTGTCTCCAGCATAGTAGATCATATGATCATCATATTCCAAATATCCCGTGCCAATCCATCTTATTTCTCCAATACCTAATATGTCAATATTTATGTGTTCCATTTCTTTCTTAACATTGTCCAGTTTTCCTACATTTATGCTTCTCACATTCTACGTTCTGATCATTAATTTTTGTTTACAACTGTTCCTGCTTCTTTTTGTTTTCATATTTGAATGATCAGTCTCAGTTGCCATATTTTTATTCTGTTCTGTGTACTTTATAGTACAGAGGGTTTTCAAAGACCTATTATATTTCAAAAGTGGATGGCCAATCCATCTTCATAGTTTGTCTTAATTTGGATGCTTAGTTTTAGAACAGTATCTGACAGACAAGCATTTTAATGAAAGGAGCAAATGGAAGACTCTTCCCCTTACAGAGATACCCATACATGCAGTGCCGTCCCCCTGCATGTGTGTCTTTGTCCCTTTCTTTTCCCTGAATATTATCATCATTTGCACTCCCTCCTACACCATTTAGCATCTCCTTTCCCCCCTCCCCAGCAACCACAAGTTACTTCTGTGATGTCTTGTGATAGAATTGGCCCAGATATAAGTGTTTTTATTTTCTTGATGTTTAGATGTCATTCATACTGAAGGCTGTATGTAGACCTTGAACTTTTGCGGTAGGTGCTTCAAATTCTCCTTACTTTCAACAGGCAAGATTGTATCTATCATCTACATAACATAGGTTGATGATGAGTCTTCCTCCAATCTTGATGCCATATTCCTCTCCATAATATCCAACTTCTTGAATTATTTATTTGGTATACAGCTCAGCCAGGCTCATTTACTTGTTTTTCATGGTTTGCTAAGAAATTGTGCTGCCAATCCAAAGGCTCATCTTTCAAATCCACCAACTGCTCTGCAGGAGAAAGACAATATCCTCTAGTGTGGTTTGTTGCCTCTGAAAATCTGCTAGAAGGTTTGTTATGAGTCAAATCCAACTCATAGGTACATAACAACAACAACATTATGAGTACAGAATTTATCTGCCTGTTGGCTATATTGGGTGTGATGGTGGGGTGAGAGGGAGGGAATGACTTGCATGGTGCTGCTTATTTTATAATTTTTGTATATATATGATTGTTTGTTCATACTTTGGTCTTATGCATACACAGTACTTGTCTGTTAGTTTACTGTATTAATGTAACTTGCTGGCTGCTGTGATACTGGAAGCTACTATGCCACCAGTATTTTAATACCGGCAGATCATTTATCAGTGGACAGGTTTCAGTAGACCTTCCAAATTCAGACAGACTAAGAAGAACTGGCAATCCACTTCTGAATAACCAATCTTTGAAAACCCTCTGAATATCAGAACTCAGAGTGCTAGGGAGGCTTAACCTTTCTCTTGACTAAATCCTCCTGCCAACTACCAGATTATACTTTTGAAAAACATATTTCAGGTCAAATCTTCCTTTTAGCACATCCAATCAAATACTGGCCAAGACAGATTTACATACTTTCTTTCTATAATCTCAGTACTAGTAATCATTTCTACTACACATTTTAACATCACTACATAGAAAGAAATAAAGAATAAACATCAACATTTATTAAACGAATAAACATAAACCATAAAACATAATGTTGTTCTTGATTGCCTTTGAGTTGAGCATGACTGATAGCGACACTATGAACAAAAGACCTCAACCCCCTCAACTATCGACATTTATCAAATTTCATAGTTTCCAGAGGCATGTTATTTAGGAAGTGGATGCCACTCCTGCATAATTGGCCTAAAAAACCCCAAAAATTCTTTGTTTCCGCTTCATTCTTCTCCCTTAAGTACCATCTTTAACATATTCATATGCATATAACTCACTTTTATCCTTTGTCTTACTTAGGCCAAAAGAGCTTTCAACTTTTCTTTCCATCTTTGTAGTAGTAAAAGTAACCATTTTAGGTATACTTTCCAAGCTCCCCTAACTTCTTACTCTTACAAAATCCCATTCTTCTAAGGTTTTGTAGCAATTGCAATAGATACTACTATTCCTGACATCATCAACAACAACAACACGAGAGCCGCGAAAGGATCACCACATTTGACCTCTGCTAAGTCCACGAGGGGGAACTGCCCCCATCAACAGCATCCCAAATACAACACCAATTCTTGTGATGTCAGATATGTCTGCCCTTTTCTCTTGCACTTTTTTCTACTAGTTCTGACTCTTCGACTAGGGCCTTAATCCATTGCAATAGCTATGCATAAGGGACTCTGGTGGCCTGGTATTGAGAAGCTGCACTACAATAAACAATTCATACAAGAAATGTTTATGTGCTATATTAATGATTATGGAGTCATTTAAGGAAATTAAAAGGTTGTAGTAGAATAGAATTTCTCAGGATAGTTTCTGAGGTCTGCTCATGGCCTTTCAGCCTTTAGTCCTGCAATGTTAGACCAGTTTTACAAAGCTCTCTTAGTCCTGCCGTTATGGTTTTCCTTCCTATGTCTATCCTTCAGCAAGCTTGGATGAAGTCCCCTGGCTCTGGATCCATGGAGAAACAGTCTCAGGTCAATCAGTTCTGTCACATATCAGGTCTCTGGTTATTTGCTGCAGTTCTTGTTGCTCTTCTGGAGGGTCCAGTCTGAGTGATTCCGAAATCTCTACTCCTGGAAGATGCATGCTACATTCTCTGCTTCTTTTTCCTTGCTGGGAGTGAGATTTTCAAATTTCTGCCACTGAACCTCCTTGATTTAAGCCTGGTGGATTGACAAAACTAGCTAATTCTCTTGTAGACAGATTAACACATTCTATTTGTATGTCCCTACCCAGCCCTGTGTCAAAGTCAAGTATAAGGACCTAGAAAAACTATTTTCAACATTAGACCCACTACACCAAATGCCTTTAATATGTTAAAAGTCTCTTCCAGACAAATAACATAAATAAAAACCCTATAATGTTTCTTATTGTTGTTGTTAGGTACCATCAAGTTGGGTACAACTCAAAGCAACACTATGAACAACAGATCTGAGCTCTGGCCTATCCTGACCATTCTCACCAACTCTGATACACTGGAACTCATTGTTACAGTCACTGTGTCAATCTTGTTGGGAGTCTTCCTTTTTCACGGACCCTCCTCCTTTCCCAGCATGGACTAGGCCTCCTGACAATATATCCAGACTATATGTCTATGAACTGTCCACTCACAAAATAAACACCAAACAGGGTGGCAGGAGACACAGCAGCAGCAACAACAATAACAAGCCATGGAAAAAGTCTAGCATCACCAAAATTCAAAGAAATGTGAGTCTAATTAATATTTGTTATTGTTGTTGTTATGTACTATCAAGTTGGAACTGATCCCCCAGCAGGTTTTCAGAGGCAATAAATCACACAGGAAGATATTTTCTACCTTTCCCTCATGGAGCAGCTGGTAGATTTGAACCATATGGTTTGGGCATGGTAGTGTAACTCCATACCACAAGGCAACCAGAGATCAAATAATATTTAGGTTCATTTAATTGCCTTTAGGTTTTAAACTGCAAAAGATTTGTTTTAAAATTAATAATGCTGCAGAACTTCAGGATCTGCTGTATGCTGTGAAAACCAATCTCAGAGGTGGGTGTGGAGTGAAATCTCACGAAGTTTATTATGTATTGTTATAAAGACACATAGAGTATGAGGTTCCCAAATATACTTCCTCATTCTGGAGACAGAAGGGAGATTATATAGTAGAGGTTTGTGGATGGCAGACTCTATTACAAACAAAGGGAGCTTCCAGAAGTTCAAGTAGGATTTATTTTTTTTTAAAAGTAAATTTTTATTTTATACTAGTTTGCTTACAAAGTTTGTATGTATTGTTTTTCACACCAGATATTTCCTATTGCCTTTAAATATCCAGACCTATCAAATTGTGTGACCCTATGATTAAGCCCCTGTCCATCGTTAGCCCTCTGCTCTTACCCTCCCCCATCTTGTATCCTCATACCCATTTTATTAGTTATCTTTCTATGTCTATAATAATGGTCTTATACAGTATTTGTTCTTATGGAACTGAATTGGTTCACTTAGTATAATGCACTCCAGTCCCTCCCAAGTTATATAGTAATTTTTTTTATTATATTTTATTAATTTT
>NW_006400038.1:1879722-1934253 GCF_000299155.1 Elephantulus edwardii | reverse complement strand
TTCTGCATCAATTGATAGGACCATATGGTTCTTGTTCTTTGCCTTGTTGATGTGATGAATTACATTGATTGTTTTCCTTATGTTGAACCATCCTGCATGCTGTGTAGTATTCCATCTTGTGACTGTACCACAATTTCTCAATTCATTCAATTGTTATTAGACATTTGGGCTGTTTCCATGTTCTTGCAATAGTGAATGAATGATCCTGCTAAGAACACTGGACTATAAATCTCCATCTGTGTCTCAGTTCTAATTTTCTCGGGATATACTCCAACCAGTGGAATAGCTGGGTCATATGGAATTTCTATGTTCATATTTTTGAGAAAAGACCAAACTGCTTTCCAGAGTGGTGGTGGTGGTTGTTGTTGTAATGTGCCATCAAGTCACTTGCGGCTCATAGCGACTCTATGTACAACAGCCCTAAACCCTGCTCTATCCCTTGCCAATCCTATTGTCTCCAACACGCCTATTCCTATTACCTAATGATGGAATCAATCCATCTCATCGAGGGTCTTCCTCTCCTGAGCTGTCTCTCCACCCTCCCAAGCATGACGTCCCTCTCTAAGGAGTGATCCCACCTTGAAACATGTCCAAAGTATGTCAGAGAGAGCTTCAGAATTCTTGCCTCCAAGGAGCAGCCTGGCTTCATCCTCTCTAGAGGATGAACTTGTTTGTTTTCCTAGCAGTCCATGGTATATTCAATACTATTCTCCAGCACCAGAGCTCAAAGACATCAACTCTCCTTCTATCATCCCTAGTCATTGTCCAGCTTCTGATGCATAACAAGTGATTGCAAAGACCATGGACTGTATCAGGCACACCTTCCCACCAACGGTGTAGAAGAGTTCCTACCTTGCCACATCCTTTCCAACATTTATTATTTGCTGTCCTGTTAAACTTTACCACTACTACTAGGGTGAGATGGTATCTCATTGTGGTTTTGATTTATATGTCTCTCATTACCAGTGATTGTAAGCATGATTTTCATGTGTTTGCTGACCATCTGAATATCTTCCTCTGTGAAATGTCTTTCCATGTCTTTTGCTCATTTTGTGCTTGAGTTACCAGTCTCTTTCTTATAGAGGTCCCATAGGATTCTGTAAATTTTGTTATGAGACCCTTGTCTGAGATGACATTGCCAAACATTTTTTCTCAGTCAATAGGTTTTCTTTTTACTCTCTTGGATAATGCTTTTGATGTGTGCAAGGATTTTAACCTTTAGAAAGCCCCATTCAGCAGTTATATCCTCTCCTGGTTGTGTATTTCTGGCTGTATTTGTTATCCATTCTGTACCATGAACTAGGCTTTCTAAGATTGATCTGATTTTGTCTCTTATGATTTTTATGGTTTTGAGCTTTCCTCCTATTTCTCCGATTTGCTTTGAGTTGATTTTTGTTTATGGTGAGAGATGTGCATCCTGCTTCAGCTTTCTGTAGATACAGTTTTAGCAGCACCATTTATTGAAGAGGTTCTTTTTTCCCCATTTGATAAATTTTGTCTCCTTGTCCAATATCAGTTGACCATAGGTAGATGGATTAATGTCTGGGGTTTTTATACTATTCCACTGGTCTGTGTGCCTATCATTGTACAGTACGATGCTATTTTGGCTATTACAGCTGTGTGGTAGGTTTTGAGATCAGGGAATGCTATGCCTCCCACTTCATTCTTGTTTTTCAAAAGTGCTTATTTGAGGTCTCTTTCCTCTCCAAATAAATTTGTCAATTGCCTTTTCTATCTCTTTGAAAAATGAATTTTGTATTTGTATAGGGATTTCAAGCAGTATTTAGAAGAGGCCACGACACCAGGGGTATCACTGCTGATGTCAGATTGATCCTAGCTGAAAGAATACCAGAAGAATGTCTATTTATGCTATGTTGACTATGCAAAGGCATTTGACTGTGTGGATCATAACAAGTTATGGCTAACACTGAGAAGAGAAAGAACCCAGAGCACTGAATTGTGTTCATGTGAAACTTACACCTAGATCAGGAGTCTGTTGTGTGAACAGAGCAAGGGAACAAGGAGTGCATCAGGGTTGTAGTCTCTCCATACTTATTCAATTTGTTTGATAAGGACATTATTTGAGAAGTTGGACTCTACAAAGAAGAATGAGGAATGAGATTGGAAGAAGGTCATTCAATAACTAGCATTATACAGATGACACAACTGAAGATGATGAGTACGTTACTGTAGGTGTCATCGAGTCGAGTATGACCCATAGTGACCCTATGAACAACAATCTGAATCCTGTAATTTCCTGTGCCTTCTTCACACTTTCTGACACATTAGTCACTGTGTCAATCCACCTGGTCAAGCGCCTTCCTGTCCTTTATTCACCCTCTACCTCTCTGAGCATCATGTCCCTCTCCAGGGAATAACCCCTCCTAGCAACATGCCCAAAGTATGTGACGTAAATTCTCATCTTCTTTTCCTTCAAAGAGCACTCTGGCTGCACCCTCCGCAAGACATATTTGTTTGTTCTTTGGATAGTCGATGGAATGTTCAGCAATCTTCTCCAACATCACAGCTCAAAAGCATCAATTCTTCTGTCATGCATTATCCAGTTGTCAGATGCACAGTAAGTGATCAGAAAGACTATAATCTCAGTCAGATGCATCTTAGTCCTCAAACTAACATCATTACTCCTCAATAATTTGGATAAGTCCCTGACTGAATATTTTCATACATCCCCTGATTTCCTGACTGCTGGTACCAAGGGTGTTAATTGTGGATACAAGTAAGATAAAGTTGTTGACAATTTCAATCTTTACTCCATCTATCATTATTTTGTCTATTAGTCCAGTGGTATGAATCTTTGCTTTCTTGACATTGAGATGCCATCTATATTAAAGGCTAAATTCTTTGATTTTCTGCAACAAGATCTTCATTTCCTCCTCACTTTCAGCAAGCAAGGTTATGTCATCTCAATAAGAAAAAGGTAAACAACCCAATTGTAAAATGGGCACAGAGTATGAATAGTTCCCTTCACCAAAGAAGACAGTCAGATGACAAACAAATACAGGAAGAAATGTTTCAGAAACATTTCTTTCAGAAAGATAAAAATAGAAACAATTATGAGATATCATCTCACCCCAGTAACAGTATCAAAGTTCAACAGAGAAGCAAACAGTGAATGCTGGCAAGGTTGTGGAGAGATTGGAACCCTGGTGAGAGAATAGAACGGTGCAACCACTATGGAAGGTGGTATGGTGCTTTCTCAAAAATGTGAAAAAGAAAATACCATTTCACCCAGCAATTCCACTACTGGGAATATACCCTAAGGAAGCCAGAGCTGCCACCCAAACAGATATATGCATATACATGCTTATTGCTGTGTTATTCTCAATAGCAAAGAATAGAAACAACCCAAGGACCCATCAACAAATGAATGGATAGGAAAACTATGGTCTATTAATATAACGAAATACTATGCAGCACTGAAAAACAAGGAACCCATGAAAAATTACACTATATGGGTGACCCTGGAGGACATTATACTGAGTGAAGTATCTCAGTCACCAAAGGACAAATACTGCATAACACTACGGTTATACAACAAGACTGACATGGAGGTTAAGAGAAAACTAAGAAAATGAGAACTGCATTGGAACAGATAAAGGAAAGAAATGTTTGAAAGGAATATATGATTAGACATTATTTGGTTTGTTGTTGTTGTGTGTGGGTTTTTTTAATTAGGCATTATTTGTATGACAACAGTCCAGAATTGAGATGTATAGCAAAGTGGACTGGAAGAAGTTGGGTGGGAGGAAGGAAATGAAGAAACAATGAATGAATTTTTTTTAAAGTGAACTGGGGGGTAGGGAGAAAAATGATACAACAATGAATAAAGGAAAAATCCAACTTCTCTGTAAATTTTCATAAAAATCACAAAATAAGTGTACCATAAAAAATTTTGTTTTTGCTGTTGTTATTATTGTTGCTAAGTGAGTGCCATCAAGTCGTAGATGACTCATAGTGACCCTATGAATGAAAGACCTGAACATTTGTATAATTTTCATTGTTTCTCCAAGTTCATAGAGTTTCTGGAGGTAAGCTGTTTCGGAAATGGATGTCACTTCTGCTTCCAAGCTTATTTTAATCAGGGAGCTCCACCAAACATTGTCCACCATGGGTAACCATTATTACATTTGACACATCAGTGTCAGAGTGTTTAGCATCACAGCAGTTACCTCTGTACAAATGGACAGACCAGTGGACATATACCACTTAGAAGAATTTATGTACCATTAAAAAAAACCCCAAACCTAGACGCCCTTGCCTATGGTACAAATAGGCTTGCAAATAAAGCCAGAAATGCCCAACTGAAAACAAACTTGAAAAATGGTAAAAACTAAGTACCTGTTTGCTTCAAAAACTTTTACCAATTGGGTGAAATAAAATTTACAGACTGTTAGGTATTTTTAATGTTGAATATGTCATTCACCAGAATATGGACTTCTTTAGAGAATGGATTATAACTGTTTAGTAACTTGTGTGGAATCAGCACTCAGTGTATTGTACATTGTAGCTGCCAAACACACAATTGGTAAATGATGAACAATTGAATAAGGTTAGCATACAGTAGCATTATCATCATCAATTGTTGTTAAATAATAAGTGTTAATTTGAATGTGATGTAAAGTATAATGGAGATAGAAGAGAGGTTTGCAGAGCATGCCAAAAAAATAGAGAAGATGGTTTCAGTAACATCCTCAAAATAACATTTATCATCAAATACTGCATTAATCACTTGTCCCATTAGGCTTTCTTTACTCTAGCCCATGGTAATCTTTTCTCAAGAGCATCTTTAGTCTTTGTTAAATTCACAGCTCATTTAACTTTAGATCAAGCTATTGTGTGAAATCAAGTGAACTAATGTGACTTGCTCTTCTATTTATAACTTTTTGTTGTTCATGAAAAAATATTGTATGAATATCGTTCCCTTGAAAATATTTTAACCTTCTAGAAGATAGAGATATATTTCATGATAATAATTTTGTATTTAATAAATAGTAAATTTAAAAAATGTTGTACCATCTGAATAACACAGGTTATTGATGAATCTCCCTGTGACCTTGATGCCAAATTCCTCTTCAGAGTCCAGCTTCTTGAATAATTTGCTCAGCATACAGAATGAATAAATATATAGAGAGAATACATCCTGATGCGCTCCTTTCTTAATTTTAAACCATGTAGTATTCCCTTGCACTGTTCACAGGATAGCCTCCTGGTCCAGGTGTATGTTTCGCATAAGCACAGTTAAGTGCTCTGGGATTCTCATTCTTCTCATTGTTAGCCATAACTTCTTATGTTCCACAGTCAAATGCCTTTGCATAGTCAATAAAACAGACACTTTTTTCCTGGTATTTTCTTCTATCAGCCAGGATCCATCTGACAACAGCAATGCTATCTCTGGTGCCATGGAGACTTCTGGAAGTTCCCTATCTAAGCACTGTTCCAGCTGTATTTTATTGATCTTCAGCAGTATTTTGTTTGCATGTGCTATAAATGATATTGTTCTATAGTTTCCACATTCAGTTGGATCATCTTTCTTGGGAATGGGAACAAAACTTCTTCCAATCGGTTGGTCAGACAGCTGTACTCCAAATTTCCTGGTATAGACTGGTGAGTACATACAGGGTAGTATCTGTTAATTAAAACAAGTAAATTGATATCCTATCGATTTCTGGGGTCTTATTTTTATTTTTGCCAATGCCTTCTTCAGTACATCCTCAACTTCTCCTTCATTATCATTGGCTCCTGTTCATTTGGAACTTCTTGAAATTTTTCATTGTCAGTCAGTTCTTTCTGGTAGTGATTCTATATATTCCCTCCATCTTCTTTTGATGCTTTCTGGGTCATTCAATATATTGCCAATAGTACCTTTCAATATTGTGACATGAAGCTTAAATTTATTTTTCAGTTCTCTCAGTTTCAGAAATGCAGAGCAAATTCTTCCCTTTTTTATTCTCCAATACAGGTCTCTGCACATTTCATTATAGTACTTTGCTTTGTCTTCTCAAGCTGCCCTTTGAAATCTTCTTTCAGCTCTTGTACTTCTATATATTTTCCCTTTGTTTTGGCTTGTTGACACTCTAATGCAATTTTCAGAGTCTCTTCTGACATCCATTTCTGTTTTATTCTTTCTCCCCTCTCTTTATAATGACCGCTTTCTTTATGGATGATAATCTTGATATAATCCCACAACTATTCTGGTCTTTGGTCACTGGTGTTCAATGCTTCAAATCTATTCTTAAGATGATATTAAAATTCGGATGGAATAAAGCCAAGAGTGTAACTTGTTTTTGTGGGCATATTTTCATTTCCTTCAGCCTCAATTTAAATTTACACATGAGTAATTGATGGTCTGACCTACAGTCTGCCCCTGGCCTAGTTTTGACTGCCAATATTGAGCTTCTCCAATGATTCCTTCCACAGATGTAGCCAATCAGATTCCTGCGTAGCCCATTACTTGAGGTCCATGTGTAAAGTTGCTGTTTGTATCTTTTTAAAAAGTATTTGCAATGAATACATCACTGAAAATACAAAATTCTATCATCCAAGTCTCAGCCTCATTTCTATCACCAAGCCTGTATGGCACATAACAACAACAACAACAACATCTCTTCTTCAATGTTTCCAACTTTTGCATTCTAGCTTATCATTAACATATCTTGATTGCATATTTGGTGAATTTCAGACTGCAAAATTTGATAAAAATTTTCAATTTCTTATCCTTTGGCTCTAGATGTATGAGAATATATTTGAATAATAGTCACATTAATGGGTCTTCCTTTTTATGCATGAGTATAATATTCTATTGCTCATAATATTGTACTTCAGGATAGAACCTGAATTTGACTTTTTGACTATGAATGTTACACCATTCTTCTTCTGTTTTTCATTCCCAGCATAGTATACTACTACATGATTATTCTCATCAGTTATGATGAGGATATATATGGACAAAATTTGAACTTCAAGACTGAAGTGGAAGTCATTTCCATTATCTCACACCACCTCCCAGCCCTCCACTTCGTCAAGAATTGTGGCAGCTATTTTGAGGCTATTTTGAGCCGAATTGCATTCCCTGAATAGATGTTGTGTGCCAAACCTTTGAACATGGCCTTGTCTGGGCAGGTCTTTGAAGGTGCTATTAGTTAGGTTCCCAGGAGGTTTTATTGGAGTATAGTAGATCTCAGTCCAATCTGAGTGCTGTCCTCTATAAAGAGAAATCACAGAAAGGCAGCCTTATGACTATAGAATTAGGCTGCAGCTTCCAGGGAAGGGAGGCCTGATGCTACCAGGAGCTGGAGAAATGAGAGAAGACCATCCTGAGCCTTTTCAGGGAGCACGGCCTGACAATGTGCTGAACTTGGACTTCTGGTGGGCGGAAGGGAAGAAACTTCTGTGGTTTAATTAAAGTCACCTACTGGTATTTTGTTACATCAATCCTAGGAAATTCACTCAGTAACTAACCTGGACTGAAAGATTTCTGTACCTGAAAACATTTTCATTGCTTTGATTTTCAAGAGCAGTGACATAAGCTGAACAATTTGCAGTCGAATAGTTTGTGAGCTAATGAAATTCCTGGGTCCCTGGGCTTCTGAGGATCTCTGGAGAGACCAGCATCCTGGATCTTTATGTTAATGAAGACCTGCTGCCGACAGAAATTACTCTCCATAGGGTACAGTTGTTGCCTGAAATGCCTCACTTTTTTGTTTTTGCCTGGAATTGTATCAGCTCAGTGCCATCACCCTGTTTACCTCATGACAGTCAGAGCTGTAATTAGTAGGCACATCTGATTAATAAAATCGAAGGAACATCCTAATTATCAAATGAAGATTTGGTAGACAAAATCCTTCAAAACACAGACTTTTGGTGTTGGGCCCTGGAGGAAGAGGCTCTTTCCATGGCATCTCTGGGAACTGTTGTGGTAATAACACCTAATATTCCTGTTGCGTTTTGAGTCCTCATTTGAGGTCTGACATTTTGCTTGTTTTAACTTATTTCATATTACATAAGTCTTTCTGAAGAAACAGAGACATAAAGAAATTTAAGTGCTGTCACACAGAGAGTGAGAGGCAGAACCTGAACTCAGACTGAAGGCTGATTGAATCTCAGATCAGGATCCTTAGCTAGTATTAATCACACTGGCACTCTCCAGCTGGATATACATCTATCCATGCACCCAACAAGTATTTGCTGAGTTTTCGCTATGTGTCAAGCATAGTTCTAGGCACTTGGGATGTAGTGGTGAACTAGGGGAAGACAAATCCCTGTACTCTTGGAACTTTGTTTATAGTGGGAAAGACAGACAATAAATGAATAAAAATGTAAATGCTAATGTTGTTAGAAGCTATCAAACTAGTTTGTGCATCATCACAATTATGTGACCAAATGTCTAACAGAATGAAAGATTGTCTGGTACTGTGCCATTCTCATAGTTGTTGCTATGTGTGAGGCAACTGTTGTAGATTGTGTCAATCCCTCTCAACGAGAGTCTGCCCCTTTTTTTGGTGATATGTGACCAAAGTAAGCTAGTCTGTGCTTCACCATCTTCCCTTCTAAGAAACATTCTGGCTGTACTTCCTCTGAAACAGACTGGTTCATTCTTCTGGCAATGCATAATATATTTAACCTCCCAATTCAAATGCAGTATTTCTTCTTTGGTCTTTCTTTTTAATCACCCCTTTTGCATGCATATGAGACAATTTGGAAGACCCTGGTTTGTGTTTAAGTGCTAAGAAGAAGAAAAAGAAAGCACTAGGGTCTTATAAGAAAAACAAAAATAAAGACAAAGAGGGTCTTATTTTGACTGGGATGGTCAAAGGAGGTGGCATGATGAGAGATCTGAATGGTAGGGAGGAGCCTGCCCCATAGAATCTAGGAGAAATGGTAGGGAGGTTTGCTCTGGTGTCCCTTTGCTGCTTTTGTTTCCCCGGTGTTTTTTTATTATTTTTCTCTTTTGGGATCCTACTAGTCATCCAATTCTTAGTCTCTGTGCTTGGGTGCAACTGGTGCATCCCTCTGCCTTGAGCAATGGCCAGATGGTCCAGGCCTGGCCTTCTACATATTCCATTCTTCTAACTACCCTGATCAGATAGGAGATTGGTATGTGACCTCTGTCAGTCCAATGATCTACTCTCAGAACATGTGTTGGAAGCATTTGGAACAAGAAGCTGCCTTGGATTGTAACTGACAGATCTAGTAGGCTATATTGGAAGCAGGAGTGGCATCCATTTCCTAAACAACATGCCTCTGGAAACTATGAACTTTGAAAAATGTCGATAGTTGTAGAGGGGCTTTAGGATCACTATGAGTCATGCTCAACTGGAAGGCAGTCAACAACTGTAGGCTCAGATCTCCTGGAAGCTGCCTTGACCATTCATTAAAGGTGGAGCCAGTCTGAGTTTGGAGCCAGAAGGGAGAAAAATGCCTCATGTTTAGATCCAGCTGTGCCTGAAGTCAGAACTGATTTGTTTTTATGAGTTAACAAAGTCTCTTTTACCCTTACGAGAGTTTGAGTTTGACTTTTTATCTAACAAGGAGATTTGGAGGCATGCCCTTAGTGTGCTGTGCTGCTGCCTAAATGTTGTATGTCTCTCGGAGGTTGAATCCAACTGTGGCTCTGATAGAGTAAGATGGGAAGTCTCCTCCCATTAAGATTTACAGTCTTATAAACCCGATGGAAAATTGCTAAGCATCTGAATCCACTTTTTGGGGCAGTGTTGTTATTGTTAGCTACCCTTGAGTTGAGTATAACTCATAGCAACCCTATAAACAACATCTCTGAACCCTGTTCTACCCTGTGTAATCCTCACTACTTGAGCTCATTGTTATAGTCAGTGTGTCAATCCACATCCCTCAGGGTCTTCTCTTTTGTTGACATTTCCAGATACGATGTCCTTTTCCAAAGACTCACCCCTACTAATGACATACCCAAAGTATGTGAGATGAAGCTTCACCATCTTTGCTTCCAAGGAGCACCCTGGTGGCATTTCCTCCCAAAGATGTTTGGTCTCTTAGCAGTTCATGAATAGTTAAGTATTGCTCTCCATCATCACAGTTCAAAGGCATTAATTCTTTTCTGTCATCCATTGGCATAATCCAACATTCAGATGCATAGCAAGAATTAAAAAGACCATGGCTTAAAACAGGCACATCTTAGTCTTAAACCAACTTCAATGCACCTTAAAACTTTGGAGAGGTCCTTAACTGTGGATGTTCCCAGTATAATACCTCTTCTAATCTCTTGACTGCTGGTACCAAGAGTGCAAGACAGAATTATTGACAACTTCAGTCTTTTCTCCACTTATCATAGTATTACCCATTGGCCCAGTGGTGTGCGAGGGTTTTTTTCTTCTTGATGTTGAGATGTAATCTATATTGAGGGCTGCAATCTTTGATCTTCTGCAGCATGTTTTCCAAGTCCTCTTCACTATCGACGAACAAGGTTGTATCATGTGCATAACACATGTTGTTGATGAGTCTTTTTCCAATCCTGATGTCACGTCCCTCTTCATGGAGTTCAGTTTCTTGAATGATTTGCTTTACTTATAGATTGAACAAGTATGGATAATGGATAAGGTCTCAATGCACATCCTCCTTGATTTTGCTTTGATCACCTCTTGGTCTAGGTCTAGGTTTCACATGAACTGAGAGTTCTGGGATTCTCCATGTTAAACATAATTTGTTGCAAGCAAGATCACCAGTCTGTACCAGGAAATTTGGATGACATCTACCTGACCAACTAACTGGAAGAGATTCATATTTACTCCCATTCCCAAGAAAGGTGATCCAAGGTGCAGAAAGTACTGAAAAATATCATTCATATTATCCAATGACCACTGGAACACATTGGCAAAGAAATGCCATAAAGTCAAACTTGAGTTAGAAGGTGTCACAGCACTAGGGATATTGCTGATGTGATGAACTTTGGCAGAAAGCAGAAAATACTAGAAGGATGCTGGCAATAGAGTGGGGTTTATTGTGGGGTTGTTTGGTCTACTATCTTAGGGAATGGAAAGATCTCAGAGAGTATTTTGAAGAAATAAGCTTGCAGACTCTTGACCCACTGAATCAAAATCTGCATTTTGATGAGACCCCCAGGCAATTTGAATGTACTTTTCTGTTGCAAAAAGTTTATCTATAAACAAAATTTCAAATAGAACCAGAGGACCCTTGAGAGTCTTCACAACCTTGAGTAATCAACCCGGTTCAATGTTTCCTCTTAGTGTAAAGTCATGGAGAGTGATATAAAAATGACAACAGTGGAGTTCTTGAGTGAGGACTTATTTAGAGGAGTAAGATGCACCTGATTCAGGTCTGGTCTTTTCAATCATTTGCTATGCATCTGAGAACTGAGTAATAAATAAGGATGACAGAAGAATTGCTGCCTTTGATTTGTGGTGTTGGAGAAGAGCACTGAATATTCCATGGACTGCCAAAAGAACAGACAGATAGATCTTGGAGAGGGGGAAGCCACAGGGCTCCTTGTAGGCAACAATGAAAAATCTTCATCTCACATACCTTGATCATGTTATTAGGAGAAGATATTCCTTGGAGAGAGATATCATGCTTGGACAGGTAGAGGGTTAGAGAAAGAGAAGACTCTCAATGACATGGATTTCTACAGTGCCTGCAGCAATGAGCTTGATGTGTCAGAGATTATGAGGATGTCACAAGATAGAACAGGGTTCAGATTCTTTATTCATGGGGTCTCTATGGGTCTTACTGAGCTGGATGACACCAAAAATAATTACAACAACAACATATTTTTTAAAGTATGTTCTTAGAGTACTAGTGGTTCAAAGAAGAAGGTCAGGAGGGTTTCCTGCAGCTGTGGAAGGGGGTGAGGAAGAGAAGCAACAGCAAAGGAGGTACAGGACGAGCAGTTGGGCACCCCAACCAGGACAATACTTCCCAAACCTTTGTCTGGTTTCCTCAAGAAGAAACATGATCTTTTCTGAGATCCAATCAGTGTAAGAGCTTGGGAGTCTTATCTTTCTCATCACTGTTTGGCTGACAGTTCCCTTTCCCTCTTAAACAGCTGGGATACTGATGGGAGGATTCTATCTCCTGGTGACCCCACGTGTATCAGCATTGACAAGGGTTTCAAGTGATTGACTTCTTGGAAGAAAACTCATCAAGCCTTTATTTCCAGGCACCTTTGGATGTACTCAAACCATCTACTTTTTGGTTAGCAGCTGGACGTGTTAACTATTTGCACTACTAAGAAACTGCTTTTCAAGTAAGAGGTATTCAGAAACATTTTGTATGATACTTGACTGGATCCTAGTTCAAACAGAAGTCTCTATGAGATAAAAATGCTGACCTTTTTTATTATTTGGAGTTCTGTACCACACTTGTTAGGCCTGGACAGTCCCTCTTAATATGGTCATTTCCAGACTGGTTGGCAGAGCCAGCCAGGCATTATCTAATTTTTCTGGCCTTCAGATGTGGAGAAGGCTGGGGTTCACGTGGTCCACTAATCCTTTGGAATAATTCTTTCAATGAGTCTGACCTTCTTCACTCTTCTTAATGGTGTTGGAAAGAGACACATAGCGGCACGTCAGAAGGCTGCTCATGGGCTGGTAGGACACCAGTAGCTCCTCACAAGACTGGGATGTAGAAGACGGTCTTTGTGTATGCAGGCTCTGAGCCTCCAAACCCAAGGACTAACTCCCGCAATATGCTTGGCTAAGCCAAGAAGCATTCATAACTTTGGACTTTGTATGTGCTACTATACTAATGATTTATTTGCAACACATACAAATACATATCTAGAAACATTCTTTTTCACACCTATGCATATTTCCTGAGTAGCTCCCTATCCAAATCCCCATACCTGCTCAGTTAATATGTCTATCTGTGTGTCCCCTTCTTGTTGTTGTTTTTAGGTACTGTCGAGTTGAGCATGACTCATAGTGATCCTATGAACAAAAGATCTGGACCCTGTTCAATTCTGTGCCATCCTCACAATATCTGACACACTCAAGCCCATTGCTGCAGGCACTGTACTGTATCAATCCACCTGGATGAGGGTCTTCCTCTCCCTTGCTGACCCTCCACCCTTCCCAACATCATAGCAACAAGTCTAAAGTATGTGAGGTGAAGCTTCATCATTCTTGCCTCCAAAGAGCACTCCGGCTTCACCCTCTCTAAGATATATCTGTTCTCTTTGCCGTCCGAGAGATGTTCAGTGCTCTTCTCCAATACCACAGACCAAAGGTGTCAATTATTTTTCTATCATCCTTATTCATTGTCCAGATCTCAGATGCATAGATGATAGTAATCAGATAAACTATGGCCAGAGTCAGATGCACCTTAGTTGTCAAACTGACATCATCACTCCTCAATACTTTGGAAAGGTCTCTAACTGCAGATTTTCTCAGTGCAGTACATCTCCTTATTCCCTGACTGCTTTTACGAAAGACATTAATTGTGGATCCAAATAAGATGAAGTTGTTGACAGTTTCAATCTCCTTACCATCCATCATGAAGCTGCCCATCTGTCCAGTGGTAAGGATCTTCGTTTTCCTGACATTGAGATGCAATCCACACCAAAGGCTGCATTCCTTGATCTTCTGTAACAAGTGCTTCAAGTCCTCCTCACTTAATCTGCATAACACAGGTTATTAATAAGTCTCCCCCCAATTCTGATGCCATATTACTCCTCATAGAGTCTAGCATCTTGAATAATTTGCTCTACATACAGATTGAATAGGTATAGAGAGAATACAATCTTGGTGTACTCTCTTCCCAATTCCAAACCATGCAGTGCTCCCCCGTTCTGTTCACACAGCAGCCTCCTGCTCCAAGTATCGGTTCCTCGTGAGCAAAATCAAGTGCTCTGGGATTCCCATTCTTCTCAGTGTCTACCACAACTTGTCATGATCCACAGAGTCAAATGCCTTTGCATAATCATTAAAGCACAATAGGCATTCTTCTGGTATTCCTTGCTTTCAGCCAGGTTCCATCTGACATCCCTGGTGCTATGGCCTCTCTTTAATCCTGCTTGAACCTCTGGCAGTTCCCTATCTATGTACTGTTCTAGCCATCTTTGAATGATCTTCAGCAGTATTTTCCTAGCGTGTGATATCAAGGATATTGTTTGATAATTTCCACATTCAACCCTTTTTGGGAATAGGAACAAATATAAACCTCATTTAATCCATTGGCCAGACAGCCATCGTCCAAATTTCCTGGCATAGACTGGTGAGTGCATCCAAGACTGCATCTGTTAATTGAAACAAGTCAATGGTATCCCATCAATTTCTGGGGCCTTATTTTTTTTTTTTACCAATGCCTTTAGTGCAGCTTCTACTTCCTTCTTCATTACCATTGGCTCCTGCTCATATTTTTCAGTGTCAATCAATTCTTTCTGGTACAGTGACAGTGTATTCCCTTCAACTTCTTTTGATGCTTTCTAGGTAATTCTATATATTACCCATAGCATCTTTCAGTATTATGATATGATGCTTAAATTTATTTTTCAGTTCTTTCAGCTTGAGAAAGGCAAAGCAAGTTCTTACCTTTTTATTGTCCAATTCCAGCTCTCTGCACATTCCATTAAAATACTTTGTTTTGTCCTCCTAGGCTGCTCAACTTCAACATGTTTTCCTTTAGATTTGGCTTCTCAATGCTCCAATGCAATCTTTAGAGTCTTTTCTGACATCCATTTCATTTTTTTCCCTCTTTCCTCTGTTTTTGTAATGACTTTTTGCTTTCTTCATGGATGATACCCCTATTACCATCCAACAACTCATCTGGTCTTCGATCACTGGTGTTCAGTGTCTCAAACCTATTCTTAAGATGGCCATTCCTAGCTTTGGTATCAAGGATATGTTTGCTTCATAGAGTGAGTCTTGGAGAATTCCATCTTTTCCTATTTTCTGAAATAGTTTATGTAGAATTGGTGACAGTTCTTCTCTGAATGTTTGATAAAATTCACTTGTAAAACCATCTGGTCGAGGGCTTTTTATGGCTGGAAGTCATTTTATTACCTTTTCAATTTCTTCTTTTGTAATGGGTCTGTTCAGGTGTTCAATTTTGATTTGTGTCAGTGTAGGTAGGTTGAATATTTCTAAGTATTTGTCCATTTCCTCCAGGTTTTCATATTTGTTTGAGTACACATTTTCATAGTATTCTAAAGTTAGCCTTTTTATTTTAGTTGGTTCTGTTGTGATGTTGCCCATTTCAACTCTTATTCATATTATTTGTGTCTTTTCCTTCTTTTCTTTTGTTAGTTTTGCTGGTGGTTTGTTGATTTTATTGACCTTTTCAAAAAAACCAACTCATAGTTTTGTTGATGGTTTCAGATGTTTTTCTGTTTTATGTTTCATTTATTTCTGCTCTAATATTTATAATTTCAGGGTTTTTAGAGGATGTCTGGTTTTCTTGCTGTTCTTTTTCATTTGTTGGAGATGTTGGGCTAGAGATTCAACGGTCATTTCCCCCTGCCTTTTGATGTGTTTGCCTATTGTTATAAAAAGATCTCTGATTACTGCTTTGGCTGTTTCCCAGAGGTTTTGGTAAGTGGTGTTTTCATTGTCATTTGTTTCAAGAAAACTTTTAATTTAATTTTTTGTTTCTTTTAGTACACAGTTGTATTCAAGCAAAGTATTGTTTAGCTTCCAAATGTATGGTTTGTTTGGTTTTTTTCTCCTTTAGCCTCTTGTTATTAATTTCTAATTTTTAGCGTTTGGTCTGAGAAGATGTTTTGTATTATTTCTACGTTTTTAAATTTATTGATTCTAGCCTTGTGACCTAAAATGTGATCTATTCTGGAGAACATTCCATACACATTGGAAAAGAAGGTATACTGTGGTTTTTTGGGGTGTATTAGCCTATAAATATCTATGAGGTTGAGTGGGTTTATTGTGTGGTTTAATTCTTCAGTATTGTTGTTGACTTCCTTCCTAGTGGTTCTAACTTTTCTTTAGAGTGGTGTATTGAAGTTTTCAAGCAATGTAGTAGTGTTGTCTATTTCCTTTTTTCAGTTTTATTAATATTTGTTTTACATATTTTGCAGGTCTTTCATTTGGTGCATAGATATTTATTATTTTATGACTTCTTGTTCTATTGACACCTTAAGCATTATATAGTGACCTTCCTTGTCCTTTCTGACAGTTATTGCATTGAAATTTATTTTATCAGAGATTAATATCATTATTCCTGCATTTTTTCTGGTTTCCATTTGCTTGGTATATTTTCCCCCCCACCCTTTTATTTGTTAGTCTTTCTTTATCTTCATTATTCAGGGGTGTCTCTTGTAGACAACATATTGATGGGTTTTGGTTTTTACCCAATCTACTATTCTTTTTCTCTTCAGTGGTGCAATTAAACCATTCACATTCAGTGTAATTATTGAGAGACAATGTTTTATTGCTTATTGCTATCATTTTGTTGAGTTCTTTTTGTTGTTATTGCTAGTTACTTTGGTCCATCCTGCTTTCTGTGGCACTTCCATAAGAAGGACATCTCTCAGTGTTTCCTGTAATGCTGGTCTTGTTTTTACAAACTCCCTTTGATTCTGTTTTTCTGGGAATATCTTGATCTTTCCTTCACATTTGATGTACAATTTCACTGGATACAGTATTCTTGGTTGACAGTTGTGCTCTTTGAGTGGTCAATATATGTCGTTCCACTGTCTTCTTGCTAGCATGGCTTCTGCTGAAACATTGGCACTTAATCTTATCTGCTCTTCCTTATAAGTTACTCTTTGTTTCTCCCTTGCTGCTTTTAGAATGCTCTCCTTATCTTTAGTTCTGGCAAATTTGACTATGATATGCCTTGGTGTTTTCCTTTTGGAGTCTATTCTATATGGTGTTTGCTCAGCTTCTTGAATATACATATTCTCTCATTCTTCATATGCCTGAGAAGTTTTCTTCTAGTAACTCTTCTACAACTTTTTCAGTGCCTTTACTTGCTTCTTTCTGTTCTGAGATTCCGATGATGTGCATGTTATTTCTCTTGATGGTGTCCCACATTACTCTTAGGTTTTCTTCTTTTTCCTTCCTTTTTGATTCTGCTTTTTGCTCTAGCAGATCAGTCGTGACAATTCTATCCTCTCTTTCCCTGGTTCTGTTTTCCATCTCTTCAACTCTGTTCATGTATCCCTCCATCATGTTGACAGTATCTGAAACATTAAAGGACAACAACAAAATAGAAAACTATAGGCTAATATCTCTTATAAACATAGATGCAAAAATCCTGAATAAAATACTGGAAATAGAATCCACGGATACATCAAATAAATAATTCACCATGACCAAATGGGATTCAAAACAGGTATGCAAAGATGGTTCAACATAAGAAAAACAATCAATGTAATGCATCACATTAACAAAGCAAAGAACAAAAACCACATGATCCTATCAATTGATACAGAAAAAGCCTTTGACAAAATCCAACACCTTTTCCTGATTAAAACACTCAACAAAATAGGAATAGAGGGCAGCTTCTTCAACATAGTAAAAAGTACATATGCAAACCCAAGAGCCAACATTGTTATCAATGGAGAGAAATTAAAGGCATTCCCTTTAAGAATAAGAACTAGATATGGATGCCCACTATCACCTCTACTATTTAATATTGTATTTTAAGTCTTAGCAATAGCAATAAAACAAGAGAAGGAAGTAAGATATATCCAAATTAGCAAACAGGAGGTAAAATTATCTCTCTATGCAGATATGATAACATACTTAGAAAACCCTAAAGACTCAGCAAGAAAACTATTGGACATAGTTGACCAACTCAGCAAAGTGGCAGGATACAAGATCAACATACAAATATTAGTTGGATTTCTCTACAGTGACAAAGAGAATACAGACCTGGAGCTCAGAAATCAATACCCTCACAATAGCTAATCACAAGATTAAGTACTTGGGAGTAAATCTAACCAGAAGAGCAAAGGATATATTCAAAGAAATTTACAAAATATTACTACAAGATACAAAAAGAGACCTTGAGAAGTGGAAGAATATCTCTTGCTCATGGATAGGAAGACTCTATATTGTGAAAATGACAATGTTACCAATGGCAATTTACACATCCAAGGTAATTCCAATACAAATAGCAATCCTATTCTTCAACGAGATGGAAAAGGCAATCTCCACTTTCATTTGGAATGGAAAGAAGCCCCAAATAAGCAAAACACTGCTTAAAAATAGAAACAAGATAGGAGGCATCTCACTCTCTGATTTCAATCCTACTACCCTGCCGTGGTGGTCAAGACAGTGTGGTACTGGTACAGTGACAGACATATAGATCAATGGAATAGAATTGAGAATCCAGAAATCAGCCCATCTACTTATGGTCAACTGATTTTTGACAAGGAGATGAAATCAGTGAAGAGGGGAAATGACAGCCCTTTTAACAAATGGTGTTGGCAAAATTGGAAAACTACCTGCAGAAAACTCAAGCAAAAGCCACAGCTCACTCCATATACAAAAACCAACTCAAAGTGGATCATGGATCTAGGACTAAAACCAAGGACTATAAACTTCATTAGAGCATAGCTTGGAAGAACTCTCAAAGCCCTAATCTACAACATAAACAGTCTTCCAAGCATCTTGAAAAATCTACAACCAAGAGAGGATAAAAATAAATGAATAGGACCTTCTAAGAATAAAATCCCTATGCACATCCAAAATAATCTCCAACAGGGTAAATAAAAAGGGAAGCTACAGACTGTGAACAAATATTTGGTAATGACATGTCAGATAAGGGACTTAAACCTAGTATTTATAAACTATTCAAACACCACAGCAAGATAAAGGTAAACAATCCAGTTGAAAAATGGGAACAGGATATGAACAGATGCTTCACCGAAGGATACATTCAGATGGCAAACAAACACATGAAGAAATATTCAAAATTCCTAGCTCTAAGAGAGATGCTAATAAAAACAACTATTAGATACCATCTCACCCCAGTAAGAATAGTAAAATTTAACAGAACAGCAAACAAGAAATGGTGACAAGGTTGTAAAGAAAATGGAATTGTTGGTGGGAGTGTAAAATGGTACAACCACTATGGAAGGCAGTATGGAGCTTTCTCAAAAAGTTGCAAATAGAAATACCATTTGACCCAACACTTCCACTACTGGAAATATACCCCGAAGAAACCATAATTGCCATTCAAACAGATATATGCACACCCATGTTTATCGCTGCTTTATTCACAATTGCAAAGAGTTAGAAACAACCTAAGCACTCATCAACAAAGGAATGGATAGAGAAGCTGTGGTATATTCACACAATGGAGTACTACACTGCATTGAAAAACAAGGGACTCATGAAATATTACACAAAATGGGTGACCCTGCAGGACATTATGCTGAGTGGAATATCTCAGTTACTAAAGGACAAATACTGCATAGTACCACTGTTGTAAAACAGGACTGACATTGGGGTTGTGGGAAGACTGAGAAAGATGGGATAAATTTTGTGTACTGCATTGAAACAGATGAGGGAGAGAACTGTTTAAAAGGGATTTATGATTAAGTATTATTGTCATGACAGGAGTCCAGAGCGAAGGCTACATAATGGCGTGGACTTGAAGGGAGGGATTGTCTAACAATGAAAGAATTTTTTCTTTTACTTTTCAAAGAGAAGAACAAACAGGGCGGGGGAGGGGGAAGGTTTGGAAGGGAGAAAAGTGCAACAGTGAATGAATGGAAATCCAAAATCTCTGTACACTTTAATTGTTGTTAAGTGCCGTCGAGTCACAGGCAACTCATAGTGACCCTATGAACCAAAGTCCTGGACACCTTCTGTATAACTTCATCCTTTCTCCAGATTCATTGGATTTCCAGAGGCAAGCTATAATGGAAGTGGATGCTACTCCTGCTTCCAAGCTTGTTTTAATTGGGGAGCTTCACCAAACACTGTCCACCATGTGTAACCGTTCCCACATTTGACTCATCAGTGTCACAGTGTTTGGCTTCACAGCAACTATGAGTTACCTCTGTACAGCAAGTGGCCATACCAGGTTTGCATGACCTAGCAGAATGTTTCACCAAAAACAATTAAAGGCAGGCAAGTACTAAAAAAATATGATCATTAAATTCAGATGGAATTGATTCAAGATCATATCTTTGTTCCTGTTGACTTCTTTTCATTTTCTTCAGCCTCAATTTGAACTTAATTAAATTTGAATTACTTATGAGTAATTGATGATATGATCTACAGTCTGTCCCAGCCTACTTTTGACTGTCAATACTGAGCTTTTCCAACGATTTCTTCCACAAATTTAGTCAATCTGATTCCCATGCAACCTTTGGGTAAAATCCACATGTAAAGTTGTCTTTTCTAAAAAGTATTTGCAATGAATACATAAATATAAAACTCAATCATTCTACTTCCAGCTTCATTTCTAACACCAAGCATATTTTCCAACTACTGTTCCTTCTTCATTGTTTCCTACTTTTGCATTCTAGCCACCAATACTAATTGCATGTTCAGTCTATTTCAGACTTCAAAATTTGGTAACAATTCTCAATTTCTTCCTCTTTGGCTCTAGATATAGGAGCATATATTTTAGTAATAGTCACGTTAATGGGTAGTCTTTGTATGGATATTATCCTATCACTTATAACATTATATTTCAGGATAGAACTTGAAATTGACTTTTTGACTATGAATGCAACAACATTCTCTCTATGTTCTTCATTCCTGGTATAGTATACCGTATGATTATCTGATTCAAAGTGGCCAAAGCTAGACCGTCGCATCTCACTAATGCCTAATGTGTTAATATTCATGCATTCCCTTTAATTTTTAACAGTTTCCAGTAATGTGTGGTAGTGGTGAGGAGAGAGATGGCAAGTTCACAGAGAGAAGTTCACACTGTACTGGCCACATTTTAATCTTAATACTAAATTGCACATAATACATTTCTTGTCTTGGTTCTGGATTGTTGCTGTTAGGTGTCACTGAGTCCAGTACACTCATAGTGGCCCCATGAACAACAAATCTGGACCCTGTGCTGTTCTGTGCCATCCTCACACCTCCTGACACACCTGAGCCCACTGTTGCTGTCACTGTGTCAGTCCATCTCGTTGAGGGTCTTTGCAACATGTTGTTAAGATTACCTAAATGTGAGACCTTTTAAAGCATGATGTCTGTTTCCAGGGAATAACTCCTCCTAGCAACATGCCCCAAGTATGAGAGATAAAGTGTCACCATCTATGCCTCTCAAGCAGTTAACTGTCCCAGATTTGGAAGGTGAGGAGAAGCAGAAGCTGTGACATTCTGAAGGGCAGCAGGTTGGATACAGTATGAGCCTTGTGCTCACCAAGGCATGGGGTGACTCAGCCAGTCCTAGCTCTCTATGCACTGACGCTCAGTGCCCTCACCTGGAGGTTGTAGCCCAGGATCCCCTGGGCTTTCCCTCAGGCTGACTACAATGGAGTAGTGCAGTGGTTCACACTCTCAGCTGCATTGTCTCAGGCTTGAAGGGTGACCATCACCTGTTCTGTCTGTTCAGTAGTGCTGGACTTTAAACGTCTTCTTCCACATTTCTCTCCACTCTGCCCAGGACCTTCTACTGTGTGGGCACCATCCAGTTAGTTCTACTGGTCTCAGGTTCCACTGATACACTTCTTTATAAAATTCTCTTTCAATCCAAACCTGCACCATGTGATTAGATTTTGTCAGCACCAGGGATAAAGAATCTCACATCTTAACAACATGATCCAACTTTAAATGTGGACTACATTCTCCTTATTAAGAAAATCTCTTAAATAGTTAATGCAATGTTTTCCTGAGTGTCACAAAGTTGTGTGTGTGTGTGTGTGTGTGTGTGTGTGTGTGTTCATTATCATAAATATTGTAAAGAAAATGTTTACAACAGTAGCGTTTACAGTGGTCCTTTCTTACCCTGGAGACTTACTATACTTCTTCATCTGGGCATATTCTACTAACACTTTTTTCCCCTTAGCTTACTGATGAGGAAAGGATGGAAAAGAGAAGGAATCTGGGTTACCCCTCTTTCTTTCTCTTCCATATCATTATTTTCAGAGTAAGTCTAAGCAAGGGAAGTAATGTGACCAGGAAAGCTTGTGGTAGGTTGGTGCTTTTTCGAAAGCCATACAGACTTTTTCTGTATTCAAGGGAAGCTCTGGTTTGCATGAAATGTGCAGCCTCTTGGGGCTGCCTGCACTCTTTCGCACGTCCCCTCCTTATTCTGTGCGTGAGCACAGTGAAGCTATGAGCAAGGCTCACCTGCTTCATGGCATAGCGTGTAACACACTGGTCAGGGATTTAAATCCACCACTCACTCCAAGGAGGGTGCCATGTAGACACATATAACATGTTCACAACCTATTGCTCACTCTGAATGTGACTGAACTTATAGACAAGATGGGTGATGGAATGCTGTGACCAAAAAACTCCCCCAAAATATTGCTCTTAAGGTGACCCCCAAACTCATGGTGACCCATCTGTGTCAAAGCAGAACTGCGGTTCACCGCATTCTTCAAGAACTGACTTTTGTTGTTGTTAAGATTGTCAGGCATCTCCTCCACAGTGCCTTTGCGTGGGCTGGAACTTCTACTCTTCAGTTAGTGCTTGACTGTACCACATAGGGACCACTTTCTGTTTATAGACCACCACACAATGCTGTGTAGAAAAGAGGATGCACAGATCTTCAGTGGGGACAGTGCCCATATCTTCACAGCTCATGCACATGCCCCTCTATCCTATCAGATTGTATTATCAAGCACAAGTTCAAGATTTTCAAGATGATGACTCAGAGTATGTACACTTTCTAAGGGGCCCTGAGAGGCTGACTTGACAAGCTAGGAATCTGGTCTGATTTTCCCCAGCTCAGAATTCTGGTGAAGCTGGGACAGCACCTCGGAGACTCCTTTGCAAGCCCTGCTCAACCATCAGTAACCCAGTAATTCAGCAGGTTGGGGTGTGCTTTGTTTTGCTCTCCCATTTTCTCCCTCTGGACCCTACTTTCCCCACGTTCTTTCACTATTGCAGAAGATTCTGTCTAATCCCCTTTTCCAATAATATTTTTCAGACTGAAGCTTTACTAATTTTTAAAAATGTGGCCATGTGTCAAGAGCTGATGGACTTGTGTAAAGCGTATGCAAGCATCCATGGGACATTTTCCCAGCTTCTTACAGAGTTCAAGTTTTATAAAGAAGATAGTTTAAAATTGCTACGTTGTTAACTCTATCTCTATTATCCTAGTTTTAGGTCTTTCTTTAGCTATCCACATTGTCTTTAGCAAAGAGAAAATAGCTGTCAAATTTAGCCTCCCTTATGCAGCTCTGTTGGCACAATCTGTAGGGAGCTGTGTTGCTAACTCAAAGGTTGTACCTTTCTGGCAGTTTGAATCTAGCAGTAGGTGGCTCTGAGGGAGGGAGATGGACAATCTTGTGCCATCTGATTCACCAAAAGGCCACTGGAGAGTCAGCTATGAGTCATTCCCAAATGAATGGCAATGAGGTTGCTTTACTTTTATGTTGCTCCGCCCCAGTGGAGTAGTGCACATCATGCTTGTCTGCTAATGGAAAGGCCAACCATTCCAACCCACCAGCTGCTCCAGGGGAGGAAGATGAGCAGTCTTCCTCCTGGAAGTTCCTGGAAAGACTTACCTTGTTGGGACCTGATGGAGGGTCACCACGGATCTGAAGGCACTCAGTGGTAGTGAATTTTTGGCTTGGGTTTTTGGGTGTAACTCAAGAAGTCCTGTTGGTTATCAAGCACTCGGTTTCTATCCACTACTCTACAACAGAAATGGGGCAGTCTATTTCCATAAAGATTCACTGTGCACCAGTGGGCTTAGGTTTCACGTTGCTCAGAAGAGAAAGGGTGGTACCAGGCTAGTGTGAGTGATCTTCTTCCCCTCGTCCTCAGGAAGCCGGATCAGTCGCCCAACGATGGGCCTCCCATGCAGGCACCCTGTCAGTGAGGATGGTATGATGCTGGACGGGTTTCAGCAGAGCTTTCATGCTAAAACAGACTACATGAAACCTGCTTCTGAAAACTAGCCAATGAAAATCTGTGCATCAAAGAGTCCTGTCTAGGTCTCCGGGGTCTTCAGGAGTCAATGGCCATGCAGGCTGATATCAACTTATTAATTCCCTCAGCTTTGGCAACTGCAATTCCATCTCCCTAAATCTTTAAGCCTAAATCTCTTCTAATGGAGAAAAAAAGATTTATATATGCTGTTGTACCGAAGAAATAACCATTGTTCCCACACTCCAGAGAATTTCAAGTCTTAAACTCTATATCATAGAACCTTTATTATTGTTCCTCTAAATCCTTAGAAACATACATACTGCCGTGCTCTAATTATAACACCATTTATAGACATTTATAATGCATCTTCATTTATAAATATTTTACATTTGGTCCATAGAACAGGTAATTTACTAAATAATACTGTAATTTTTTTAAATTGAATATGTATATATTACATATATATTTTTAATATAGAGATAAATTTACTTGGTGTTCTGAGAATAAGTCCTTATTGCAGGAAAACACTCGCATATATGATGATACAATATCCCCCCCCATCAAGGGCAAATATGAAAAAGCTACACATATCCACAGTTCTCACAGTAACTGCACAACATTTAATTTTGTGCTATAGAAAGTAAGTTTGGGTTTAAATCAGTCAGGGGATTTCTTGCCAATCAGCTTGCTTAGAACTGCTTACAAACATGAAAGAAACTTGTATTTGTCTTACAACTTGGTCTCAGTTTCACACTGAAGAACAAAGAGAAGATTAGAAATCTTCTGGCCTTATTCTAAAGGAATTCACAGACAGGATGGGGGTGAACCACAAGACACAGTGAAGGTCGGCTTCCCATTCTAAACCTATGACTGAAAGACGTCTGTCTTTTGACTGTGGACTCACCAGCTGGCACTTGGAGTGCCCTAGTGATGAGAATATTTCACAGGGCCTTAGGAGCAGGTCTAGTTACGTATACAAGCTATGAGACCCTATGTGCCATACGTGAGAACAAATGTGCATGTATGTGCATTTACATATGTGTACACGTACTATTTTTTTCTTCTCTACAATAATGTGCTTAATATTCTGAGGGGAATACCTTATTGCAAGAACTGGTATGCTGGTCACTTGTGTATGAGAATGACAAGAGATTTAAAAACCCACAGTCACAGTTATTTACCATAGTTATTAAGGATTAGTCATAAAACACAGCTTGTGAGCTAACTAGCTAAGGAGCTAAGGGGCACAACACAGGATTTGCTACATGGGAATCCATCCTCCTGGCAAATGAGAAACGCTGAGTCCCCAGAGCCTGCCAAAAAACTGTCTGCACTTGATTAGCTGCCACCTCTACCACCATGGAGCTGGTTCCGGAAAGGAAAAAATATTGCTCTCCAGTGGAGCGGTTTCCACCCTTGGAAGCACGCCGGGAGGGGTCTCAGATTCACGCTAGCTCCTCAGTTAGTGGGCTGGGTTGGTTTTAGTGGCAGTGAAGGGAATTCTGCTGAAAACTGTCCGGCTATAGAGACAGCATTTGGAATAGCTGGCAGTGAGGAAAAGAGTTAAAGAAGGAGCCCAAAGCTACTGATTACATCTCTACTTTGGAGCAGACCCTTCAATACAGTTCCCTCTGCAGCTGTTTTGTGCTCTGTAAGATTGGTCAGTTTGCAAGAAAGTAGAGGCTCTGATTAAGGGGTCTGCCAGAGGGCCTGTAGATCCCAGATGTGCAACAAACCATCATTTGTGCTGTGGCTGATTCCAGCATGCCCAGCCCTAGGGAATGATTGCTGTGGGGCTGGTTCCAATTAGTATGTCCTTGGTAGGGGAGGCACCTGTATGGGAGCTTAGCTGCAGGGGACCAATGCTGGCTCTTGGGGAGCAAGGAAGACGATCTGGGAATTAGGGATGAGCTCTTTTGGGGGTTGTTTTGTAGAGCTGCCTTGGGAAGGAAAACCCTCAAATCTAAAGAGCTATGCTGATTCCCTGTCACTTAGAGTGAGTGCTCCCTGGAAGTCCCCACTGTACAAAATGCCCTGTTCATGGATTGAAGCAGCATTCCCACAGAACTCAACTCCTGCAAAGTTCAAGGTAACAGTCATGGGTTTCGGCAGTAAGAGAACAGTCAGGAACGACTACAATCCAGGAGGGTAGACCGCATTGTGGCACCTGCCTGGTGGAAGGGAAATAACCTACTATGGCAATTACACACTCAGACTTCTGGATGCTTCTGTGGCCCAGATTAAAAAGGTTATCAACCAGCAGGCTCCTGAAGTCATCACTGGAGTCTGTGCACACTGGGCCCACCCAGGGATGGACCTTCCCCACCTCCCCTCTCTGCATGGTGATGGTGTCTGGATTTGCCACTCGAGGTAGGTTGAGATAGATGGTCTCTTCAGACATCAAGTGGTAGTCCTACTCAGCTGGATTGCGGGGAGGGGTGAGAGCATCAGGTCTGTGTGGCCCCACACCCCTAGATGTAGGCCTCTTTGCTGCCTGAGCCACTGGGCTGGGGCTGCTCTGGGCCGTTCTCAGGGCGAGTGATGTCCTCGCTGGGCTGGATCATGACCTGGATACGCTGTAAGCACATAGGAGGAAAACTTTGGCTGGGGTAGTGGGTCTGGCAACTCTGCCTGTTGAGGTTAGCCAGCTCTCCACATCACGGCCAGGTTCTGCCACATCACCACACAAGGTCCCACCCAGGCCACACAGAGCTTCACTTACGAGGCTTCCTGCAGAAGTCCTCACCGTACCACCCTCCTACACTCTACTTCATTCTGTTCTCATCAGCAGAGAGGGCTGGAACCAACATCATCACATCCTTCTTCTTGGAACCCAGCAATGGCTTGAACTGTCACTATAAAACCTTATGTAACTGGACCCCACCCCTGTCAGAATCAGTGTCAACCTCCACCCTTCACTGCACTCACTCCTGCCGCACCAGCCTCCTTGCTACTCTTCCAACCTGCCAGTCAGGCTTCTGCCCAGGGCTTTTGCATGGGCACATCCTTTCTTGAGACAGTTAGTTGCGCATCTTGTTTTCTACCTCTTACAGTCTCTTTATGTCTCAGTTTTATGTCTCTGAGTGACTGTTACTTCTCAGGAAGGCCCTGCCCTGCCCCTAAACCCTCTTCTTACATTACTTTTCTCACTGTCTTGTGACCTAGTCCGCAGAGAATTGCATTGCTGACCCAAAGGCACTGGTGGCTCAAGCTCACCAGTGGCTCCTTAGGAGAACGAAGGGCAATTTCCTCCTATATGATTTACAGCCTCTGAAACCCTAATAGAGAGTCAGCTATGAGTCAGTTCCAGCTCAAAGAAAATGAATTTTGAGTTTGGACAGGTTCTTTTGTTTTTCACAATTACTGCTCTTCCTCTATTGGGATGTACATTTCAAGAGGGTGAGATTTTTGCCTATTGTGGTCATGGCTGTGTCCCTAGCACTGGAAATACACAAAGTAGGGGCTCAATACATAGTAACAGAGTTGCTTAATGCCCAAGAATGGTCTGTATTCATAGCCCCTGCCGTCCTGCCCCATAAGATAATGTGTTCTCTTCAAATATGGCTGCCTTTTCTCAACGCAGGACCGCTGAACAGGCTATATTCTCTTCTACAATGCTCCATTCCTTACAAGCCAATGCCTGAAAGAAAGCTTTGAATTTGAAGTTGAAATTGAGGGTTGCAAGCCCTAACTTCATGAGTAACTTGCTGTGTGAGTTGGGAGAATAACTTCCTGTGCAGTATCAGGTTCTCTACCTGCGAAGTACACAGCCTGCCTTTCTTATGCTGCAAATGCTAGAGCTCCCCCTGCTGGCTCTTAGTGGATCTGCCAGAGAAAATTCTAACTTATTTACTACCCCAGATTCTGATTCTTAGCTGATCTTCCACTGGGCTTTCAAGGCTGTAATTGTACTGAACATGACTGCCTATCCTATCTTTCTCCTGTGGAGCCACGGGTGGATTAGAACTGTCCAAGACACACTGGCTTTTGGTTAAAAGGTCAACTCCTTATGGTCTAGGCCACCAGGGCTCCCTGATCTGTCTTAGGAATTCAGGTGGGGATGCCTAGATCTCTCAGTGAAGTTTCCTCAGCCTACCTCCACATGCATGCAGAATGTCCTTGATTCGCTCAAGACTTGAGGGCAAATAACAATGAATTACAGAACAGATGTGTGCTGAGGAGTCACGCTGGGACAGGTAAGCCTTTTCTCACAGGTAAGACAGTGCTTCTCTTTATTAATAATCTTATCCCAACAGATCACCTGTTCTGAATGCTAAAATGGTTCCCCACTATCACCAGGAACACTCTCATTCAGATTTTCAAAGCTTTTCAGGAGCTTCTCACATTTTCAACTTCACCTCTTATCACTTTTCTGACCTGCTTCCTACTATCCCTTCCTGACACTCAAGTCTCCTCAGCCCATTAAACAGGATACATTGCTCTGAGCCTTTTCATGTGCTCAAACATTCCTTCTACTTCTCCTTTACCTCTGGCCCATCCTCAGGACTCTCCTACACTACCTCCTCCTCCAGTTCTAACACTGAGTGACCTCCTGCTGGTTCCCCCAAGCTCCCAGGCTTACCCTGAGAGTAGCCCAAATTATTGTTATTGGTTATTGTTCCCCCCTGCTAGACTGTGCAGTTTACAAAGGCAGAAGCTGTGCACAGCACAGGGGGAAAACGATGTGGACAACAGAAAGCACTGGGGGTGGGGGTGGGTGGAGGGACTTACCTGCTTCAGGGAGCCCTTTAAGGTGAGGAACATGTAAGCCATGTACCCTGGAATGAGGACCATGGAAGACAGGGCCATAAGCCATCCAACACCCTGGCCCCACTTGGGGAAAACATAGCTTCCCATGGTGAGAGGTGTCATCTGCACAGCACTGAAAATGAACACGCCCTGGAAGTGGGGAGAGGGATGGGAATTATTGCACAGCCAAGGCTCCATCTCTAGCCTCAGCAGCGGAGAGGCCCATGCTGTCTCAAGGCTGACCCTCACAGGGCCCAGAATCTGTGGAAGCCCCTCACCTAAGACCACTACTAGTATAGAGGATATCTCTATGCACAAGAAAAAGGAAACCCCTTCAAGGAGGACTAATGGAAAACAGGGTCCCCAAGGGAGGATCATTGACAAAAGGCACCCTCGCTGAGAGCAGCACCTCTGCTGAGATGTTCAACTGGAAAGAGCACCTTCTTAGAGTAGAATAGCAGGAAAGAGTGACCCTCTGAGAGGACCAACATAAAGAGGTACTCCCTCTCTGAGGGAGAACCTAAGAGAAAAAGACACCCATCTTAGATAAGAGCATTGTTGTTGGGAGGTGCTGTCAGATCGAGTACGACTCATAGTCAGATGCTCTTCCTCCATGTTTACCAGCTTCACAGCAGAACAAGGATTCACCTGGATCCCACTACTCCATGGCTGGGACCTCCATGCAGGGTACAACATTTGTAAGAGCCAGCCCCAGTTCCAGGGACGTTGGGTGGCCCCTGTCAGATCTGTTCATGTTTTGTGCCCTGACCCTGAGTGGTAATAGCCTGGATCTGCATTGAATCCCAACTCTGCCACTAACCACCTGGGTGCTGCCAGCTGGGTGAACGGCAGTTTTTTGTGCAGTGAAGCAGGGATGTCGGGGATTACTTTGAAATCTGTGAAGAAGATGTGGCATGCCAGGCATGGGGTGGGGCACAGTGGACCCTCAACACATGGCAGGGTGTGGTATTACTAGATAACAGGGGCTCTGGAGCTTCTTCCCCCTTGGTGTCCTGCCTTTTCTCCCTGGATCTCAGCTACCCAGAGGAGCCTGGTCTAGCCTCATCCTGGGGGGGGGGGAGGACTTGTTCTTACCGCCACAATGATTGGGGTGAAGAAGGACCAGCAGAGTTTCCACCAGATACAGGGCCTGGAACCAACCATCTCCTGGATGTTGTCATAGAATCGGTTGACACCTATGACATTCAGAATGAGAGCAGGGGGGATGGATGAGTGGTTTCCAGCTTCAATCTGCTTTCTTAAAGGATGACCAAGTGCAAGTCAGTTAATCTCTGTGAGCCTCGTTGTCTACTAGGGCCTTCACTGCAGGTGTCCTCACTGTCCAAATGAATTCAGTATTCAAGTCCCCACAGGAAGGAGGTTGCACAGTGAGCAATTATCTACCAGTGGGAGGCTTCTGACAACATGTGCTCCCACCCGAATGACCCCCTCCACTCAACACTGACCCAAGCTGTCTCTTCACGGTTATGGTGCAGAGTAAGTTTTCCCCTATTGGTATGACCAACAGACATGTAAGGTCCTAAAGAAGAACTGCACAAATGTGGGACTTCATGAAGTTCATGTGAGTGACACTGGAGAATAAGAAAAAAGGGACAGTCTGAAGGATCAGGTGGCAGGCATACCAAAGAGGACGGAATGACGGTCCAGGAAGGACAGGTGACAATGTCTCTTAACACATATGGTCTGTCTCTCTGTGACATTAAAAAAACGTGGTGGATTTTTTTTCACTATTTTACAGTTGGGTTGAAAAAGTTAGGCCATAAAATTAAACTCAAAGTGTTCTTAAATCTTTGCTCTAATAGAAAAATACTTTTAATCGCAGTTACTTTTATGAAAAGAAAGCTTTTAATTGTCTTTTAAATGTTAGTATTGCTATTTGCCACTAAGCGGGCAGCAGAGCAGCCCTGTCCTCACAGACCGTATCACTGGTCTCTCTCCTGAGAACCTCTGTGTTGATTTCAATCATCAGCCCTCTGGTTCTCAGGCTAGAGCTTGACTGTTGCCTAGTAAACATATAACTCTAAAATAGTTTTATAGCTCTTGATATCATTTGTCTAGATAAAAATCTCAAGCCTCTTTTAATTCTAAAATTTATAATTAAATTTTAGTTCCCATTTTTAGCGAATTTCTTTCTCTGGCCTTTGCATGTTTCTGCTAAACTTGAGAACCTCCTGTTTAGCTTCATTAATTTGTGGTGAAGGCCAAAGACATTAACGGATGAAGAATTTGGTGAGCAAGTTCTATTTGTTGAATGATGATGAATGGGATGATGGAAGAAAGGAGAGAGAGGAGGCTGGGGAGGAAGGAAGGACAGAAGGAATGGAGGAAGGAAGGAGGGTGAGAAGGAGGGAAGGTAGAGGGGAGGGAGAGAAGGAACCAAGGATGGAAAGAGAGGGGAGGAAGAAGGAAGGGGAAGGAAAAGGCAGGCAGGGAGGGAGGGAATGAAGGAAGAAGGAAAGGGAAGAAGGAAGAGAGGAGGGAGGGAGGGAGGGAGGGAGAGAAGGAACAGAAGAAGGAAAGAGGGAGAGAAGAAAGGAGGGAGGGAGGGGAAAAGGGAAGGAAGGGAGGAGGGTGAGGAGGGAGGGGAGGAAGGCGTGTAGGTAGAACGGAGGGAGTCAGAGGGAGAGAAGGAAGTAGGTGAGAAGGGAGGGGGTGGGAAAGGAGAAAGATGAGAAGGAAGGATGGTATAAAGAAGGGAGGGAGAAAAGGAAGGAAAGGAAGGGAGAGAAGCAGAGGACAGAACAAGGGAGCAGCATAGGCACTCACCATAAAACCAGGAAATGGAGACACATTCAAAGAACACGAGGAACAGCAGGCTCATCCCGCTGGCAGAGTAGTAGTCAAAAAGTTTGAAGACATAGATGCCCCCCTGTGAAAGAAAAGGGATGAGAGCCAGCCCCGCCCCCCTGCCCAGTGCAGTCAGTTCAGAGCCAACATCGGGTCTGGAGTCTCACAGGGTTGGGCTAGCTGCAGTAAGGAGAGACTTTGACTCTGGGGATGTGTTCTAGTGGAAGGGAGACACTCTTATTTGTGAGGAGGTAGAGGGCAGAAAGAAAAGTTCATGAAGAATGAACACCCATCCCTGATTGTGGCTATCAGAGCTGTCTCCCCACATAAATCAGTCACGAATCTTTCCTTATAACTTTCTCATGGCTTGACTCAAACAATAATTGGATAGACAGAAAAATGCCTTGCTTTGCCAGGTCCTGTATGAACTAGGCCTTCCTCCCTCTCCACTCCCTTGGCTCCAGTCCCACTGGCCTCCTTTCTTTCCCCCACAAGGACCATTTCTACTTCAGAACCTTTGCAGCTGCTGCACTTTCTTCCCCTGGATCTTCCCCAACTGGCTCTTCCTCTCATTTGAGTCCAGCTCTACTCTCATCTCCTCAGAGAGACCACCTTACGTAAACTATCCTGTCTAAAGTAGCATCTTTGTGGCTCCTCCCAGACGAGTCATCTCTATCCCACTACTCTCTTCACAGCACACAGCACTCCTACAGACCTAATCAGCATGTCAGGTTTGCTGCCAAAATGTAAACTCTGAGAGAGTAGTTGTCATGTTCGCCATGCTAGTTGCAGAAATTCCAGTATCTGCTGCCATATGTATTCATTGTGGGGGCTCAGCAAATGCTTATTCAATAAATGAATGAAAGAAGTAATGCTAAACTCTACATCAGAAGTGTATTTGGACTTAGCTGGGTTTGTGGCTCTTAAATCAGACCTGCAAAGCTGAGCTGATAATTGAGTTAATGACACACATTGTACAATCTACCCCTTAAGTCTGTATCTCCTGACTGGAATAGGAGGGCCTCAAATCTCACCTGGCACTGTGCCCTGGAGGCCTGACACAGGTGTGCCCATGAAAGTTGATGTATAGGAATAAAAAGGAAGGAACAATGCCAACCTCAAAGGCCCAACTCCAATTTTATTTTCTACATAATTAACCAAGAGTTTGGAATGTCAGGCTTCTGCATTCTCTCCTCCAGGAAGGATTCCCCCTATCCCCAGGCTGGGCTAGGTGCAGCATCTCCTGCCTCTGAACTACAAGATAACTCAACGTCTCTTGCCACTCGCCTGCCTGGATCCCCATCTAATTCACAGTTGTGTCCCTCAGGCTGGCACAGAGAGTTTGATCCATGACAGGATGGAAGGCATATCAGGACAGGACTGGAGCTCAGACCTGGAGCGGGAGGTGGGGGGGGGAGGGTAGGGTGGAGGATGCAAGTGCTTCCTGAGCTCACCTGGGTGATGTTTGACAGGCCGATCAGATAGGAGATGATGCAGACAGCAGCAATGAAGAGCTCTCTTCGGTTACGGAGGAGCCTGGGGTACTCATCCACCAGGGCCGTGATGAAGCCCTCCACAGTGCAGAACTTCAGAGGGGACAGAGGTAAGGAAGCTGCGACATCCCCTAGCCCACCTTGCCCAACATCTGGCCGTGCAGGGAGAGGCAGAGCAACCCAGCAGGACATGTGCCAGAGCAGCCCAGCAGCATGTGCACCAAAGCGGCCCAGCAGCACGTGAGCGCAGTGAAACAGCCTAGGACCAAGGCCTGCTGCTGCCTCTGACATGACTGTGCCCTAGGAAAGTCCCCTTCCCTCCAGGCTTCAGTTTCCTCACCTAGAGAATGAGGATCTGAGCTAAGCTTTCTCCTGAAGTTTCATGTGGGTTTGTAACTCTTGCCTTCCTTGGAGGCCTAAGGTCCCCTGAGTCTGGCCCTTCCAAAATGAAGGAGATGAAGGGCTCCTCACCTGGCTGTCAATGCCCAGCATCAGCAGCATGGAGAAGAAAAGAATGGCCCAGAGCGGGGAAATGGGCAGCTGTGTCACCGCCTCTGGGTAGGCCAGGAATGCTAGCCCAGGGCCTGAAGAGGGAAGGGAAAAACGGGGTGGTATTAAACACCCAAAGCCTAGTACCACCTCTCCAAGGTTCAAGGCCTGGCTCAGAACTGCCTCTTCCTGTGGGTTTCCAAGGAGCCACTACTGGAGAGGCTCGGCCTTTTGGTTAGCAGTATAGATCCCTACGGACGACACCAGCAGACCTCTTCTCCAAGCTTTGCTATCATTGTGTTCCGTCCAGTCTGAACTGACCCAGAGCTGACCCTCCAGTGGGGTTTCAGAGGCAGTTAATTCCAGAGGAACAGACTGCCCATCTTTCTCCTGTGGAGCAGCTGGTGAATTCAAACTGCTTGCTTTTCAGGGTGAGGGTTGCCAGCCCCTTTCCAGATGAGCAAACAGACACAGGTGCAGGGAGTGATCCAGAGGCCTGAGTAGCCAATCAGGTGGGATTACCAGGGGTTTGCCCGGGGTCTCTTCAGTGGGTAATGGCAAGGGCCCAGTTCACACAACCTATAGAGTGAGCTATTCAGAGCTTAAACCACCACGTCATGACTTTTTGGAAAGCTCAGGATGGTGCTAGAGGCACCACCGAAGGGGCTAAGAGCTCAGGCTTGGGCATCCTCTGGGTCTAGTTCCACGATGTGTGCACGTTGTTCTGGTGAGCCTCAGTTTTCTCACCTATGAATCACCAGGCAGTAGACGGTTGGGTGCCGCAGTCCATGTAGGACGCTGAGTACCCTGCCTGGCTTTAGTGAGTGTTACAAGTCTGGACTCACTGCGTGGTGACCACAAACGTCACCCATCTATGCTCCCCAGCAATCTGGGCCCCGGAGGTGCTGACCTGAGGCTGCCACATCAGCAATGGACCTCTTGGTGACATGCGCCATGAACCCCACAATGGAGAAAATGACGAACCCTGCGAACATGCTGGTGCACGAGTTGATACAGCAGACGATGATGGAGTCCCTGGAGGAAGAGGCACAGGGGTCAGGGAGTACACCGCAGGGCAGGCGTGGTGCCAGGAAGGCTCCTGAAGAGCAAGGCCTGGGATCAGAGCAAGGAAAGGATGGGACCCAAGGGAGTGGCCACAAGGGGTTCCTGGTGCCCAAGGCAGGACAGAAGCTAGGAGACCAGTCCTAGTGGGTGTGTCCGGGTGGGGCAGGCCGGGCAGAAGGGACCCTTGTGCACCTGTAGACATTGTTGTGGAAAGAGTTGTAGCTCCCGAGAGCGATCAGCGAGCCCAGGCCCAGGCCATAGGAGAAGAAGATCTGCGTAGCTGCATCCAGCCACACCTGATGGCAGAATTTTCAAAAGCAGTCCAAACAATCATCACATCAGTGCCCAGGGCCTGTCTGCCCACACTACCTGGCTCTAGGCACTGCTACAATCCCAGTCTGCATAGGAAGGAACCAGCCCCTGAAGCCTAGAGCAGGGCAGGGAGGCCAGCCAAGAGACCCACCTCGGAGTCCGAGAGCTTGCGGAAGTTGGGTGTGATGTAGAAGAGGATGCCCTCCTTGGCCCCCGGGAGCGTCACTCCGCGGAAGAACAGGATGATCAGCATAATGTAGGGGTATGTGGCAGAGAAGTAGACCACCTGGATGGGCGCAGGCATCGTCAGCAGCCCTGCACCCTCTCCGCCCTCCAGACCCCTTCCTTCGGGAAGCATTCCCGGTGTCCTCAGCCAGTCTTCCCTCCTTGGAATCTCAACCAACCAGCTCAGCACTTGGGTTTTCCCTTACTCTTGGTAAACTATCCAGTGTTTAGTAACAGGAACAATATGATGCTCAAATTACATAATTTTGCTAGCTTTTATATTTTTTGTTTAATTTTATATGTTTAAAGTTTCACGTTGTACACTATAATTTTCCCCCCACTTTTTTGAATGAAACATTATTTTATTGTCTCCTGAAAAATGGGATTTTAAAAAGTATACAGGACAGTGCCACAGGAGTCTTCATCCTTTTTCAGGCCTCCTCTACTCTTACCCATTGAGGTTCCAACTTTATGCTACTTTAAGTGTACTCCACATAGCCAGTGTGACCCTTGGTAGAGAGGATGGCCTTATCAGAAGGAGGCTGTCTCTGGAGAAGGACATCATGCTTGGTAGAGGTCAACTGTATGGGCTGGCCCAAGGTTGCAGCAGGGGCCTCAAACAGCGTGGAGAGGACAGGGAGTGGGGTGGGGGGGGGCGGGTGATTTACAAGCAGAATTAACTTGGTTGCACAACAGCAGCATTGGACATCCCTGCATAGAAATGTTTACCTACAGAATCCTTACAATGTGGTGAATGTTTCTGAAAGCAAAATCACTGAATAAAAAAGGAAGACATTTCCTAAAAGCTATTGATCCATATGGCCTGAGTACTTTCTAGAAATTGGACTTAGAGGCCAGTGCCTTTATTGTACAGGTACCAGCAGGAAGTGTACTCATTTTTTAAAAGTCTCCCCCATCCCCAAATTTATATGCACAGTGCTGCCTGACACTGTGCTTCTTTGCCCATCCTTGTGGAAGGGTGATTTCCACAGTCAACGGCCTCTGTCTCAGAGCTCGTGTGGTCCTGTTTCCTGCCCAGCATTGCTGCCCCTCGGTTCTGAACCTTAGCATTAAAATACTTAGACATTTATACATAGTCAGCCATGGTCTGCTAGAAAACTCACTGGACAGACTTTTAAAGTTTGAGGCTCTTTAAAGGGCCCTAAATCTAAGCCATTTGGATCACTCAGAAACTTTGAGTCAATTTACTATTTGCATAAAAACCTGTTTTCTTCATCTGGAAAATGAGTACAGTCACCCTCAGTAAGTCTGTGTTAGTGCATACAATCAGTTTAATACATGCTGCCCAGGTTTTACACTTTCCTATGTCTTCTATGTTCATTATGGATCCAGGCAATTTATTTGCTCAATAAATGTGTGTTGATCAGCAATTTCACTGTTGTTGTTGTTGTTATGTGCCGTCGAGTCTTTTGTGACTCATAGCGACCCTATGCACAGCAGCCCTAAACCCTGCTCTATCCTGTGCCAAACACACTGCCCCTGACACACCCATCCCGATTACCCCAGTCACCGAATCAATCCATCTCATAGAGGGTCTTCCCCTCCTGCGCCGTCCCTCCACCCTCCCAAGCATGATGTCCCTCTCCAAGGACCCGTCCCTCCTGGCAACATGTCCAAAGTATGTCAGACGAAGCCCCAGAATCCTTGCCTCCAATGAGTTGCTTGGTTTAATCCTCTCCAAGATGAATCTGTTTGTTTTCCTGGCAGTCCATGGTACACTCAGTACTCTTCTCCAGCACCACAGCTCTAAGGCATCCACTCTCCTTCTGTCCTCCCTAGTCATTGTCCAACTCTCTGATGCATAACAAGCGATTGCAAAGACCATGGCCTGTATCAAGTGCACCTTAGTATCCAGAGAGACACCGTTGCTCTTGAGTACTTTAGAAAGGTCCCTAACAGCAGACTTTCCCATTGTGATACGCTTTTTGATTTCCTGACTGCTGGTACCAAGAGTGTTGACTGTGGAGCCGAGCAAACTGAAGCTGTGAACAATCTCAATCTCTTCGCCATCCATTCTGACGCTGCCAATTGGTCCAGTGGTGAGAATCTTTGTCTTCTTGACATTGAGCCTCAGTCCAAACTGAAGGCTGCAGTTCTTGACCCTTCGCAGCAAGTTCATGATGTCCTCCTCAGTTTCAGCAAGCAGGGTTGTGTCATCTGTATAACGGAGATTGTTAATAGATCTTCCACCAATCCTGATGCCACAATTCTCCTCATAGAGCCCAGCTTCTCGGATAATCTGCTCTGCATACATGTTGAAAAGGTATGGAGACAGGATGCATCCTTGGCGTACACCCTTCCCAATTTTGAACCATGCAGTGTTGCCCTGCTCTGTTCTGACTACTGCCTCTTGGTCCAAGTATAGGTTTCGTATTAGCACGATTAAATGTTCTGGGATTCCCATTCTTCTCAGAGTCAGCCACAGTTTGTTATGATCCACGCAGTCAAATGCCTTTGCATAATCAATGAAACACAGATAGACATTCTTCTGGTATTCTCTGCTTTCAGCTAAGATCTATCTAACATCAGCTACAATATCCCTAGTACCACGACCCCTTCTAAACCCAGCCTGGACTTCCGGCAATTCTCTGCTGACGTGCTGTTCTAGTCTTTTTTGGATTCTAAAGAAATAAGCATACTTGTGCTCACTGCAAAAATATTTGCAATAGCAAACAGATGAAAACAATCAAATATCCACAAAAGGATAAGAAGCTCCAGTACAAACACAGAAGGGAATACTATGCAACACTAAAGAATAATGAAGAATTTATGAAATGCCACAATGGAGGAAGAATATGTCAGTTGCCCCCATGCCTGGTAACATCTAGGGGGCACAGATCAAAGGCCAGACCAGACAATGGATCCTAATAAAGCTCTGGGCCTGATCACTAACACCCTAATACAAGTTAATTAACAGCCCCAAATTCTGAGAAAAATACCATCTTCCCTAGTCTTCCCAAAAATCTCCTATAAAAGGAAACCACCCTGGACTGCACATGCACCATTTTAACCTTCTCTGTTTGTGGTCACTTGGCATCCCTCTCAGACCATACAATAAAGGCCTGTTTGTTTCTTGGGATCAGTTTCTTTTTTTCTCTTACCCTCAACTGTTTTTCTATCTAACACGCATGGGTGGAACTAGAGGACATTATGCTGAGTAAATCCAGTCAGTCATAAAGGATAAATACATGAGTTCACTAATATAAAAAGTTAAAGAAAGGCTTACATCAGAAAAGATAAGTTTTGGGTGGTTACCAAGGATGGAAAATGAGGGAGAGGGGAGAGAAAATTAGTAAATAGGTAATAGAAAGTATTTTAATTAAAAAATTAATAAGTGCTTGTGATCGATTGGTTCACTCGAAGGTTAGAGGCCTAGTCTTCCCCACATAGTGTTCAGTCTGCTAATGTAGAAAAACTTTAGATAACTCCTGAAAATTACTACAGTCGATATGATAGATGACATGTTAACTATGTATCAAGCACATAGGAAGCACTTTATTTTCATTTTCCTGGCAACTCTATAAGGTAACAATTAATGCATCCATTAAACAGATGAAGTTCAGAGAGTAAAGTGACTTGCTTAATTCCAGAAATTCTCAGGCCAGAAATTGGGGCCTGAGATTCAAAGTCTGCTCTCTTCTAAAGCCCCAAAACCACATACTCCTTTGCTTCCAGAAGTTGGGCTGTGTTGTCCATATGCCTTCCTAGTCCCAGGGGCAAATCAGAGATGTTTAGACACTAGTCTTGGGTCAGAGAACTTTGTAGGGTGTAATGGGGAAATTTTCATCAACTGTACCCATGTACAAGTGTGGGATCTATTAAGGTTCTACCTCTTCTAGAGTGTTGTATCAGTCCTTGACTTTTAGCCATGCTCATTTCAAATCCCTCTCTGATGTGACACTTTAGACAACACATCTGCTCCCTCCTTAGTCCCCTTCAGACAGAACAAGTGAAAGACCGCTATCTCCTGTCCCCAGACTTTTGGGATGAGGCTTGAAGGGAAAGGCTGACCCAGTGCCTCAGATCAGATCTGCTAGGTCCCAAAATGTCCCCAGCAGGGCGCTGATCAGCCCTTGCTGATAATAAAAACAATAACAAGCGCCCTGCTAGGTGTCAAGTGCTTTGCAAAATTACCATCTCATTGGATTTGCATAATAAAATAACAGATATGCATTATTATCCTATTTTATGCATAATTAGCCTATTTTATGCAGGAGTTTCAGGGAGGTGAAGTGGTTTGCCCAAGGTCACAGGGACCTTGGCTGAGCAGGGATCTAGACCTGGGCTACCTGTCTACAGAACCTGAATATTTGACCCTTAAATACTGTCCCTGTTGTTCCTTAAAGGCTAGATAGGAAATATCTGTCTTTGTATCCCCAATACCTAGGAAAAAGGTTTGCCAACAGCTGGTGCTCATGGAAAGTTTGTTCAGTGGTCCTTCAGCAGTATTTTCGCTCTTGGTCTGCCAGACCAGGTGGAATCTCACAGAATTTCCTGTGAGCCTAGCTGATGCTAAGTGCTCAGTCCTCTTCCTCTCACAACCACCTCAGAGAGAGGCAAGGCCCCTTTCTCATTCCATGGGAAAGGACACTGAGGCACAGAGATAGGTTGGAACCTGCTTAACTCAAGGTTGGAGGTTTTGGTGAGGCACAGTTTCCTTGCTCAGGGCAGAGACATCCTCATAAACAACCCCCATCCAATGTTCTCTCATGTCCTCTGTGCACACCTCTTACCTTTCCAGTCCAGCCAACACCTTTCCAAATACAGAAGTATACAAGGATCCAGGCAATGGCCAGGGTGATGGCCAGAGGCCAGCGGATCTGCCCTGGCTTGTCCAGACCATCTGTCATCTGATGCATGTTTCGCCTAGTTGGACAAAGGAAGAAGAGTCATTGGATGGGCAGGAACTGTGGAGTGGCCTTGAGGTGGACGGTGGCCTCAGCTGTGGTTGTGGCTATGCTGCAAGGCATGAAAGGGACAGAGACCCCTGTACTAACTGCTACAAGTGCTGTATGAGTTAAGAGATCAAAAGGATGTTCAGGGTTTTTTGGACAGAGTGGAAGAAAAAGGAAGGATAAAATGAAAAATCATATGAAGGACCAGAATTAATGATCAGTTGGAGACTGAGAGAGCCCAGAACTGTAGCACTTCAAACCTGAACTGAGCTTGCTCTTGTATCACCTTTCAGCTACTGCTGTGCAGTCAAAATCAACCTAGCTTTGACCCTCCAGCAGGTTTTGGGTAGCCTGTAAGTTGTACAGGATAAGAATAAGTAGAAAGACACCTGAAGATGTCAAGGTGTAGGATAGTCAAGGAAAGGTCTTCTGAAGAGGTGATATTTGAGCACAAGAAGTGGTCAGTCATGGAAGATGGGGCAAAGTATTCTGGGCAGAGAATCATCAGTATAAAGAGAAGAAAAGACCTGGAGGTTGGATAAGTTTGGACTGAAAACACATAGGTGATGCACAGAGAGTGACATGGGGAGTGTAGGCAGAGGCAGGTCACAAAGGGACACAGAGGCGAGGGGAGCAGTTTGGATTTCATGATGACTGTCTTAGGAAGTCTTTTTAAGAGTTTTGCTCAGTGAGGGGTGTTATTGTCAATGGCACTGCCTTTGGGTTAGACTACACCATGGGAGCTCCCCTATTGTAATGAAACAAAATATAAATGGTTGAACAGGAAACAAATTTGCTTTGTAAAATTTTTCCCAAACCACAATAAAACGGTGGTGGGGGGGGGGAAGTAGGGGACTGTCTAGGAGCCAAAGAAGTCCCAGATCTGCTGATGAGAACAAGGAATTAGTAGAGAGAAGGATTTTTACTTTTAGCCCTGAGGCTAAAATAACATACACTTCTGCTTTTAAAGAGATAGAGAGGGAGAGAGAAAGGGAGAGGACTGCCATTGGCTTCCAGTTCCTGTCACTGCCTGCCCTTAGCACTGTCTGGCCACCTTCTTCATGTCTGCCCTGGCCCCACACCAGCCCCATACATCATTCTAAATTGCAAGTTTGATCATGCACTCCCTCTTAAATCCCTGTTGTTCTTAGAATGAAACTCAGACACCCAAGCTGGCCTTTCAGGTGTTGAGCATGTGACTATCTCCTCTCTGGTCATAGCTCCCATTCCCCACACTCTCATCAGACTAAGCTATTTACTGTCTGTCCACTCATTGGTACTGTGCTGGCTTTGACCTGCTTCCAAGACATCACACCTGCTCTTCCTCTATCAACACCTGTTCTCCCTGATTTTTGCCCTTCATTGTCATCTGTCATCTGATCTGGCCCAGGACTCTCCTTAGGGGTCCCACAGCTTCCTGTGTCTCCCCCTTTAACACAGATTACTTAATGTTAACACTGTCTGCTTGTCCATGCCTCTGATCAGACTGCACACAGTAGGTACTCAATCGATGCTTCCTGTGCAAATGACTGAAGGAAAAGCTTGGGCAAGTGAGGGGGCATACCCGGGAGACACTGGAGGGTAGGACCAGGCATCTCCAGATGAGATCTCTGGGTGTAAGGGAACAGCCTTGCCAACCATGTGGCCCCACTGAGATGGGCTCCTGGAGGAAGTGCCACAGAACCTTCCAGGTTGTTCCCAGGTCCCTCAGAGCTGCCCCACACAGAGTCCTTTATGGCAAAGATATCGGGGACCCAGCATCTCATTTTGTAAAATAATGCCCCCAGCATACATTTTCTATGGGGCACTTCTATAATATCAGTAGTCAAGGGAGGGAAGGCGGGAGGGAGACAGAGAGAACGTGTGTGTGTGTGTGTGTGTGTGTGTGTGTGTGTGTGTGTGTGCTGAAGCATCTACTCCTAGTGACTCTGGGTGTTAAGTCAGTTGCGGAGTTTTTAGGATGAACCTGCTCCTTAGCCACCCACCTGGTTATGCTGTTCCTTCCCTGGTCCTGTTCTCCACCCTTCCTGCTCTGTGTACCACAGTCTCCTCCATAGGCTGCGTCACTAGCTTACTTGTTCTCTAGCTTTGTAGTTGGGCTTGACCAGTGGGCAGCACTAGCAGAGACAGGGAAGGTGAGAAGGCAGGCAGAGGCTGAGCCAGGCTTATTCCCCCGCTGATCCAGGGTATGCTTTGTAGCACTGGCTTTTGCTGTAGTGTGTGTCTGGTGACCTATTCTCTAGCAACTCCAGCTGTTTTGGGGTTCCTGCACAAGACCCCTTCCTAACCCCTTCAGACCTGGAGGAGGGAAATTTTTACAGTCCGTTATAGCTTCCTTAATTCTAGTCACATATCTGTCCCACTCTTTCATCAGACTCTCCCATCCCCTGTGGGGTGCCTCTCCTCCTGCTGGATGCTGCCAGCTTATCCGGTCCCACCCCGCCCACTCCCAGCCAAGTTCTGCTTACTCCCAGAACTCCACCACAGCGCTGGTCAGGTTGCTGGTGTTGACAATACTGTAGTTGGAGAAACAGCGGTCCGTGTTCCAGGGATTGTCACACTGCTTCCATGGCAGAGTCTGCAGGGACACAGTGGCACAGACAAGCCTCCTGAGCCCTAGGCTGGCAGCAGCATGCCCTACGTCCTCCCTTCACCTTCCCCCCATACAACCTAGAACTGCCTTTCAGTGAGAATCTCACCCTCCTTCTCAACAGTTCAAGGAGGCAAGTAGTAATGTGATTCCCAATTTAGAGAGCAGAGAAGGGAAGTAACTTGCTCTAGATCACACAGCTACTAAGTGTCAAAGTTGAGCTTTGAACTCTGATTTTCTCAGTGCAGGTTCCAAGCTGCACCATGAGTGTTTGCATGTCCATTCTAGGTTAGTTCCAGTTATGGGACCTTGGGCAAGAGACCCCATCTGTTAGATCCCTCATCTCCCATCTCTATGATGGCAACAACAGCAAACACTTCCAAGGCTTGCTCTTTTTCCAGTACACTGTAAGCCCAGGCCACATTATCCCTTCATCTTCACGACAGCCCTGACTGGAGTGTCTATGGAGATCTGTATGGAAGCCCTGACCCTATTCCTGTGAACATGATCTTGTTTAGAAATACGATTTTTCTTTTGTTATGAGTTAAGTCAAATGAAAGCATACTTGTGTAAGGTAAGTTTAATCTTCTGAGTGGTGTCATATAAAAGGGAGGAATAGACAGAGTCACACTCAGGAAAAGGTTCCATGGAAAGATGGATCAACAAATGGTGAAAGAATGCCAAGGGTGTGCATGACCTTTAGAGGCTGGGAGATAGGCATGCTATGGTCTCTCAGAGCTGTCAGCTGGCAACAGCAGGGCTGACATCCTGATTTGGATTTGCAGCCTCCTGAATAGTGGGACTATATTTCCCTTTACAGCCACTTATGGAACCATCACAGGAGCTCTAGGAAGTAAGCTCAGCTGACTTTCTGTTTGTTCCCATTTCACAAAGAAAAACACAGAAGCAGGGAAAGGCTATGTCTCTCTCAAGGCTGCAAAGCTGGAGTGTGGTGGAGCTGGGATTAAAACCTAGGAAGTCTGAGTTCATGTAGAATGAAACTAAGCACCCTTTAAAGGGTGTTGTGAATGTCTGATGTTAACTCAGATACAATGCATGGCTGAGAGGCTGCCAGGGGATGCTCCCTCACTGTGGCTGGAACTTCTGGGTCAGAGGAGGGGAAGATGAGACTACTGTACTCTCTCCAGAGGAATGTCTGCTCCACAGAATGGCAGGTGGGGAGGGGGAGAAGGGGCTCAGCTCCCTCTGGAGACTGTGGGTCAGGGTGAGGGCCGAGTTACTGACCGTGGTAAAGGAGTTGTACAGGTAGTAGATAGCCCAGGAGATGATGACGATGTAATAGATGTTCAGCCAGAAGGACAGCACAGCGGCAGCAAGGCCCACACCTGGGAGTGCAACACCCATCACAACGTTAACATTCATCATGGTAACCACTGTCCCAGTGACACCATCACAACGTCAACCCTCGTCATGGTAACCACCTTCTTAGTGACACCCATCACAATGTCAACCCTTGTCATGGTAATCACTGCCCTGCTAAACATCCTGTCTACCAAGTCCTTCCTTGTCCACCATCACACTGGACCTTGGAGATGGGCATCCTGAAGGACAGAGACATAGAAAGAGAAAGAGAGAGAGAGAGGCAATAACCTGCCCAGGCCATATCGATCTGCCTGGTAGTAGAGTGAGGATTGTGCATGGAACTCAGCACATGTCAGTCAAAGTAGGATTGGGGCTGGGGCTTGACCAGCCATGTGGGGAACAATCACACAGGCCAGTAATATGGCCCTCTACATTTCCACAAGATGGCATTCCAGCAAGGTTCTAGGGACCCGCAGAGAAAACGGAGCCCAGTTCCTGATGGCAATGAGCTCATGGGTTAACAGGAACAGGAGTCTCTTTGGAACAGGACTCTCCTGATGGTCTAGCCCGTAAGGAGTTGAGCTGCTAACCCAAATGTGATGTCTCTGAATGCTTCAAATCCACTAGTAGCTCTCAGAGAGAAAGGTGGACAATTTCCTCTTCTGTAATTTACAGACTCCTAAAAACCCACTGGAGGGTTCTTTCTTGGTTCTGACCTGATGACCAGTCATCTTAATCTCTGGTCACCATCATTTGTCACCTTATTCACAGCCACCAACTTAGAGGGAAGTAAGTTCTGATTCATAGCTGAGACCCACCAGCAGATTTCCAACGTAGTTGGAAGGAGCGCTCCTATTTCTCCCACAGAATCCTTGTGTATTTGAACTATCAGAAATGTCCAGCTTCTGGCTTAGCAGCAGGGAGACTCATGAGAGCCTGTGATCCTGGAGCTCCCTCCCTGTCAACTGACCAGGGTCACTCACAACGGTCTGTTCTCCCTCCTATCTGTCACCTGGCCAGGGTCACTCACGACGGTCTGTGCTTCCTCCCTGTCACCTGGCCAAGGTCCACCATCTTGTTTGTATGTGAAGAAAAGGGCCCCTGTCTTCAGAGATGGCAGAGATGTTTAGTAGCCTGTAGGTCTGTGAGCAGAACTGTCCTCAAGACCCTAAGGTACTGTGGGTGGGCATTAACATTACTGGTAAGTATATTCATTTTCTCCTGGACACAGAGCCTACTGATTGGTCCTAAAAGCCTTCTGAGGTCCCAACTCTTCTCACTATTTCTTAGTTGTTGGAATGGACGGAAAACCTCATAAGCAGTTCCTTACTTCACCTCTACCTTGCATGCGAACTTCCAAGTTGTAAACCAACCCAGTGGTAGATGGGATTTGCTCCAGGACTTAAGAACCATAAATGACATAGCTGAGCCTCTACATCTTGTGGTTCCTAACCTCTACACTATAATAGACAAAGTGCTACTCTATAGGTCTTTTATTGTAAGAACCACCTTCCCTCTGTAACTTGATTTGTACCACTATTAGAACCTCTGCTCGGAATACTATTGCTTTTTAATTTTTGACTCATGTACTTTTAAATTGTTAGCTAAATTTGTGTCTTCTAGGCTGCAACACTTCCATGATACATCTTCAAGGATATGAACATGTACGGCTAAGCACAATTGATAACAGTGATTCTAAATTCCAAAATCAATCTCCATAATAGTCTATGTGTTTCCTACTGCCAAAGGGGCCCTTTAGAGTAGTGAGAGAAGACATTCACCCTGAAACCCACAGCGTCCCTTTTCAGCAGGAAGTAGCTAAGAGAATACGCCATCCCCTTTTCCTTATGAATCAGAGTGAAGTCTCTCTCAGGGAGGAGTGATAGGGAATGGCAAAGGACACACTGACAAAGGAGATTAATCAGAACTGGCTTTGACAAGCACTGTGGCAATTGGACAATTAAAACAGACATTCGGGGGGGGAAGAAGAACGAACTGGGGAGGGGGGTAGAGAAAACAGTGCAACAATGAATGAATGAAAACCCAAAATCTCTGTAAATGTTCATTAAAACTAATAAAATTCATTAATAATTTAAAAAACTTTTAAAAAATAAATAAAAAATTTAAAAAAAGGACCCTAAGGTACTTTCAAACATGGAGCCAGAGCCTGCTCCTCAGACATGGTGTCCAGAAGACTTACCCTTGAACATGGGGGCCAGCTTCCACACCCCCAGGCCCCCAATGGATGTATACTGGCCTAGGGAACACTCCAGCAGGAAGAGTGGGACCCCCGCAAAGATGAGTGTCAGGAAGTAGGGGATCAGGAAGGCCCCTGTTGGGAGAGAACAGATGCTCATGGACTCAAGGCACTAGAGAATCTTCTCTCAGAGGAAGCGTCCTGTCAGGATATTCTAGGGTTTAATCTAGAATTTCCTTATAATCCACCTCAAATGCTGCAGCCAAAGCCAAACTGAGGCTCACAGATGACCTTTGCTCCAAATATACCCCTATTCTTTTCAAAATGAGGGGATGATCTTTTCAGAATTATTATTCATTGAGCACAATTGCCCTTTGACAGCTGGGACAGATGTGGGTTTGGGTTTCTAATCATCCTTTGAGACCTTGGGTGGTGAAAACAGTCAAAGCACTCATTGCTAAGGCAAACACTGGAGTCCACACAGAGGTGACCAGAGTCTATTTCTGAGAAACAAACCACAGAAACCCTAAGGGTATAGCTCTGCTCTGACACCAGGGCTTCCAGCACAAATTCAACATCTCCTGGTGGTCCTTTTAGTGGAAATCAGTTAGGGAAAGTGCAAGAAATAACAAATGAGGCTCAATGTCACAAATGAGGTCCACCTGGATGAAGCCTGTCTTCCTAAGTTTCCCAGAAGATGCTTCAGTGAAACACTTCTATGTTGGGCTCAGAACCAGCTGGGTCATCACCAGGCTGACACCTACCACCACCATTTTTCCCACAGAGATAGGGGAACCTCCAGACGTTGCCAAGGCCAATGGCATAGCCCACGCAGGACATGAGGAAGTCAAAGCGGCCTTTCCATGTGTCTCGGTCCGGAAGGTCTGCTGACTTCTTCTGCACCTTGACCACTAGAGTTTTAGGCTTGTCATTGGCCACGGGGGCCTCGCTGACTTCCGTGGAGATCTGACCATCAGCCACTTTGCTGCTATTGGTGGCCATGTCTCGGAGCCGGGATGCAGGAGCCCTTACGGATGGACGTGAGATGTCAGCCCCAGTCCACGTGGACAGCAGGTCTGCAGCTCAAGGTCACCCTGGAGAACAGAAGGCAGCCAAATATTAGAATTGCCTTGGTTTTGCTCCAAAATGCCATAAATTCACTGTTCCCTAAGGTTCCTATTTGATTTTGCAAGTTGCTGTTGTCAGTTTCATCCCATCTAGATAGTTCTTTAAAAAACACAATGTCCAAAGGAGGCATTGTTTACTAGTTAAGCTAAGTTATCCTTTGACTTCAAGATTTCAGGGAGTATTTTTGGTTTAAAAATGATCTCAGGACATATAAGCTATCCGAAGTGCTGTTGTTGTGCATTCAAAGTTAGTAAATCAACAAAGCACATGAAAACAAAACAAAACAAAACACCCAAACAAAACTTGATGGAAATGTGACCAGAGACTCACGGGAACCTAACCCTGCATTTCTCTTGGAGTAATGCTTCAAAGTTTGTTAATTCAGTATTGACAGGAGCTCTATAGAGCACAACTACTGTGGCTAATGAGAATCCCCTTTACTTGCTGATAGTCCATTAGCCGTTACCAAGACTGGCTGTGTTTCCTAGGCATTTGGGAGCTTTTAAAAAAGAAAGTCTCAAGTCTTATCCCAGACAGGCTGCATCAAATTCTCTAGGGGATGAGTGAGCCCTGGACTTCTGTGTTTAAACAAAGTCTCCTTGCATCCTAGCCCTTGCTCTCAGCTGCCAAAAGACCCTTGGCTTAGATGACCTTACCTGATCCTCTATGGCCACTGGCAATCTGCCCACATTCTGCCCACTTCTTACCTCTTCAGTCCCAGAGGATGTGCGGTGAGAGGACAGACAGTGCTGGATGAACCAGTCCTGGGTTGGAATATTTAGCCTGTCCTTTACCAGCTGTGGGAGCACAAGGACTACTCATGACTGCTGAGCCTCAGGTCCCTACCTACACACAGAAGGTAATCCTATCGGGCTTGCAAAGTAGTGCCAACAATGAGATTACATATATTTAAGAATGTTTGACACCAGGTTTAGAAAGAGAAAGTGACTGTTATTTTTGTGGCTGATACTACCTGATGATTTGTTGTATGAGGTTGGCTCCCAAGAAGCTCCTTCTGCAATCACTGGGCGAGACCCTACAAAGAAAGAGGGTGAAAAGAGGCAGTGTAGAAGCAGTGAGGTGAACGGGCCAGCTGTGGAGGGCGTGGCCCGTGCAGGAAGCCCAGCAGCACGTGTGCTTCTGTGGTGCACATGCCCCATGCAGCATCCCTGGCAGGGTGACCATGGCCAGTCCATGCAGCTTGGCACCAGCCCTGGGTGCTGGGAACATGCACCAAATGGGCCTGAAGATGGCGATCAGGGTAGGCACGAAGGCGGTGTGAGGAAGCCGTTCCATAATTTTATCAGCAGGAAAAGAGACACCAGCAGGGGGGTGCAAGTTCTCAGGACATCACTGGAAATCAATAAATGCTACCAGTATTTTCCTCCACCCTCTAACCAAACTTGCAGAGACAGATGTTGGTCAAAATAAAGAAAGGAAAGAGCACCATATTTTGTTTAGTCAGAAAACCAGGTTTCAAAACAATCTACTCAGCGTGATTCTGTTTTTCCAGCGAAACAAAACCAGTCCTCCAGCATCTGTTCGTAAAGAAACGGCAACTGCACGCACATGCTAGATGTTAACAGTGACTAGTTCATGAGCAATTATTATTTTCTTACTTGTTCTGATTTAAGTTTCCAGAATGTTCTAAAGACTTTTCTTAATTAAAAAATGAACACAGAATAAACTTATGGAACCCTCAGTGCAAACTGGATCATGTGAAGCATTGGTCTGTCAACTCTCAGATGGAGGGGCTAAGCCAAGGCAATGTGTGACACAGGCCATACACTGCACCAAATAGCCTCCACCCCTCAGCTCTCCCCTCTCGTGGGGACCCCAATTTGCAGGTGCACTAGCCCACTGGCCCACCACATGCAATCCCTCTTACTAAATACCATCATCTCTTCCTAGGGGTCACAGAGAACCAGACCATGTTAAGACAAAGTACATGTTACTAGAAGCCCTGCTTCTTATTTTCAAGGGTGGCCACTAAATCTGGCCTCGTTCTAGTCCATAGGCTGGTCTTGAATCTCGTCTAAATCTTGGCCTGGGGAGGGCAGGGCAGGTCAACATTGGTCTTCTTCTCTGGACCAGATAGGGTGAACTCCTGCCTTCCTCAAAAATGGCAAGAGCTAGAAGACAGCCAGTTCTGTGGTCTTTGGATAAGCAGGCAATAAAGCAACCTCAGAACAGCAGGGAGAGGCTAACACGGACCTCTGTGGGGAGGGGCAACCCTTAACTGTCATAACCACAGTGCCCTTAACAGTCCCATGAACTGTCTTGTGTACTCCAGCAGCCATATTTTTTCAATGTGACCCAACCAACTTGGCTGCAGTTAACTGGACCAGGAATAATCACCTGACCCAGGCTGGCCAATCAAACTTCTTCCCTGGGAATTTGACATGGGACTGAGAAAGAAGGTCATTCTCGCCAAATGACTTAGGAATTCTGAGGTAGCCGTCTTCTGCCACCTTATACTCAGAGTAGCAGAAAGCTGATCTACTGAAGAGGAAGAAAAACAGAGAGAAAAAGATAAAGGGAGAGTCTTAAAAACATGTTAGTTTGTGTTTCTAGACTTTAAGTCCTTCTAGAAAATATTCTTATTCTGTAGAATTACCCCATGGTTGTCTAAAAGAAATGCCTTATTTTTGTATATACTGTATCAATCTTGAATCTCTGTTCACCTATTGAAGAACATTTGCCAAGTCATCAGGAAGGTCTGTGGGAATGTTCTGATCTCTAGTATGAGCATGCTTGCTGATTATCATGACAACCAAACCAAATTCCATAATTTCTCATCAGCTCAGAGGAAAGGCAGAAGGTCGTGGAAAGTAGAGTTCCAGTTCCCAGAAAGCCTGTTCACTCAGTCTCTCTTCATGAATATTTTGAACTTCTCCTCATGCTTGGGGGATGGAAATGATGGCTGCTCTGAAGAATTTGCCAAGAGGATAATGTATGTGTAATTTTCACAACAGAGGCAAGTCTAGATCATAACACCTCTCTGTATCTGATCCTTATTCTCTTGTTTCCATACGAGTTTTCCTTTGAAAGTTATGGGTATATATATTAAGATAAGCAACTTAAAGCATGAATTAATTTAATCCATACTTTTTAAAAATTAATTTTCGTGAAAGTTTACAGACTTGGAGTTTCTACTCATTCATTGTTGCACTTTCCCCCTGCCCACCTCTTCCCCTTCAATTTACTCTTTTCCTTGAAAAGTCCAAGAAAAACTCTTTCATTGTTATGCAATCCCTCCCTCTAAGTCCACTCCACTATGCAGCTTTCACTATGGACTCCTGTCATGACAATAATACCCAATCATATATGCCTTTTAAACAGTTCTCTCCCTCATTTGTTTCAATGCAGTATACATAATTTATCACATCTTTCTCAGTCTCCCCCCAACCCCACAACAGTGGCACTATATAATATTTGTCTTTTTGTGATTGAGATATTTCACTCAGCATAATGTCCTTCAGAGTCACCCATTTTGTATAATATTTCACAAGTTCTTTGTTTTTCAATGCAGCATAGTATTCCACTGTGTGAATATACCACAGCTTCTCTATCCATTCGTTTGTTGATGGGTACTTGGGTTGTTTCCAGCTCTTTGTTATTGCAAACAAAGCCGCAATAAACATGGATGTGCATATATTTGCTTGAGTGGAGGTTATAGCTTCTTTAGGGTAAATTTCCAGTAGTGGAATTGCTGGGTCAAATGTTATTTCTATTTGCAACTTTTTGAGAAAGCGCCATACAGCCTTCTGTAGTGGTTGCACAATTTTACACTCCCACCAACAGTGAATAAGAGTTCCAGTTTCTCCTCAACCTCGCCAGCATTTTGTTAAATTTCACTATTCTGACAGGGGTGAGATGATATCTCATAGTTATTTTGATTTGCATCTTTTTTAGAGCTAGGGATTTTGAACATTTCTTCATGTGTTTGTGAATGTCTTCTTTGGTGAAGCGTCTGTTCATCGCTGTGCCCATTATTTATTTGGGTTATTTACCTTTATCTTGTTGTGGTGCTTGAGTATGTTATAAATTCTAGATATAGGTCCCTTGTCTGACATGTCATTACCAAATATTTTTTCTCAATCTGTGGCTTTCCTTTTTACCCTGTTGGAGAAGTTTTTGGATGTTCATAGGGATTTGATTATTAGAAGGACTCTTTCATCTATTTTATCCTCTCCTAGTTGTAGATTTTTCAGGATGCTTGGAAGACTGTTTATGTTGTGGATTAGTGCTTCTAGAGTTCTTCCAAGCTTTTCTTTAATGAAGTTTATAGTCCTTGGTTTTAGTCCTAAATCGATAATCCACTTTGAATTGGTTTTTGTATATGGAGTGAGGTGTGGATCTTGCTTGAGTTTTCTGCAGATAGATTTCCAATTTTGCCAGCACAATTTGTTATAAAGGCTGTTGTTTCCTTTCTTAACTGATTTCATCCCCCTGTCAAAAATTTAAGTTGGCCTAATCCATACTTTTTTGAGAATTCAGTAATAAGACTTTGCAAGTAAGTAAAACCCTCAAAGTTGAATCAGACAGACTCAGGCTCCTTGTGACAGTCCTTACTACTTCACCTCCCCCTAATCATCTATAAAATGGTATCATAAAAGGGGCTCCAACACCTTGCTCATCAGAGTATTGTGAAGGTTCGGTAAGATCATACATGAAGCCTGGAATATCTAATCCTAAACCTCCTGCCAGCAAGTCAGTTGCAACTTACAGTGACCCTAGAGGGCAGAGAACTACCCCATACAGTTTTCCAGGCTGTTAATCTTTATAAAAGCAGGCTGCCACATATTCCCACACACAGAGACCTTTCAGTTAGAAACAGAGTGCTTAAGCACTGTGCTACAGGGAGACAGTTACCAAAAGAGCCAAGCCAGATGCTGTCAAGGCTTCTTTGGTTCACAGAGACCTCAAATGTGAGTTTTAAGTGGTTTATTTTTCATAGCAGGAGCCATACCTTTCTTCAGCTGTATGCTGAGGTAGAGCTAAACCTCAATGCTTTGAATTAGTGACTGAATGCTTAGTTATGATAGTTAAAATTTGCTGAAGGCTATTCATCAGTTCCTTTGGTACCTATTAACATTTTCAAAAGTTCCCTTGGAAAATCTCCTTTCAGTCACCATAGAGAACATTAGCTATATTCTGTGATTAGTTGAAACCCAGCTACTCTTTCCCCCAGAACTAACAATGATAATTACACTTTGAGTGGCTTACTGGATGTAACTGAACCATTTGTGAGCCCCTTCACAAAGACTGAAGAGAGATCTCTAGCTAATCCTGATCTAGTTTTGTTTGTGAAGTGCCCCTACATAAAAGTAAATCCTGTCTCTCATTAATCCTTCAGCTTCAAACTCTCCTCGATGCTACTTGTGCCCAGCAAGTGGAATTAACTGCTCTTACAAAAGACTGTAAGTTTTCTTCTAAAGATTCTGTTAATATTTACACTGAATCTAGGCATGTTTTGTGGGTTGTACAGGATTTTGCCATGTTATAAAGGCAGAGGCTTTTAACTTCTGAAATTTCTGTAAAATAGAACAATAATAGCAAAAATGTTGTTGCTGTTATGCGCAATAGCTCTGAAGCCTGTCCTGTCTTGAGCCAATTTTACTGAATCTGACAAACCTACCCCTATTGTCTCAGTTACTGTATCAATCAATCAATTTCATTTGGGGTCTATACCAATAATAGCAAAGTTCAACAGGGCAGCAAGCAACAAACACTGGCTTACTCATTGCTGGTGGGAGTGTAAAATGGTACAGCCAATATGGAAAGTGATCTGGCATTTTCTGAAAAAGTTAGAAACAGAAATACCATTTGACCTAGTGATCTCACTACTGGGAATATACCCTAAAGAAACCAAAACTGTGACTCAAACAGATGTCTGTGTTATTCATAATAGCAAAAAGATGGAAGCAGCCCATCAACAAATGAATAGACAGAAAAACTATGATACATTCACACAAGGGATGATTACACAGCATTGGAAAACAGTGAACTCTTAAAACACTACACAACATGAGTGAGCCTGGAAGGCATTATTCTAAGTGAAATACCTCAGTCACAAAAGGACAAATACTGCAGAACACCACTGTTATAAAGCAGGATTGATATGAGGGGTTAGAGAGAGAATAAGAAAAGAGTATATAATGAACACTGCATTGGAACAAATGAGGGAGAGACCTGTCTGAAAGGAATATGATTGGGCATTTTACGCATGACAACAATCTTGAACAGGAAGTGCAATGTAAAGTAGACTAGGGGAGAGGGAAGGGAGGGGGAGGAAGGGAAATGTGCAACAACGAAAGAATGAAAACCCAACCTTTCTGTAAACTTTTGTTAAAATAAAAAAAATAAAGGCTTTGCGGTGGTTTTCTTTTTAAAGTAACATTAATGGCAGGCCTTTCTAGACATTCTGCTACTTTTGTGTGAAATGGTTGCGATAAAATGACAAGTTTTATGCCAGTATAAAACAGCATACTTTATATGGGAACTTCTATACAGATAGAAACAGAATTACTGAGACCTCAAAATAATACTGGTGGGCTCAAGAATTGTATCCAGGGAAGGTGGTGGAGGTGGAGGTGGAGAGCACAGTGTGAAGAACAGGAGGGATAGCAACCTGCGTAGAGAGGATACCAGAGAGTACTTTACACTCCACAGAGACTGACCATCACATCGTGACGCAAACAGTAGGATTTTGAATCAGAACTTTTGCTAATACATTATTTTAGAAGCTTTAAAAACCGGAGCCCTGCCTGCCCGCCCTGCTGTGGTCCCGCTGCAGTCCCATCAGACCCAGCAAAAGCTGGAATCCACTAGCTGAGCTGAGCTGCATTGAGACTCACCTAAAAGGAAAAAGGTTAGTGGGGAAATCGGCTGAATTCTCGAGCCCACTAAAACCTGGACGGTCTGAGGTGCGGCGTGGACAATAGGAATTGAATCATAACTTTTGTCGAAACTTTTAGTATTGGAACTGTGGGAACAAAGCCGCGTGGACTCGGCAAAAACCGGAAGCCACTAGATGAGCTTCTAAGAGACTCATTTGAAAGGAGAAAACTTAGTGGGGAAATTGGCTTATTTCACTTAAGCTCCACTAAGACCCAGTGGGTCTGTTGCGTGACATGGACAGTAGAAATTTGAATCAGAACTTCTGCTGGAGTGGACTCAGAACGAGCTAATAGCCTCAGTTGCAATCCAGACCACTTTTTGGTTGCACTGCAGATCGGCAAATGCCGGA
>NW_006400038.1:1878336-1879572 GCF_000299155.1 Elephantulus edwardii | reverse complement strand
ATTTTCTAAAGCTCCACTAAGGCCCAGTGGGTTTGTTGCATGATGGAGACAGTAGGAATTTGAATAAGAACTTTTTGATGGATTAGAGTCGGAACTGTACGAAATCAGCCTGGGTTGCATTCCGGTTCACATTTCAGTGTGCACTCCAGATCAGCAAAAGCCAGAAGCTGCTGGACCCATTTGATAGGGGAAAGCTTAGTGGGAAAATTGGCTGAATCCTCTTAAGTCCCACTAAGACCCAGTGGGTCTGTTGTTTCACGTGGACAATAGGAATTCTAAAAAGAACTTTTATTTATACATATAGTTTTAGGAACCACAGGATCTTAAACCCGTACTGCTTTATGGAAATTTGACTGGTCCTCCTAGGCAGGGGCCACTGGACGAGGGCACTGGGTAGTGCCACTGGGTAACGGCCAATGAGTGAGAACTGCTGACTGGGAGATAGACGGTGGGAATTCAATCAGGGTCCTCAATCGTGAGCACACCTGGGCACCTAAGGTCTGAGTGAGGTCCCTCAACTGGTTGGCCCACCCTGGTGACCATTTCACCTCCCTGCCTGCCCCATCCCATTTGGCTCCACTCCTATGACTACACGACCAGTCAGTCAATCAACCTGCCTTTAATCCAGAGCACCTGGATCTGACTTACCTACAAAAGACTGCTTTCACAGGCTCTGAACTGACCTTTTCCTTGAGTTAGAAATTCAGAGAAATTGTCTTCAGATCAAGTTTAAATCAATGTCTCAAAGAAAACAAGCTACTGTACACACTACAAAAATGCAAAACAAGGTGTTACCACCAAAGGGTGAAAGAGTAGCAATGGATTTCCTAAAAACAGAAAGTCTGATGGAATTTTCTGACACAGAATTTAGAAGAACAATGATTCAATATTTTCAATGGATAAAAGACAAACTTGAAGAACTATAGGACGCCACAAGCAAAAACCAGGAGGAGCTAAAAAAAAACAATCCAGAACAATGCAGATAAAACAAACTAAGCACTAGAGGCACTGGAAAAACAAAAAACCATGATCCAAAATATGAGGTCCAATGTTTCAGATGCTGTCAACATGACGGAGGGACACATAAATAGAATTGAAGAGATAGAACACAGAACCAGTGAAATAGCAGATAGAAATGTCATCACTGATCTGCTAGAGCAAAAAGGAGAATCAAAAAGGAAGGAAAAAGAAGAAAATCTAAGAATAATGTGGGACACCATCAAGAGAAATAACATG
>NW_006400038.1:1848063-1873649 GCF_000299155.1 Elephantulus edwardii | reverse complement strand
ATTAAGGTTGCATAGAGAAGTGTACTCAGGGTGGGGGTGGGGGGAAGGGACGTGGGAATTGTATACTAATGAAGGAATTTTTTTCTCTCTCTTTGGAGGGGAAAGCGAGCTGGTGGGGAGGGGTAGGCAGGGAGAAAATTGCGGTAATGAATGATTGCAAATCCAAAACCTCTGTAAAAAAAATAATAAAAAATTGAAAAAAATAATACTGGTGGAAAGAAAGTGGTTTGAAGCTGTGGGACATGCTGCTTCTCATTGTCCCACCTGTCTTTAGTATGTAACCTTGGAAAGCTTCTTAATATCCTGCACAAATCATACCCTGAGAGTCTGTGCTTAAATGACAATTCTATTCCATTCAGCTTCTAGCCTCTGGGGGTTATAAATAGTGCCGACTTGTTCATTTTGAACAGCCTGGAGGCTTTCCACTGTGCTATGTAACTGCGGCCTTTGTTAAGAAACTTGTTGAAAGAATCATTCCCACCTGGAAAGAACTGCTGATACTTTGTGGTGATAGATGTACTCATTTCACAGGTTAAATCATTCAAGAATTATCTCAAATCTTCCACTATCTCAGTGATTTCCCTCCATTCCCCTTTTTGCCTCTTCTTTACCCTGCCCCTTTCTCTTTTGAACATTTATACATATATTGCTCAGTAATCCTCCTATATTCACAATGGTGGAAGGCAGTGAAAAAAAGGGAAATGGTCAACTAGGACTTGAAAAGGTAGGGTGATAATAGTCATAGAGCAAGGTTAATTATATAAATTATAAGATATAATATTGCCAATGTCAAATAGATCTTGGCTGAAAGCAGAGAGGACCTGAAGAATGTCTAACTGTATTGCATTGAGTATGCAAAGACATTTGACTGTGTGGATCACAAAAAATTGCGGCTGTGAGGAGAATGAAACCCAGAACACCTGATTGGGCTTATGCAAAACCTATAGCTTGATCAAGAAGAAGCTGTCAGAACTAAGCAAGGAAACATTACATGGCTCAAAATTAAGAAAGGAGCATATCAGGAATGTACCCTATGTCCATGCTTTTTCAATCTTTATGTGGAACAGATCATTCAAGAGGCTGGACTTTATGAGGAGGAATGCGGCATCAGGACTGGAAGAAGACAGATGACACAACCTTGCTCAATGAAACTGAAGAGGACCTGAAGCACTTGCTGCAAAAGTTCACAGGCTGCAGCCTTCAATACGGATTGAAACTCAACATCAAGAAGACAAAGATTCTCACCATAGCACCATGCTAGATGGAGAGGAGATTGAGTTTGTTAATAATTTCCACTTGTTTGGCCCCTCAATCAATACTCTTGGCACGAGCTGTCAAAAGACAAATAACATTGGGAAATTCTGTTGCGAGGTACCTCTCCAGAGTCCTAAAGAGACTAAAGTACACCTGGTCCAGGCATGGTCTTTGCCATTGATTGCTATACATCAGAGAGCTGGACAATGACTAAGGATGACAGAAAAAGAAACGTCTTTGCGATGTAGTGCTCAAGAAGAGTATTGAACCATGGACCACCAAGAGAACAAAAGGGTTGGTCCTGGAGAGGAAGAAACCAAGTTACTCCTTAGAAGTAAAGATTTTGAAGCTATGTCTCACATAGTTCAGATATGTTGCCAGGAGGGGTCAGTCCTTGGGAGCAGGAAATCATGCTTGGAAGGATGGAGGGAGAGCGCAAGAGAGGAAGACCCTGGAAAAGATAGACTGACACAATAATGGGTGTAATGAGGTTAAGAGTCTCAGAGACAGTGAGATTGTCTCAGGATAGGACAGGGTTCAGAGCTATTGTGCATAGAATTGTTCTAAGTCACAAGCAACTCAATCGCAAATAACAACATATGATTATATAAAACAAACTATATGAATGAAACACAAAGTATAAGAATGATTGTATAAAACAAAGTACACTTATAAAATATGATATATGTGTATATGCAAATGAATAAATTTTTTTTAAAAGAACTATGTCAAATATTCCCCATGTTACAGAAATTACATTGTACCTATCTGTAGGCCTGATGAAAAAGATTATGGCATAATAAATAAACAATTAGTCAAACTTTGTGAGACCATAAATTAGTCCTGGACTAAGGCTCTTACTTTTGTACTTTTGAACTGAAGATGTATTCTATTCAGATCTCAGAAATTTATCCCAGACTTATTCCCTCTAATATTGCTCAGCAAAACAGAGGAAGATCGTATCCTTAATAAGATGGATTAGCACAGCGACCACCACACTGGGCTTAACACGCAGAGACTGTGAAGGGACAGGACAGGACAGGGCAAGGTTTGCCCTGCTGTTCACAGGAATGAGTTGTTGTCAGTTCAACATTGTTCAAGCTGATTAAAGTAACATCCAGCTTTAATCTAATATTCTTCAGAATGCTTTTCACAGGTTGAAATAAGTCTGAATTTTGGTTAACTGATTCTGACAGAATCCTGAAATCTGACTAGCCATTATTGAGGACATTATGTGTACTAGAAAAGACATCAGTTAAATGACTCACTAGAACATCTTTGGAAAGGGCCATGTCTAGTTCTCCTTACTAATCCAGAGTCAGAGTCAACTGATAGTTGACCCTATAATGGGTTTACAAGGTAGCAAATTGCACAGGAAATTACTTAGCTTTTTCTAGTGAAGCTGCTGGTGTATTTGAACTACCAGAGATGCATAACTTTGGTTAGCATTTCAATTCTCTAAGTCCCAAAGGACTACACTCCTAGATCTCCCACTGACGGCTCATTATTAGTTGCTGTCTAGTCATGTAATTCTCAAGGCTACACTATGAACATTGCCCTCCCGTGGCCATCTGCATGACATCTACCATGCCTATGGTTACTGTGTCACCTCCCCCATACTATGTCATTCTCAAGATCTTTAATCAGCCCATTGTTACTGTCACTGTCTTATGCTATCTTGTTGAAAGTGTTCCTTTCTTTCACTGACCTGACAACATGCTCTAGGTCTGTGAGATGAAGTTTTGGCTCTAAGGAACACCTTACACTTCTTCTAAGACAGACTTGTTTGTGGCTTGTTGTTGTGTTTGGTTGTTAAGGGTTTTGTTCTTTTTTTTTCCAGCCTATGGGATGCATTGACACAGTGATTGAGGTAATAGGGGCAGGTGTGCCAATATACTGAGACACTGAGAAATGGCTCAGGATAGGGCAGTGTTCAGAACTATCATGAGTCACAGGCGACTTGATGACACATAACAACTACAGCATGGCATATTTATTAATTTTTTCCCAATGCTACTAGATGCTTTTTGTCACAACTAAAGAGGATGAAGATAATCCTATGGACTTTTCAACCCTCTGGAGGATTTTTTAAATGCCTTAGTGGCCAGAAGCAGATGACATCTGAGGTAGAGATGATCTCGAAGTAGAAGAACATGATACCGTGAACTTGCTGGATTTGCTTTATAATGCTAGTTATATTTTGTTATTAGCTTTACTTCTTACTTGTCTTTTTCCTTGATAATTTTATGCCACATGAAGCCTTTTAGCTTTATTTTCAAAGTGGAATCTTTGCCAACATATGGAGAGAATATATTGACTAAATGAACCCAATCAGTAGATAGTATCAGCAGTTTGACTGAAAGGTAGATCTGTCATCCTTATCTGTAACTTGAGCATGAAGATAGAGCATAGCATTTGATTCAGTATAGCAAATTATAGTTCTGTACCTGATGCTGTTATTCATTGCAGCAATATATTTAAGTGAATATATGGTAGTTAGTCTCCTCCAGGATTGTTATTCCAATCTCAGGTGCCATGTTTCAACCTATCAATATCATGGAATGTATATTTAATTGTTTTAAGATAAAATAATTTCTCTGTTAGGACAGACAGGACAGAAGTCCTGTCCAAAAGATAACTAATTCTCTACTCCACCCTGTCTGTTCCATTATGTACTTTAAGAGTTTGTTGCAAAGTGTAAGAAAACTACCTAAGTGGTATGAAGAAAATAGATTTCAATAACTCTCTTTCCATTTTTCACCTCTGGAGTCTAGTGAGATTAAGGCAATTGTCTTTCTGTAACAATTTCCATACCAAAAATAGATTTAAGCAAGTTAAATAAACTACTTCTTTGCTGAACAATTACATTAGAAACTATAGATTAGGATCACAGGCACACATAATCATTTTTATGTGGAGAGTAAAACTCTAGTACGGTTGTTGTTATGTGCCTTCGAGTCACGCATGGCTCATAGTGGTCTTATGTACAATAGCCCTGAATCCTGCCCTGTCCTGAGCCAGTCTCAATGACTCCATCATATCTAACCCCAATGCCCCAGTTGCCATGTCAATCCATCTAATCTGGGGTATTCCTCTCCTGCACTGTCCCTCCACCCTTCCAAGCATGATGTCCTTCTCCAAGGACTGCTCCCTCCTGGCCACGTGCACATAGTATGTAAGATGGAGCTTTAAAAATCCTTGCTTCCAAGGAGAAACTTGGTTTCACGCTTTCTAAGACAGACCTATTTGTTCTCTTGGTAGTCCATGACTCTTTGCCAGCACCATAACTCAAAAGCATTTCTTCTTCTTCTGTCATCCTTAGTCATTATCTAACTCTCTGTTGCATTGCAAGTAATTGTGAAGACCATGGCGTGCAGTAAACACACCTTAATCTCTACTGACATCACTGCTATTTAGCACTTTGGAGAAGTCCCTGATAGCAGACTTCCAAAAGCAATTCATTGATTTCCAGACTGCTGGTGCCAAGAGTGCTGACTGTGGAGCCAAGCAAGCTGAAAATTGTTAACAACCTCAATCTCTTCTCCATCTATCATGGTGCTGCCATTTGGTCCAGTGGTGAGAATCTTTGTCTTCTTGATGTTAAGCCTCAATCCAAATGGAAGACTATAGTACTACAGTAGACTACAGTAAGAATACAGTATTGAAGACTACTCTAGTACGGTTGAATATTAAAATGTGATAATATTTATGCTGTTTGGATAGTTGGAGGATGAGAGGGCAATGCACCTTTAGTCTCTTAAAACTTCTTTAATATCCATTTCGTTCTAGTGGACAAGGAGTTGTGCTACCAACTCAAAGGGGAGTGAATTGAATCTACCACTTTATCTGAGGAAGAAAGATTCCCCTGTGTAATGTACAGCTTCTGAAAATCTACTGGGAAGTCAGCTATGAGTCAGTTCCAACTCAACGGTAGTGAGTGAAATGACAGTAAAATTAGACTTTGGATTCTCTGGCGGAGTAGTCTGTAGGGAACTACACTGATAACTCAAAGGGGGCTCCTCTCTGGCGGGTCTAATCCACAAGCAAGAAGCTCCTCCCATTCGATTTAAAACCTGCTGAAGGTGCAGCTATGAGTCAGTGCCAGCTAACAGCAATGAGGGGCTTTATTTTTGTTTGTTTGAGTACGCTGGATTAGTAGTCTGAAAATTTTTTTCAAAACAAGAGAGATTCTACATCAGATCATAATCCAATAGCTGGTAAAAGTGGATTTGGATGAGTGTTCTTTCATATCCTTTTACTCAATCATGGTCTTCCTAAGCTTAAGAAATTTTTTGCAATTTATTTGATACCTTAGCTCAGAGTAGAGATGATACTGGCTGCTTTTTACAAAGATCAGTCTCTATGGTGGAATTAAACAATAGACTTTTAATTTCCCTCTCTCTCAGCAAGAAATGGTTGTGCTATTGCTGATACCTCTTGCTGTGCTTGTATAAATAGCATCAAAATAGTAGAACAAAACATGAGGAAATTTTGCCCAAAAGCCACACTATGTGTGGAATATCTCTTCTCTTTCACTCTCCATTTACAGATATCTTTAGTTGGCTGGCAAAAGTTACTGGTTCATGACTGTATTCCATATTACAAACTGCTTATTATTTTTTTTACTGATGATTGTAGCATTAATTAAATTATATATTAAATGTTTATCAAATACTTGCAATAACCAAAAATCCCACTGAGTCCTATCTGAGGCCCGGCTGGCACCACATTCAAAGCTTTCCCTGGCCAATGGAGGGTAAGTACCTTACCCCTAGCTACATCTCATATGAGCAAGAACTCTGTCTCGACTGGGCATGCCAACACCAACCTTCTGCTGGATCAGCAGTCACTCTGTTCCAGATCTGACATCTTACATCCACTCACCACAGAAGTTGCAAGTTGTTGTTGTGCCCTGTTGAGTTGGAATCAACTCATGGTTGACCCTCCAATAGGCGTGGGAGGACATTGCCCATCTTTTCCTCATAGAGCAGCTAGTGGATTCAAACTCTATGCCTTTGGATTAGCAGTCCAACTCCTTGCCACTAGAGAGCATCATTGCCTGAAGACTGCCTCCATTTTTACCTCTCAATTCTTTCTTCCCATCTCACTGTGATTTTTCCACATTCTCACTTCTCTTTTGTTTCCCTCCTATTCTGTATTTTTCCCTGTTTTCTTTATTGTTTCTGCTTCTTTTTTGCACCCCTCTTGGTTTTTCTGTCCCCTCTTTTTTTCCCTCCCGGTAAACAGGCTGGCTCACAGCACTACTGAGGACTACAGAGAGGCAGGGCCCACACTACAGGGGCCAAGAAACCCTCATAATTGGAGGCAGGCAAGTCCTGACCTGAGCTGGCACCCTGCAGACCCAGCCTGGCCAGCTTGGCCCCCAGGGTCCTCAGGAGAACTCTTGCGTAAACTTGGCATGGAACTGGCTCAGCTTCTCTGGCAGGGGCCGTAACTTTTTCACAGGAGGCAAAATAGTCATCCAGAAGTGGTAGTTGCCTTCTCATTGACCAAAAGCACTTTCAGGAAGCACACAGAAGCCAGTCACTTCTGGTAGGTGCCTGCAGAAGAGCATGTCAGGGGACTGGCCTTACTGTACACTTATAGGGAGTTCTTGTGGCCTAGTGGTAAAAATTTGTGCTGCAATCCCAAAGGTACACAGCTCAAATCCACCAGTTGCTCCATGATAGAAAGAAAAGCAATCTCTTCCCATATGATTAACTGCCTCTGAAAACCCACAGAAGGGTCAGCTATGGGTCAGTTCCAACTCTATGGTACACAACAATAACACTATCCACTGTGTTTTCTCTGTTTCATTGTTCCACCTTTCAAAAGGCAACAGCAATGTCCACACAGTTCACCAACTTCTACAGATTCAGTACTGGACAAGAGCAAAGACCAGTGCTTGCACCATATGATTAGGAATGTACTGCAACCAACACATCAGCCTAGAGAAAAGGAGTAGCAGAATGGGTAAGAAAACATGTTCCATAAATTTCCTTTCTGTAGGAGACACATCAAAATTTGACCCTGAGTCTATTTCACCAGACTTTAATAACCATCTCAGGAACAGGTTTGAGGCCTTGAACACTAATGAGCGAAGACCAGATGAGCTATGAAAGGACATCAAGAATCTGACCACCAGCAAAGAAGAAGCAAGAGATTACAATGCAGTCCATCCTTTGGTGCCAATGATTCTTGTGTAGCCAGACCAGGGCCTGCAGGAGCAATAGCCATGCAGCCAGCAGCAAAGAACTAGAGACCTGACATAAAATGGAGCTAACTTTGGGACTGCTATGCCACAGAACTGGACCTGAGAGCCTTAAGAGCAACTTTGTTGGAGGATTGGTGCAGGGAGAGAGCCATGACTGGCCAGGACTAAGAGCCTGAGATGCCTATGAGTACAGTTCAGAAGCTGTCCTGACTGAGTGACTGTGTTCTGTTATTAACCTGAATTACAGCCTTTTGACTTCCCAGGTCGGGGGAAGGAAGAATATTATATATGAAGAATGCAAAGACAAAAGAAGACAAGATGGATGTCAGAAGAGACTGAATGTTACACTGGAGAGCCAAAAAGCCAAAGTAAAGGGAAGAAATTAAGACGTTAAGGAACTGAACAGAAGATTTCAAGGGGGCAGATCAGGAAGACAAAGCAAAGTATTATAATGAAATGTGCAAAGAACCACAGTTAGAAAATCAAAAGGTACAAATATGCTCTGTATTTTTTTTTTAATATAGAAAGTGTTGTTGTTGTTGTTTTTTCACTGTTGCACATTTTCTCCCCTCTCCCTTTGTCCAAGCCCAATCTCTCTCCACAATGAACCTCTTGCTCCAGATTGTTTTCCTACATATAATGTCTATTCCTTTTGGACAGTTCTTAAGCTAAAAAAACTGAAGAACAAATTCAAGCTACAAGTTACAATATTTAAGGTTGCTGAAGGGTGTACGCCAGGGATGCATCCTATCTCCATACCTTTTCAACCTATATGCAGAACAGATTATCCGGGAGGCTGGGCTCTATGAGGAGAAATGTGGGGTCAAGATTGGTGGACGATTTATCAACAACCTGAGTTATGCGGATGACACAACCCTGCTTGCTGAAACTGAAGAGGACCTGAAGCGCCTGCTGCAGAGTGTCAAGGACTGCAGCCTACAATATGGATTGAGGCTCAATGTCAAGAAGACAAAGATTCTCACCACTGGACCAATTGGCAGCATCAGGACGGATGGTGAAGAGATTGAGATTGTACAAAGCTTTAGTTTGCTTGGCTCCACAGTCAACAGTCTTGGCACCAGCAGCCAAGAAATTAAAAGGCGCATTGCCATGGGAAAGTCTGCTGTTAGGGACCTCTCCAAAGTACTGAAGAGCAATGGTGTCTCTCTGGAGACTAAGGTGCGTCTGATACAGGCTATGGTCTTCGCAATCACTTGTTATGCATCAGAGAGTTGGACAATGACCAAGGAGGACAGAAGGAGAACTGATGCCTTTGAGCTGTGGTGCTGGAGAAGAGTACTGAGAATACCATGGACTGCTAGGAAAACAAACAGATTTGTCCTGGAAAGGGTTAAACCGGGTGGCTCCTTGGAGGCAAGGATTCTGAGGCTCCGTCTAACATACTTTGGACATGTTGTGAGGAGAGACCGGTCCTTGGAGAGGGACATCATGCTTGGGAGGGTGGAGGGACGGCGCAGGAGAGGAAGGCCCTCTATGATGTGGATTGATTCGGTGACTGGGGTAATTGGAATGGGAGTGTCAGAGACAGTGCGATTGGCACAGGACAGAGCGGAGTTTAGGGCTGTTGTACATAGGGTCGCTGTGAGTCGCAAGCGACTCCATGGCACATAACAACAACAACAACAACATGGGCAGAATGCTGAATGATCCAGGAAGCATCAAAAGAAGATGGAAGGAGTACACAGAGCCATTGTACCCAAAAGAATTGTCTGACAAAGAAAATGTCATGAAACAACATATGCCCAAGAAACAATGGTAATGAAGGAGGAAGTTCATGCTGCTTTAAAGGAACTGGCAAAAAAACAAGGCCTCAGGAATTGATGGAATATCAAGTGACATAATTCAACAAACAGATGCAGCCCTGGATGTGTTCACCAGGTTGTGTCATGAAATCTAGAGCACAACTACTTGGCCAACTGACTGAAAGAGATCCTTATTTGTTCCCATTCCCAAAAAAGTGATCTGACAGTGTGTGGAAATTATCAAACAATATCACTAATATCATGTGAATGCAAGATTCTGTTCAAGATTATCCTGCTGGAACAGTAGTACATTGACAGAGAACTGCTAGATGTGCAAGCTGGGTTATAAGAGGCCATGGCACTAGAAACAGTCTAACCAATGGGAGATGAGCCTTAGCTGAAAGCATAAAGTAGCCAAGGAATGTCTATCTGTGTTTCATTGATGAGGCAAAGGCATTAGACTTTGTGGATCACTACAATTTGTGACTAACCTTGAGAAGAATCAGAATCCCACAACACTTGATTGTGCTCATGCAAAACGTATACTTGGAGCAGAAGGCAGTCATCAGAACAGAGCAAGGAAACACTACATGGTTCAAAATCAGAAAATGAATGCATCAGGGATGCATACTATCTCCATACCTTTTCAAACTATATGTGGAATAGGTCATCTGGGAGGCTGGACTTTATGAGGAGGAATGTGGCATCAAGACTGGAAGAAGATTCACCAACAACTTGTATTATGCAGATGACACAACTTTGCTTCTTGAACAGAGGAGGACATGAGACATTTGCTGCAGAAGGTCAAGGACTACAGTCTTCAATATGGATTGAAGCTCAACATCAAGAAGACAAAGATTCTTACCACTGGGTCAATTAGCAGCACCATGGTAGATGGAGAAGAGATTGCAATTGTTAATAATGTCTGCTTGCTTGGCTCCATTATCAACGAACACTCTTGGCACCATCAGTCAGGAAATCAAAAGATTAATTGCATTAGGAAAATCTTCTCTCAGGGACCACTTCAGAGTACTGAAGAGCAATGATACCAATCTAGGGACCAAGGTGTGCCTGAGCTAGGCCATGATCTTTGCAATTGCTTTCTCTGCATCAGAGAGCTGGACAATGACTAAGGATGACAAAAGAATAGATGCCTTTGAGGTGTGGTGCTGGAGAATACCATGGACTGCCAAGTGAACAAACAGGTGTGTCCTAGAGAGGGTAAAACCAAGTTGTTCCTTAGAGGCAAAGATTTTGAAGCTCTATCCGGCATACTTTGGGCACATTACCAGGAGTCCTTGAAGAAGAAGGTAATTCTTGGGAGGGTAGAGGGACAGTGCAGGAGAGGTAGATTCTGGAGAAGGTAGATTGACATAGTAACTGGGGTTATACGGGTAGGTGTGTCAAAGTCAGGGAGATTGACTCAGGATATGTCAGGGTTCAGAGCTATTGTATATATGGTTGCTATGAATTGCCAGGACAAAAATAGACTAAAAATCAAAGGGTAGGGAAAAAGCACCAAGCAAATGGAACTTTAAAAAAAGTTGCTGTTGAGTACTGTCAAGTCAGATCTGATCCATAGCAGACTCTCTGGAGGGTTTTCAGAGGCAATTAGTTGCATGGGAGGAGTTTGCCCATCCTTCCCCGTGTAGCAACTGGTGGCCTTGAATCACATGCCTTCAGAATTGCAGCTCAGCTTCTTGTCAATAGACCACCAGAGTTTCTTAAAACAACTAGGAGTGGTAATATTAATTTTTTATGGAATAGACTTAAATGCAAAAACCAAAATAAATACCACAAAACAAACCTTAATACATTTTAAAAAATTTAAATACTAAGCATTTTCTCAGATCACAATGTAATAAAATTAGAAATCAGTAAGAGGATAGTCAAGGGAAACAAATCAAGTGCAAGGAAATGAAATAACACCTTGTTTGAACACTACTGATGATAGAAGAAATAAAAAATATGTAAAACAAATGAGAAGGAAATTATAAAAAAAGTCTTTGGGACATAGAAAAAGAAAAATTCAGAGGTAAATTTATAGCAATAAATGGCAAACATAAAAAATAAAGAAAGATGTAAAATCAGCAACTTAAAAGAACTCTAACACTGAGAAAAGGGACATCAAGGAAGCCATAAAGTCTGCAGAAGAAAGTAAATAATAAAGATTAGCACAATAATAAATTAAACAGAAGACTGAAAAACAACAGAATCAACAAACCTTGAATTTGATACTTTGAAAGAATTAATAAAATTGAAAAGCTCCTGGCAAATATAACAAAGGGAAAGAAAATGAAAATAGCATGACTAAGAAATAAAATTGTTTTATACAGTATTTGTCCTTATGGGACTGAGTTAGTTCACTTAGCATGATGCTTTTCAGTCCCTCTCAAGTAAGGTAGTGATTTTCAAAATTATTGTTCCTATATGATGTGCAATATTCCACCATGTGAATATACCATAATTTCTCAATCCATTGGATTGAGAAATCTATTTTTTGTAATAATCCATTATTGTAGAAATAGAAAGATAACTAATCAAATGTGTATGAGGATCCAAGAAGAGGGGCAGACAGGTGAGGATGTGTAGAGGGCTAATCGCAGTGTCACACAATTTGATGGGTAAAAGGAGGGGTGGGTAAAGGAAATGGGGAAAATCTGGTGTGAAAAAAATGTATAAAATTTTGTAAGTAAACCAGTATAAAAGAAAAATTTCATTTTTTAAAACTAGAAATGAAATGGTTGATGTCACAATAGAATCAACTGACACATAAAAACAGAAAACTGAATAAGTTACTCTAAAAAATTTGAAAATTTAGAGGAAATGGACACATTTTTAGAAACACACTTCCTACCTAAATTAAGAAAGAAGTAGGGGGGGGGGAAGAAAGAGGTAGAACAATTAGACAAACCCATCACAAGAAATTAAATTCATCATAAATAAAAACCTTTCCTACAAACAAGACAGATTGACACAGTGTCTGTAACAAGTGGCTCATGTATATCAGAGATGATGAAGATGAAACGGGAGAGGACAAAGTTCAAAGAGTCAGTATGAGTCATAGTCAACTCAAAGGCACCTCACAAACAAACAACAATAATAAAAAAGAGAATTCTGGTGACCTAGTAGATAAGGAGTTGCACTGCCAACAAAAAGGTGGGCAGGTCAAACCCACCAGTGGCTCTGAGAGAGAAAAATGGACAATCTCCTTGCATGTGACATTATCACATTGTGACAGCTGTGTGATGCAAAAGGAGGAGTGAAGACATTAAGTCACAAAACGACAATTATGCAGCCAAAGCTCAGGAGGTTGAATCTTTCCCTAGTAGTGCCTCAGGCAAAAATCTTCCCCTGAAACTGGTACATGCGATTTGGAATTACATGCTCCTAAATGCGAGAGAGGCATCAGCGTGAGAAACCAGCAGCAGTGCATGGTGCAAGACATCACAGAAGTGACTTTTGGCCTAAGGCATCATATCAAGGGGTGGCTGGAGGAGAGAGGTGCTGAACCAGATAGGTGGGAGTACAAGGAATGCTGATATAGCAGGGAAAGGGAAGAAACAAGGTCACATGAAGGGGTAGGGTGGGGGTGAGGTGAGAGTGTAATGGTACAGTGATTGTATTGTTTATTTCTGTAAGGGAATTGTTTTTCATCTGGTCCTTTTCAGTAAAATGGCTGTCTATCAGATATTGCTTTAAAACTAAGCATCCAAATTAAGACAGACTAGGAAGAAGAATTGGCCATTCACTTCCAAAATATATCAGGATTTGGAAAACTCTATGCATAGTAGAGCACAGTTAGAATAGACTAACAGATATGGCAACTGAGGCTGAGCCCTCAAATTTGGCAACACATAGGAGGAACAGTTATACACAGAAACTAATAATTGGAATGTGGAATGTGAGAAGCACGAGTCATGAATGTAGGAAATCTGGTCATTGTTAAGAAAGAAATGGAACACATAAATACTGACATATTAGGTATTGGCAAACTGAGATTGATTGGCATGAGACATTTTGAATCAGGTGATCATAACGATCTACTATGCTGGAGATGAAAAGGTGAGAAAAATGGGTCACTTTATAGCTAAAAAGGCCATTTCTAGATCCATCCTGAAATACAATATTGTGAGTGATAGAATAATATCCATATGCATACAATGAAGACCTGTTACTGTCAGTATCATTCAATTTCATGCACCAACAACCAGGGTCAAGGAGGAGGAAAGAAATTATTTGTTCCAATTAACGCAGTCAGAAACCAATCAAACATGCAATCAAGATGTATTAATAATAATGAGTGACTGGAATGCAAAAGTTGGGAACCAGATCAGCAATCAGAAAATATGAACTTGATGACAGAAATGAGGCTGGGGATAGAATGATAGAATTCTGCACAATCAATGATATGTTCATTGTAAGAAATAGAAATAGAAACACAGGCTATACACATTCATTTCAACTGATGGGATGCTCAGGATTCAGACTGACTACATCTGTTGAAGGAACCATTGGAAAAGTTCAATATTAGCAGTGAAAAACTAGGCCAGAAGCTGTTTTGTGGAACAGGCCATCAACTACTCATATGAAAGTTCAAATTAAGCTAAAGAAGGTCAAATAAAGCTAAAGAATATCAAAATCATAACACAGGAATCCAAGTTTGATCTTCAGTTTATTCCCCCTGAATTTAAAAACCAACTCAGGAACAGGTTTGAAGCCTTAAACACTAATGAATGTACCAGATGAGCTGTGGGGAAGATATTAATAATATCATCCATGAAGAATGCAAAAGGTCATTACAAAGAAGGAGGAAGAAGAAAAGACCAAAATGGATATCAGAAGAAACTCTAAATATTGCACTAGAGCACTAAGAAGCCAAAGCAAAGGGAAGAAGTCAATAAGCTTTGGAGCTAAATAGAAGATTTCAAAGGGCAGCTTGGTAAGAAAAAGCAAAGTATTATAATGAAATGTGCAAGGAGCTGGAGTCAGAAAATCAAAAGGGCTGAAATTGCACAGAATTTCTTAAGCTGAAGGAACTAAAGAACAAATTTAAACTGTGAGTTGTAATACTTAAGGATGCTATGGGCAGAATGCTGAATGATCCAGGAAGCATCAAAAGAAGATGGAAGGAGTACACAGAGCCATTGTACCCAAAAGAATTGTCTGACACAGAAAATGTCATGAAACAACATATGCCCAAGAGGCAATGGTAATGAAGGAGGAAGTTCATGCTGTTTTAAAGGAATTGGCAAAAAATAATGCCCCAGGAATTTATGGCATACCAACTGACATAATTCAACAAACAGATGCTGTCTTGGACACGCTCATCAGCTTGTGTTATGTCAAGAAACTGGGAAGACAATTACCTGGCCAACTGACTGGAAGAGATTCATATTTAATTCCCATTCCAAAAAAAAGGTGACCTGACAGAGTGTGGAAATTATCAAAAAATATCACATGCAATCAAAATCTTGCAGAAGATTGTTCAAAAACAACTTGAACAGTACATTGACAAAGAGCTATCAGAAATACAAGCTGGTTTTAGAAGAGGTTGTAGCACTAAAGACAAATTTATTACCAATGCCAGACGGATCTTGGCAGAAAGCAGAGTACTAAAGAAATGTCTATCTGTGTTTCATTGACTATGCATGGATCACAAGAAATTTTGGCTAATGCTGAGGAGAATGGGAATCCCAGAACACTTGATTGTGCTCATGTGAAACCTATACTCTGATCTCAGTCCTCAGATCTGAGCAGTCCTTAAAACAGAGCAAGGAAGCACTGCATGGTTCAAAATCAGAAAAGGAGGGTGTCAGGGATGTGTCCTGTCTCTATGCCTTTTCAATCTATATGCAGAACAAATCATTTTGGAGGTGGAGTTTTATGAGAAGAAAGGTAGCATCAGGATTGGAGGAAGACTCATCAACAACTTGTGTTATGTAGATGACAAAATATTGCTTGCTGTAACTGAGGAGGACCTGAGTGAGGTGTTTGCTGCAGAAGGTCAAGGACTACAGTCTTCAATATGGATTGAAGCTCAACATCAAAAAGACAAAGATTCTCACCACTGGGCCATTTGGTAAAACCATGATAGATGGAGAAGAGATTGAGGTTGTTCAGCTTGCTTGGCTCCACAATCAACCTTAACACTCATGGTACCAGCAGTCAGAAAATCAAAAGATTAATTTCACTGGGAAAATCGGCTGTCAGGGACCTCTCCAGAGTACTGAAGAGCAACAATGTTAGTCTAGAGACTAAGGTGCACCTGATCCAGGCTATGATCTTTGTAATTACTTCCTATGCATCAGAGAGCTGGACAACGACTAAGGATGACAGAAGAAGAATTGATACCTTTGAGTTGTGGTGCTGGAGAAGAGCCTTGAACATACCACAGACAGCCAAGAAAACAAATAGATCTATCCTTGAGAGAGTGAAACCAAGTTTCTCTTTGGAGGCTAGGATTTTGAAGCTCCATCTGACAAACTTTGGGCACGTGGCCAAGAAAGACCTGTCCTTGGAGAAGGACATCATGCTTGGAAGGGTGGAGGGAGAGTGCAGGAGAAGACCCTGGACGAGATAGACTGGTATAGTAACTGGGGCAATGAGGTTAGGTGTGTCAGAATCAGAAAGACTGGTTCAGGGCAGCGCAGGCTTCAGAGCCATTGTACATAAGGTTGCTGTGAATTACAGGTAACTTGACAGCACATAACAACAACGTTATTTTATGTATAGAAAATCCCAGAATCAAAAAGAAAACCATAGAAACTAATAGAAAGATTCCACAAAGTGTCAGAGTACAAGATCAACATACAAAATCAGTCTGACTTCACTGCAGTAAGAAAGAAGACCCTGAAAAAGAAATTACTACAACACTTCAACAAGAAAAAGACAATTACAAAGTGGACAGAAAACGCAAAAAGCTTCTTCACCAAAGAAGATATTCACATGCCCAAGGAAATGCTGAAAGAATGCTGTAAGAAGAAATCCTCAAGCTCATTAGCTATTCATTAACTCTTATTGAAGGTGAGCTGGAATTGATTCATAGCTGACATTTCAGTATGTTTTAGTAGGCTGTAAACAACAGGGGAAGATGGTGCCCATCTTTCTTCCTCAGAGACACTCATTGGGGGGTTCAAACTGCCAGAAAAACACCACCTTTGAATTAGCAGTGCAATTCCCTATGGATAATGCCATAAACTTTTAGAGACCTGAAAATCAAAACAACAACATATCATCTCACCCTAGCAAAAGTGTTGTTAATGTCATATGCGATTAAGTCAACTATGACTCATGATGTGACTACAAACAATGGATCTGAACCTTGCCCTGTTCTGTGCCATCCTCACCAACTCTAATATATTTGAGCTTATTGTTATAGTCACTGTGTCAAAAGTCTTGTTGAGGGTCTTTTTCTCTTTAATTGATCCTCTGCTTTTCTAAGCATCATGTCCTTTTCCAAGGGCTCCTCCTAACAATATGACCAAAGTATGAGAGATGAAGCCTTACCATATTTTCCTCCAGTGAGCACTCTGGCTGCACTTTTCCCAAGACATTTATTTGTTGTTTTGGTAGTTCACAGGATATTCAGTACTCTTCTCCAACACAACTCAAAGGCATCAACTCTTCTGTCATCCTTAGTCACTGTTCAGCTTTCAGATGCAGATCAAGTAATTTAAAAGACTATGGCTTAGATCAAGTGTGCCTTCATCTTTAAACTGGCATCATTGCTCTTCAGCACTTTAGAGAATATAGTAGAGTTTAATAAGGCGAGAAACAAATGCTGTAGAAGGTGTGGAGAGATTAAAACTCCCATACGCTACTGATGGTGGTAAAATTACGCTATTGAAAAAAATTTAATAAATACATTTCACTATTGAAAGTAATTTGGTGTTTTCTTAAAATGTTGGAAATATAAATATTATTTGGTCCATCAATCCCACCATTTGGTATATATTATATATCTATATCCTAAAGAAACAAGAGCTGCAACACTGATATAAGCATACCCATGTGTAGTGCAACACTGTTTACAATAGCAAAGCGATGGAAATGACATGAATGGATAAACAGACTATAAAATACTATATAACACTAAAGAATAATGAGAGTTTTGAAACAATACACAGCATGGATAAATTAAAACATTAACCTGAGTGAAATCAGTCAGTTATAAAAAGACAAATACTGTATGAATCTACTATTATAAGAAGCTACTCAAGGTTTACACACAGAAAGAATTATTCTTGCATGGTTAATAAGGAGAAAGAAGAGTAAAAATTAGTAAAAAGGTAACACTAAAATGAATGATGAGAAAGACAGTAAGTAGACGATCAGCACAGTAACGGGGAAATATACACAAGACACAGTCAAAAAACGTTAATACTGTCACATACACAATCCTGTAATAGCAGTAATAATAAACCTTAATCTACAAGCAGACAAAAGAGAAAGACATGGAAGATGAACAGATAGGGATGGGAGAAAGGGACCATACTCATGCCTATATATAGATTTGGGAGATAATATTTCTATACTCTGAAGTGAATCAGTTGGTATTCCAGGGACCTTACCATAGTTTTGGGAGACATCAAGATCATTTGGCATCACAAAGTTCACAACTAAGATGCATCATAGTTTAGTGAACAGCACTTGCAACTAGTCATGTAAAGTGCAACTATTGGTCTCTCCCTGTCTGGAAGAAAGGAGACAGAATACCAGCGATGCACAGAAACAATTAGTCCAGGACACTAACAAACTGCGCTAACCTCAACTTCCATGACCTTGTGACCAGTGCCTGGGAACAATCTCTGATCACTCCCAAAGTGGTCACCACAGAATATCCTGGATAGAGTGATTTATAACCTCTGAAAACCTACTAGAGGGTCAGCTGAGTTGGTTCCAACTCTACAGCACACAACACGACAACAACTTAGAGCAGAGTGTCTTGTGGCAGAGTGGGTGGTGAGTTACACAGCTCACACAGAGGCTGCAGCTCTGTGGGGGTTTGGATCCACCAGTGCCTCCATGGGGAAAGGTGGGCAATCTCCCAACGTGCTATTTGCAGTCTCTGAAAACTTGCTGGAGGGTCAGCTGTCAGTCAGTTTCAACTTGATAGCAATGAGAGAGAGAGAAAAAACACCTTATTTGTTGTGTGCAATAGAGTTGGGACCAACTGATAGCTGACCCTCCAGCGGGTTTTCAGAGGCAGTTAATCACATAGGAGGAGATTCCCCATCCTTCTCCAGCAGAGCAGCTGGTGGCCTCGAATCACGTGCCATAGCGATTGCAGCACAGCTTCTTGCCAATAGGCCACCAGAGCTTCACATGCACCAAAAAGCTGGGTGGTGGATAAAGACAAATAAAGACTTGATGCCTTTGAATTACAATGTTGGTAATGAATACTGAGTGTAATTCTCTATGGACAGAATGGAGGAATGTTCCTTAGAAGTGAAGCTAGTGAGACTGCCTCATGTGATTATGAAATATTTCTCGGAAAAAGAAGCTATTTTTCAGCTATACTTTGCCTCACGTACTTTGGGTGTTATCAGGAGCATGTCCCCAGAGAAAGACATCATGCTTGGTAAAGCAGAGGTTCAGCAAAAACAGGGAAGACCTCAACAAGACAGACCAACAGCTGTGAGGAGCGCAGGATCAAGCGTTGTTTTGTTCTGCTGTTTCCATGGCACCCAACAACAATAACAAAACCATCGTAGGCACATCATCAGGAGACTAGTGGTGCAATGGTTAAGGGCTTGGCTGCTAACTATAAGACTGGCGGTTAGAACTGAGCAGCAAAAAAAAAAAAAAAAAAAAAGAACTGAGCAGCAACGCTGTGAAAGAAAAATCCTGATAGCCTGCTCTTAGAAAGATTACAGGTTAGGAAACCCCATGAGCAGCTCTGTGATGCCCATAGGTCACTGGTGTCCATCAAGGACATACAATCATAATAACCTTAATTAAGAAGAGTTTTGAATAAGACATTGTAGGCCTAGAAGCAATGAACAAATACAGAGAAGATAGTGTCTCCACATGTGAGGACATTTGATCTAGATGTTGGAGACTGAGAAAGAGTTCTTTCTAAAAGAATGGAAGAAGAACCTCAAGCACAGGGAAATGCATCAACAACAGTACAGAGGTTTAAAGTCAGAAAGGCCAGTATGTGATGGGCCTTGAATGGCAGGCTAAAGAAAGTCAGGACTAGTAGCTCATGGGAGCAGTGGTGGTAATGTAGTTAGATCTCATTTTTGAAAGATATCATTCAGAGGCGTCTGGGGAGAAAGGAGTGATAGGGCAAGCCAAGAAGATAGACAAAATGTTCCCACATTGTTTAGTCAGTGCTTTCTGACCAAGACCACAGATGAAATGCAGTCAAATTTACCAAACAGAGCCTTCCGGCAAACCCCTGAATAAGGAAATGCTTTGTAAGAACGAGAAAACATAAGGAGCTTGGAAGCACTTGATCAGAAGTGGTAAAATGGGTCAAAATAGGCCCTTGGGCTTGTTTTATTTGGCCCAAGCAAAGCAAAGCAAAACAATCCAGAAAGAAAGAATTCTATCTAAAATAGGAACTACAAATGTGATTTTTTTTTGGGGGGGGGAGGGGGTGGTTGCGAGGTAGAGTATTCCAAGCAGAGGGAAGAGCAAATGCAAGGGCCCTGAGGCAGGAACAAGCTTGGCAATTGTAAAGCCAGCAAGGAGGCTGAGCGGTGGGGGTCTGGTTGGGGAGGGGGTAAGTGGGGCAGATCCAGCTGGAAAGGTGACCATGGGCAAAGTCACATGGGGCCTCAACGACCAGGCCACTGCAAGGAGATCAAGGTGAAGAGGTAAGGTGATGGGCCTTACATTTAAGAGGCTCCCCCTCTGGTTGCTGGACAGAGGAAAAGGTAGGCACCTCAGGAAGCTGAGTCCCAGGGAACAATGAAGGTGGGGGCCAGGACAGAGGGGTCAGGGGCAGCACTGGGGGTCTGTCTGGGAGGTGTGGCCCACAGGCCTTGCTGGTGGATTGGCTGTCAGCAGTGCTGGCCTCAGAGTTTTCCAGATGGTCTGTGGAGGGCCGTGTGCAGCTGCCCTGGACAATCTCTCTCTGTCCCACAATGTCACGGGCACTGGTTGCTGCGTGGGGTGGGGATCCAGGCAGCAGAGCCTCAACTCAGGGCTGCCTTTGTCCTTGACCAGGGCTGGCTTCAGGATCAGTCCAGAGTGAGTGGGGCACAGTGGGGCAAGGAGGGGGGCTCCATTTCTTTCCATGTCTCTATCACACTACAGCTTTGTTTGGCTCCAGTTCTGTAATTACAGAAATTACAGACGCTTGCTTCTGACTGCCACACTTCCACTTGCTTTTGATTTCTTTTTTAAACTCTGTGGTTCAAGAAAAAAAAAAATAATTACTATTGGAGTTGGCTTCTTTCCAAGAGGAAACAGAATGCAGTCTATGCTCTGTGTTTGTGGAAAATGCTGGCTCAATCAATTGGAAAAGTCTTTATTGAGCATTTGTTGTGTATTGAGACCCACACCAGCATCTGTCAAGGAAAACAGTTACTGCATGCCGATTATGAGCCAGGACCACGGGTGCTGTACCATTCAGGCCACATCTGGTCTTTAAGATAGGAAACTGGTTTGCTAGCCTGTGGCCTATAATCTCAAACTGCATAGGGCTTTGATGTATCTGTGCACATGCTTGGGATGCAGCTACTCCCACTCCCAATCAGGCCTCCTCTAAAAAAATCTGCATCTGAGCAAAGTCTTAGGATTCAGGTTCACATTCCAATTCTGAAAAGCAGTGAAATGACAAGTCACAGAGCTTGGTTCAAATCCCCGCATAGCCTGGGATAGTCATTTAGTTTCCCTGGGTCTCAATTTTCTCATCTGTAAATGTGACCCTTATCTTCTTAGGACAGCTGTGAAAACGTGAAGGAGGAGATTGCATAGGAAGAGGTAGCTTTAAGCCATCAGGCTAGCACTTAAATTTAGGTGATTATTCTAGAAGTCTAAGGGTGAAGACCAAGGATTGCGTCAGGAGGGCTTCCAGGGAGATTATGTCGAGAGACTCTGAGAAGCTCCACAATTTTCCAGATCAGGGAAGGCTCCATGGAGAAGTCATCCCAATGGAGAAGCAGCTAGAACAGGCCTCCAAAGCCTGTGAGCTAGGCCTCAGAGGTGGGAGTGGGAGACCCATCCTTCCAGAGTACAAGGAGGTTGGAGGTCTAGATTGGAGGCCTCGGTTCTTGGCTTTTAAGCCAACAAGCTCCTTCCAGGACGAGACTTGTTCTGAACCACAGAGGTACCTGGTCCACAGCAGTAGTCTAAAGATGGAAAAGAGGCCCAGAGAGGGCTAGTAGCTGATCTATGATCACACAGCAGGCATGATGTGGTTGGTGCAGACCCCTCAGGGCCCAGCCCAGTACACATTTTTAATCAAAGATGGAAAGAAGTGGGTTCTGCATCTTGGTTGCCTCAATATTGCTGAGTGATGTCCCCACAGCTTGGTGCAGGGCCCCACAGTGTCCAGTGAATGCCTATTCTACATCTCAGTGTGACTTCCAAGTAAACTAGTTAATTCCTACAAAATCCCACTGTAGAAGAGGATGCCCAACTCAAAGCAGCTGTGCACCTCCTGGAGAGCCTGCTAAACAAAACAACCATTTCCCAGTACTTTTCAGTGAACCCCCCCTCAGGGCATGGCCTAGGGCAGGGGTGGGGGTGGGGTGAGCAGCACTGTGCTTCCCTGGGCATTCAGAAGAACTCCACAGAAGGGTACATCCCCAAGGGGTAGCTTCCCCACCAGGAGACTCAGCACTCCTCCAAGGGCATAAAATGCAGTCTGGGATGTGTGTTGGGAGAGGATCTTTTCCAGGCTGGCCTGGGAGAAGGGCATGAGGTTCCCTGGAGCTGGCTCGAAAGGCTAGTGCCACAGACCCTGATTTTAATCCCTGTTATCAGCTGTGTGACTGAAGGTCAGTCTGTTACCTCTATATCTCCGTTTCCCTCTGTATGCAAAAGTAAGGCTTCACAGTCTAACACCTCTATTGACTTTCATGCACAGTCTGATCTCAGCTGCTGGTCATCCACAACCCAGCCTTGTCTACAACCTTCCCCTGACTGCAGCCTTAAGGGGCAGCTGAACACTTCATTTTGCCAAGATTTCAGTCCAACTCTACTCTTGAGGCCTGCACACCTCTGGTCACCAGACTCTGCAGAGCGCAACAAGGGGAAGACGAATAGGCTTCTGCTGTTGCCTCTGCAGAGCTCTCCAAGCACCATCCGTATTAAGCAGCAGTCCTTTTTCTGGGACACTTAGAAAAGGGAGGTTTGTATCTGCCAAAGGGGTCGCAGATGTGCAATTGAAAGAAGGTGCAAGTGAGGGCTGGCAGCAAAACTTTATAAATTGGCTTCAATTCCACCATTCACATACATTTTATGTTATGCCGATCATTTCAATCCCCATAGTATAATTGTACCCTGCTTCCTCTCTGTGATTCTTGTTTCCATTAGTCTGTCTATCCTACTACTTGCCTTCTGAGCTTTATTCTTGGACAAATACCACCTCTTTGTACTATATTAATACTGCCCTTTTGGTTATTCTAAAGAGTGAATGCTTCCCTGGTCTTACTGCACACTCATAAAAGTCTAACTCATTGCCGTCAAATGAACTCATAACTGGCTGTCCAGTGGGGTTTAGGAGGCTGTAAACCACACAGAGAAGGCTGCCCGTTTTTCTCCTAAGAAGCTTCTGGTGGATTCTAACCACCTGAGGGTGCTGCCTTTGAGGAAATGCTCCAGGGGGTGAGTTTTAAGTTGGCAGGGTGACTAAAGGCTATAGTCTCAAGCGTTCCACCATCTATCTCTATCAGACCAATAAGCCTGGCCATTTTACACTTTTGAGCTTTATTCCTCACTTCACCTACTCTACCCTGGGTTGTCTACTATGATCCCTATGAGTGATGAGCAGTGGTAGCTGGGCATTGTCTAGTTCTGGAGGCGTGTTTTTTATCATCAAGGTCAGAGAGACAGGATTGTAATGGTAACCACAATCTCAATCTCTTCCAGTCTAGATGGAAAGAATAGGAACTGAGACAGTGAGGAATGTGGTTTGAGTAGCTAGAATTTGAGATGATTTGGAGAATAGGGTCAGGAGGTGGCTGGCAGCAGTAAATGACCTGGAGTACGAGGACAAGCAGGTGCATGCTGTCCTTTAATAGCCACAGTGATAACAGCAAAAGCTCATTAAATGCATTTAACTCTCACGACCCTCCATTGCAACGATGAGGAAATGGACTTGGTAAAATTATACAACTTGTCAAGGAGAGTACTAACCTCTCCTTTCATACAACACAACTACACAGTATGCAGGAGGAATGATTTTGTAAAGTACTACCTAACTTGGGAGGGACTGGAGAGCATTATGCGGAGTGAACTAACTCAGTCCATAAGGACAAATACTATATAAAACCATTATTGTAAAATGTGTATGAGGATCCAAAGGGCAAGAGTGGGTGGAGAAGGGTGAGGATGAGTGGGAAGAGGAGCTTTTAATCACAGGGTCATATAATTTGATTGGTCGGAGGTGGTGGTAAAGGAAATGGGCAAATTCCTATGTGAAAAACAATGTATTTGAACTTTGTAAATAATCCAGTATAATAATATAATAATAATAATAATAATAGACCTCTTCAAAGTACTGAAGAGCAATGGTGTCTCTCTGGAGACTAAGGTGCGTCTGATACAGGCTTTGGTCTTCCCAATCACTTGTTATGCATCACAGAGTTGGACAATGACCAAGGAGGATAGAAGGAGAATTGATGCCTTTGAGCTGTGGTGCTGGAGAAGAGTATTGAGAATACCATGGACTGCTAGGAAAACAGATTTGTCCTGGAAAGGATTCTGAGGCTCTGTCTAACATATTCTGGACATGTTGTGAGGCGAGACCGGTCCTTGGAGAGGGACATCATGCTTGGGAGGGTGGAGGGACAGCGCAGGAGAGGAAGGCCCTTTATGAGGTGGATTGATTCAGTGACTGGGATAATTGGAATGGGAGTGTCAGAGACGGTGCGATTGGCACAGGACAGAGCGGAGTTTAGGGCTGTTGTACATAGGGGTCGCTATGAGTCGTAGGCGACTCGACGGCACATAACAACAACAACAATAATAATAAAAGGGGGGAGAAAGGGAAAACAACTTGTTCATGCCTCCGTACCCGGGAGCAAGCTGCTTGATCCTGTCCACCATGGCCATGTATATAACATGATGACTGCACGAAACTCGACTTCTCTCCTGACCAGTGACAATTCTTCCCCCTTATCTTCCTACAGTCAGTGCTGTAGCATTGGGGTCTGGGTCTGCACCATATTCTGCTGCCCTCAAATCAGATGTATGCCTGTGGCCAGCTCTCAGGACATAGGTAGAGAGCAGTAGGTCGGCAGATTGCCAGAAATAACACCACCAAGTTGGCTCTGACATGGGCAGATAGAACAAAACATTGCCTGGTCCTGTGCTGTCCCTGTGACAGCATGCTTGAGTTCTCCTTGTGGCGACTTGCCAGTCTACCTCCATGCCTTCTTTCATCTCAAACACACTTTCTTCTCCTCAAAATAGATCCCAAGATTTTCCTGTGATCCCCAAGGCTTTCAATGGCTCGCTTTCTATAGGAGGTTGCCAGGCCTTTCTCTCTGCCTTACTCTGAAGTGCTGCTGAAATCTACCATCCGTAATCATATTGGTACCTGAAACTAGCAACACAAGCCTCCATAGTCCAATATGACTGACAGAATGCTGGTGGCCCACGACCTGAGATGTCATTCCACGCCCTCAAGACATGAGCAATTCTGAGAGGCAGACACAGGTCTCTGAAACAGGGATGCTAGGAAATGAAACACAAGACAAAGCTGAAGGCCCAGTCTGTAGTGCCTGCTGATTCCTGCTGTGTAAATACTCCTGCCATGCTCCATGCCAAAGCACCAGCACAGGCTGTAGAATTGGTCAGAGATGCTCACAGACTGCCCAGGGTCAGCATGGGCTTAGTATAATCTGGAGTGAATGGTTTCACACAGGCATGTGAAGCCCATCTCCCCTCATTGGGAAAGGCAGGTTTGCTGTGAGAAATCAGCCTGACTCTCAAAGGTCAGCTCAACATGAAGTAAACCCTGAGCAACGCCTCCACAGCAGGCACCAGCCAGAGCAAATGCTGCAGCCACTGCAGGAGTCAGCCAAGGGGGCCTGCTGCTGGGCCAGGTCATCAACATCCTATGCAGCTTAAGACAAGAGCCACTTGTGGGCATGGCATCATGGGCAATGGACCAACAACTTCACAAAACAATATGAAGACAAGGGAGGGGGAAGAGGAGGAAGGAAGGAAGG
>NW_006400038.1:1832203-1847958 GCF_000299155.1 Elephantulus edwardii | reverse complement strand
AAGGAAGGAAGGAAGGAAGGAAGGAAGGAAGGAGAGATAAAGTGACTGACAGGAGTTAGAAGAGACAGAGAAAGACAGAAGTCACATAATCCTCATAATCATTGGTGGAGTTCACATTCCGTCTCATTGCGGCACCTTCTCTTTTTCACTGACCCTCCACTCTAGCAGGCGTGTTGTCTTTCTCCTGGGACAGGTCCCTCCTGATCGTTTGTCCAGTCAGTGAGTCCAGTCTTCTCATCCTTGCTTCCAAGGAACATCCTGGATGCACTTCTTCCAAAACAAGTAAGTGCTCACTCTCCTGGCAGTTCATATTCTCCTGGCGTCCTTTTTCACTATTCTCAGCCGATGCAATAATTCAAATACATCAATTCTTCTTAAGTATTTTTATTCACTGTCTAAGGATCACATGTGTATGTTGTTGTTGTCATTGTTAGGTGCCATTAAGTCGAGTATGACTTATAGCGACCCTATGAACAAAAGATCTGAACCCTGTGCCATCTTCATACTTCCTGACACACAAGAGCCCATTGCAGCAGTCACCGTGCCAATCCAACTGGTTGAGGGTCTTCCTCTCCTTTACCGACTCACCACCTTCCCAGCATCATGGCCCTATCCAAGGAATAGGCCCTCCTAGCAACATGCCCAAAGTATGTGAGGCAAAATTTCATCATTCTTGACTCCAAAGAGCACTCTGGCTGCACCCTCTCCAAGACATATCTGTTCATTCTCCCAGCTGCCCGAGGGATATTCAGTGCTCTTCTCCAACACCACAGCTCAAAGGCATCAATACTTTTTCTGTCATTCTTATTCATTGTCCAAGTTGCAGATGCATAGCTACTAATCAGAAAGACCATGGCTTGGATCAAACTCACCTTAGTCCTCAAACTGACATCATTACTCCTCAATACTTTAGAAAGGTCCCTAACTGCAGATTTTCCAAGTGCAATGCAGCTCTTTATTCCCTGACTGCTTGTACCAAGGATGTTAATTGTGGTCCAAGCAAAATGAAGCTTCAATCAAGTTGACCATTTCAATCTCCTCTCCATCCATCATGATGCTGCCTATCTGTCCAGTGGTAACAATCTTCGTTTTCCTGACATTGAGATGCAATCCATATCGAAGGCTGCATTACTTGATCTTCTGCAATAAATGTTTCAAACCCTCCTTACTTTCAGCAAGGTGTGTCATCTGCATAACGCAGGTTATTGATGAGTTTCCCTCCAATCCTAATGCCACACACCTCCTCATAAAGTCTGAATTCTTGGATAATTTGCTCAGCATACAGATGGAATAGGTACGAAGAGAGAATTCAGACTTGTCGCACTCTCTTCCCAATTCCAAACCATGCAGGGCTCCCCTGCTCTGTCCGCATAACAGTCTCCTGCTCCAGGTATAGGTTCCTCATGAGCACAATCAAGTACTCTGGGATTCCTATTCTTCTCAATGTCAACCACAACTTGTCATGATCCACACAGTCAAATGGCTTTGCATAGTCAATAAAGCACAAATAGATATCCTTTTTGTATTCCTTATGTACAGACGGATGCCAGGATCCATCTGGCTTCCCTGGTGCTACGGCCTCTTCTAAATCCTGCTTGAACCTTTGGCAGTTCCTTATCTATGTACTGTTGAAGTATTTTTCACTCATTTTTGAGTGATCTTCAGCAGTATTTTGCTTGCATTTGAGATCAGTGATATTTTTCATCAAACTGACATAATTCCTCAATAATTTGGAGAGGTCCCTAACCACAGATTTTCCCAGTGCAATGCATCTGGACCACAAGCTGTTGCATGAATAGAGCAGGGGAGCACTTCATGGTTTAAAATTGAGAAGGGAGTATATAAGGGTTGTATTACCTCTCCATACCTATTCAATCTGTATTGCAAATTATCCAAGAAGCCAGACTTTATGAGGAGGAGTGTGGCATTAGGATTGGAGGGAAACTCATCAATAACCTGCATTATGCAGATGACATAAACTTGCTTGCTGAAAGTGAGGAGGGCTTGAAGCACTTGTTGTGGAAGATCAAGTAATGTAGCCTTCAGTATAGACTGCATCTCAATGTCAAGAAAACAAAGATTCTTACCACTGGACCGATAGGCAGTGTCATGATGGATGGAGAGGAGATTGAAACTGTCAACAGCTTCATCTTGCTTGGATCCACAATTAACACCCTTCATAAAAGCAGTCAGGATAAAAGGATACATGTATGAGGAAAATTAAAATACCATGGCTTGGCTCAAATACACTTTTGTTCTCAAAATGACTTTGAAAAATTTTTGTTACTCTTCCCCTCTTCATTCCATAATGCATGTCCTGTTTCAAACTGTTCATTGTCTTACTCATAATGTCTGACTATCTTTTCTTTTCAGATTGCTCTTCCTGCCACCTATTCCAATGCAGTGTTCATTCTCTATCCATTCTTTTCCTGCTCTGTTGCCATCCTTCTGTCCTGTAACCCTTCTATTTTCATAACTGTGGTGTTAGACAGTATTTGTTATTTTGTGATTGACTTATTTCACTCAGCATAATGTCCCCTAGACTTATCTATGTTGTGTAATGTTTAACTAGTTTTTCAGTGTTTCTTTTTCTGCATAATACTCCATTGTGTGAATGTACCACAGTTTTTCTATCCATTTGTTCGTTTGTGGACAGTTCGGCTATTTCCATCTCTTTGCTTCTGTGAATAATGCTGTCATAAACATGTATGTGCATATGTCTATTTGTGTCCCAGCTCTGATTTATTTAGGCTATATTCTCAGTAGTGGAATAGCTGGATCAAATGATATTTCTTATTTTTAATTTTTTGAGGAAGAATTGGCTTGCCTTTCATAGTGGTTGTAACATTTTACATTTTCACCAGCAGTGCTGTTCTGTTGAACTTTATCAATGTTGCTGGAGTGAAAGATTATTAAATTGTTGTTTTGATTTACATCTCTTTAGTAGCTAGCTGTGATTAACACTGAGAACAGGAATCCCAGAACATTTGATTGTACTTATGTAAAATCTAGGCAGATGAAGACGTTGTTGACCTAGCAAAGCAACAAACGCTACAAAGTTCAAAATAAAGAAAAGTGTGTGTCAGGTATAGTACCTTTTCAATCTGTACATGAAACAGATCATTGGAGAGGCTGGACTCTATGAAGAAGAATGTGGCATCAGGATTGGAGAAAGACTCATCAGTAAGATGCATTATGCAGATGACATAACCTTGTTCACTGAAAATGAGGAGACTTAAAGCACTCGTTGCTGAAGATCAAGGACTTCAGCCTTCAATACTGATTACAGCTCAACATCAAGAAAACAAAAATCCTCACCACTGGGCAAACAGGCAGCATTGTGATAGACGGAGAGAAGATTGAAGTTGTTAACAATTTCATCTTGCTTGGATCCACAATTAACACCCTTGACACCAGCAGTCAGGATATCAAGACACTGGAGGAAAAAGACAAAAGTACTGAGAAAATATGCTGTCAAGAATCTCTCCAGTGTGAAGAGCAATGGCATCAGTCTAAAGACTAAGGTGCTCCTAATCCAGACCATGGTCTCCTTAATTACTTGCTATGCATTTGGGAGCTGGACAATGACCAAGGATGATAGAAGAAGAATTGATGTCTTTGAGTTGTTGCTCTGGAGGAACGTATTAAACATACCATGGATTGCTGGAGAACAAACATTTTTATCCAGAGAAAGTGAAACAAGGTGGCTTTTTGTAAGTAAAGATTTTTAAGCTCTGTCTCACATGCCTTGGGCATATTGACAGGATGAGCCAGTCCTTAGAGAAGGGTCAGGGCAAGAGAGGAAGACTCTGAATGAGATGGATTGACACAGTGGCAATGGGTTCAGGTGTGTGAGATAGTGAGATTGGCCCAGGACAGGGCATGGTTCAGAGCCATTTTTCATAGGGTTGCTATGAGTTGTCATCAACTCAACAGCACATAACAACAACAGCAGGGGGTAGTGATCTTGAGCATTTCTTCTTATGCCATCTGAATATCCTCGTGGTGAAGTCTTTTCATATCTTCTTCCCATTTTGTTTTTACCACCCCCCCCCTCCATTTTGTAATTGGGTTTTTGTCTTTTCCTTACAGAGGTGCTGGAGTAGCCTACAGATTTTAGATATGAGATCTTTATAAAATATGTTGTTACCAAATATTTTTCTAGTCGATGGGCCTCCTTTTTATTATACTGGAGAATAGAGAATTTTTTTTAATTGTCCTAGTTTATTTAAAAAAATTCAAACAAATTGTTTTCCGGAACAGATTCTTCCAACTTGGGAGAATTTTTTTTTTAAATGCACATAACGATTTACTTTTTAGAAGGTCCCAGTCAGTGATTTTACTCTCTCCTAGTTGTAGATTCTTGGTTATGTTTCAGAGTCTGTTTATGTTATGGATTCAGGCTTCTCTAAATTTGTTACCATTTTTTCCTCTGATGATCTTTATAGTTTCTTGGTTTACCCATAGGTCTCTGATCCACCTTGAGTTGGTTTTTGTGTATGGTTTGACATACGGAACTTGTTTCAGTTCTGCAGTTTTGCCAGCACCATTTGTTAAAGAAGCTATTGTTCCTGTAATGAATAGATTTTTGTCTCCTTGTAAAGATCAGTGAACCATAGGTAATTGAGCTGATTTCTGAGTTCTTGACTCTATTCCATTGGTTTATGTGTCTGTTGCAGTACCAGTACTACTGTTGCTGGTTTGATTTCATCTTACTTTTGATTATGTGCAAGCTAGGTTTAGAAGAGGCTGTGGCACTAGAGACACCATAGCCAATGTTAAATGGATCTTGGCTAAAAGCAGAGAGCAGCAGAGAAATGTCTATCTGTGTTTCATTGACTATGCAAAGGCATTTGACTGTCTGGATCACAACAAATCATGGCTAACACTTAATTATGTTCATGCAAAACCAAAACTTGGACCTGCAAGCAGTAGTTAGAACACAGCAGGGAAACACTACATGGTTCAAAATCAGGAAAAGTGTGGGTCAGGGATGCAGCCTATTTCCATGGCTTTTCAAACTATACCCAGAACAGATCATTCAGGAGACTGGACTTTTTGAAGAGTGATGTAGCATCAGAATTGGAGGAAGACTCATCAACAACCTGAATTATGCACAACCTTGCTTGCTGAAACTGAGGAAGACATGAGGCATTTTTTGCAGAAGGTCAAAGACTGTAGTCTTCAATGTGGATTGAAGCTCAACATAAAAAAAACAAAGATTCTCACAGCTGGGGAAATTGGCAGCTTCATGATAGACGAAGAGATTGAGATTGTTAACAATTTCAGCTTGCTTTGTTCCACAATCAACACTCTTGGCATCAGTAGTCAGGAAATTAAGAAAACAAAAACAAACCTAATTGTATTGGGAAAGTCTGCTGTCAGGGACCTCTCTGGAGTATTAAGGAGTAATGATGTAACTCTGGAAACTAAGCTGCACCTTATCCAGGCTATGGTCTTTGCAACTACTTCCTATACATCAGAAAGCTAGATAATAACTAAGGACAGAAGAAAGATTGTGGACTGCTAGGAGAACAAACAGGTCTGTCCTTGAGAGGGTGAAACCAGGATGCTCTCTGGAGGCAAGGATTTTGAAGCTCTGTCTCACATATTTTGGGCACATGGCCAGGAGTGAACAGTCCTTGGAGAAGGACATCATGCTTGGAAAGGTGGAGGGACAGTGCAGGAAAGGAAGACCCAGGATGAGATGGATTGACTCAGTGACTGGAGAAACAGAATTATGTCTGTCAGCGACCATGAGATTGGCTCATAATATGGCAGGGTTAAGAGTTAATGTACTTAAGTTTGCTGTAAATTGCAGGTGATCTTCCTGTGTCAATGGCACATAACAACAACAGTGGGTTTTGAGATCAGGGAGTGTGATGTCTCATACTGTATTTTTCTTTGTTTCTTTAGAGTCTGTTTCCTATCCCAATTAAGTTGAAATTGCCTTTTCCACTTCCTTGAAGAATGACACTGACATCTGTATTTGTATTGCAATGAATCTGTAGATTGCTTTTGGTGGGATTTCAAAGTGGCATATTAAGATCCAAATATCAAACTCGAAACTCTACTCATTGCCATTACTTTGGAAATGACTCATACAGAACATGGGTGTTATCTCAACCAACAGGCAGAACTGGGGAACTGTGCGGTCAGTGGGAACTGCTGATCAAACCAAATGCGAACAGTCCATCATGATTCCCAAAGTGGAAGCGGTATGTGCACACATATGTTGAAATCTTGGATACGTATCAGCGGTCTTTATTTGTCCATGGAGTGATCTTCCTATCCACGTGGATGGAGGTAGGCACCTGGATCCAAGGTCTTGGGCTGGTAGTTCTTCATCCAACCTCAAGAACAGCAATGGCCACACCAGGACACCTTCCCTTTCAGGAGACCCCAAAACAAGCTGAACAAGTTGCAGCTCCTGGAGGTGGATTCACTCAGTCAGACATGAAAAGCCAAGATAATCACTACACCCAAGTCAGGATCTCAGCTTTCACCCTCACTTTGGAAACAGTCAAGTGCTGGAGTCCAGCATCCTCCTTCCAAGATGGAAGCACAGCCTTTCCCAGCATACAAATGATGCTTGAGGCTGGGGACTGGGAGGAGATTACTCCCATGATCTCCAAGTGCATAGTAGGAAGTAGCAGGAATGGGGCTGAGTGTGCAGGAGACAGAGATGTGGAGCGCGGGTGACTGTGTTTACATTGCAGAAGGGTTTACAGTGCAGGATCACTGTGCTAGCTGCTGTGGGAGAGTGTGTTTCCCAGTGTGGTGCACAGGTCAGGGGCATTTACTGACTGGGGGGCTCAGCAATTGCCTTCTCCAAGTGCAAAATGTTGGTGTGCCATGTGGGTGATGGTGCCTGTTCACCTGTGCTACTTTCATTTACTAGCCCGGAATGAAGAGCCATTATTTCTTGTTCTTGTCCTTGTTTTTGCCAGTCCCAGTGCTTCCACTTCACAAATTACATGCTTCGGATCAAACATTTCTCCTAACCTCAACCATTCCTTTGGTAATCACAGCTACTGAGTTCTGGGAACCTAGTGGTAAGGAGCTGCACTGTCAACGCAAGGGCTTGCAGTTTCTGCGGGGACAAGGTGGTCAAGCTCCTCCCATGGGATTAACTGCCTTTTCAAACCCACCGGAGGGTCATCTATGGATCCGTTTCGGCTGAACAGCATGCAACAACTGCTGACTGAGCACATCTACCTTACTTTATTTGGTCTCTTAATACTGTGTGATTTTCTGTTACTAGGTCCCACTGAGTCAACTATGGTTCCTAGTACCTGTAGGAACCACAGCTCTGAACCGTGCCTTGCCCTGTGCCATCCTCCTGATCTCTGACTTGCACATGTCTATTGTTAGTCACTGTGGCTGTCAATCCATCTTGCTGAGCATCTTCTCTTTCTCTGACCCTCCACGTTTCCCAGCACGATGTCCTTTTCCAAGGGCTGGTCCCCATCGCAGCATGGCCAAAGTATGTGAGACCAAGTTTCACCATCATTGTCTGCAAGGAGCACCTGCCTTATATTTCCTCCAGGACAAACTTGTTTGTTCTTTTGGCAATCACTCTATAGTTTTTCCCAATACAATTCAAAGGCATGCATTCTGTCATCCTTATTCACTGTCCAGCTTTCAGATGGAGAGGAAACAACTGAACAATAGCACAGCTTGGATCAGATACACCTCAGTCTGTGTGATGCCGTTGACAGCAGATTTCCCCAATACAACCTAGGAAGCAGGTTAAGTTATTGTCTGCATTTTTTTAGATGAGGAAAATGAGGTGTGGACAAATGAAGTGACCTTTTCAGCGTCACATAGCTAGGAAGTGGCAAGATGGAGTTTGATTTGGCTCCAAAGCTAATGCTATTATTTACCTTGCTTTCCTCCTCCTCTTGAGCTGGGGGGGTTCCTGGCCCATCAGAATCTCAACCTTCCCCTCAGCAGTTTTTGGCCTGCTGGCAGTAGAGAAAATGAAGCACTCAGCAGCTAACTGGAAAGCTTGTAGTTCGAATCCAGCAGCTGTTCCGTAGGAGAAAAACACGGCAGTCTGCATCTGTAAAAATTACATACTTGGAAACCCCTTAGGGTATCCTTCCTGGCCCTCCAGGGTCGCTGTCAGTCAGGATGAACTCATGGTAGAGGTTTTGGATGCTCCGTGCACTCCCAGAATCCCTGTCCTATCAGCATTCCCCCACCTGGCACTCCATGACAGGACTTCCTTTCTCAGAGGCACAGGAAATTGTGGCAATGTAGAAAGACAGTCCCATTTAAACCCCAGCAGTGCCCCTTGCCTGGCCGCATGATCTAGGTGAGACATTCATCTTGGAGCCCCATTTTCACCTCTGCCAAGTGCAGACAGCCCCTTTCCTGCCAGGCTGGAGGAGGGATGAGACATGCAGGCTTGCCACTTCTGTACTCCAGTTCTAAGTCTTTCTGGGGAGCTCCAACTCTAGACAGTCTTCTCCCTCCCTCACATGCTTGCTCACTGGCTCCAACAGTTCCCGAATCAGCATTCCACACACATCGCTCTGCCTTGTGCAATGCCATTATCTCCTGAGGACACAGGCTCCGTTGTCACGGCAACCAGAGTCCTTCCACCAACTCTTTTTATTAATTTCTCAACACTGGAGCTGAGCTGGCTTGGGGTAGGGGAGCAAGCCCTGGTCTACTGGTTAGAAACTCTGAGCCTAGGAGGCCTCTCTGGGCCTCAGTTTATCATTCCTTAAAACAGGGTCTCTGAAATGGATGGGTTGTGTGACCCATATTTACTTGTTTAGGCCCAGGAAGTCAAAGCAGGGTGGTCTGAGCCCACATGCCAGTGCAACTGCAGGTAGGTCACCTGACCCTCTAAAATGCTGTCAAAGGGAGCAGTAAGTAAACCTTTTAACCACCAGAGAAAGAAAAATAAAGAGCAAAACCCTATGCCAGTGGCCCCAGTTCGTGGCTACTTCACACTCAAACCAGCGCCTTCCCCGATGCAGGAAAACCTGAAGCTGCCTTCCCTCACTACATTCTCAATGCTGAATCACCTCCAAAGCGCCACTTTTCTGACCCTCCTCAATCTCCCTTGTGCTCAGGGTCAGGAATGGAGCTGGTTAGTAGATAAAGAGCCCATTTTTCAGATGTGCAAACTAAGGCTCAAAAAGGCAAAGTTCCTACCGCCAGTGACCCCTTAAGGGAAAGGTCCAGCTCTCTCCCCACATCACACTGTCCCTGCCCTGTTCCTGTCCCATTCAGTCCTCTGGTCACCAGAGTGCTTCTCCCATAAGGAACCAAGGCTCCACCCTGTGGGGTCCTGAAGACAGGGAGACACAGCATTCCTAGCAAAGGCAGACCCCATGCCTGCCATCTCCCTACAGGCCTGGTACACAGTGGCTGCGGTTTGACTTGTTAGTTTACACGTGCACTAGACAAGGTTCCTTGTGGCAACCGGTTCCCTTCCCTCCAATGAGCTCAGCTCCAGGCGCCTGTGGAGCCCTGCAAGCAGAGTGGGGTGGGGGGGACACCAGCACCAATGCCAGGGTCCTGAGCTTTGTGACCGCGGGAGATTCAGAGATTGGAAAGCTGGTTTTGCCTGCCCAAAGACACTACTCCTCAGAGTAGAGCCCAGAGGCACTATTGAACTCCACTGGGCCAGTGCTTTCACTTAATACCCGGGCATAATTAACAGTGCTGCATCTGCTCTGTCATTAGCAGCATTCACTGGCATTTGGAGAGAGAGCTCTTCCCATCATTAGTCTCAGGGAGGCTATTACAGGGAAATGAAGGAAGAAAAGATGCAGTAGCGTGTGCAGCTTGCTAGTTCCCCCTCATCTCACACCTCATTCGGAAGGCCACTGCCTCCTGGCTGATGTGAAGAGTCAATTGTCCCTCTAAGCATTAGTCCACCTAAAATCCACTGCCAACATCTGAGAAAGCAAAGACCAGAGGCAGAGGGGACTGTCTAGGCTGGAATCTGCCCACTGCTCAGATATGTGAGTCTCGGCTTCGGGGCCGAGTCCCAGCTCCACCACATGCCAGCTTGATGACCTGAGCTGCCACTTTAGCAATCTGAGCTGTAGCTTCCTTGCTGGGGAGATCTAAGCCAGCACTTGTCAAGTCCTTAGCCCGGTGCCCAGGAGACAGTGGGGATGTCGGAATGCTCTGACCTAGTCTATAAAAAAAGTAAAGGTCCGTGGGCAGCACTCTGAGCTCAAGGACTCACCTAAAGGGTGGTGGTTCAGACCCACCCAGCACTGCAGTGGGGAAAAGACCTGGCAACCTCTCTGCTTGCACTATTACAAGGAAGCGTGGTGGGACCCAGCTCTACCTTCAATAATAGGACCTCCACAGACAGGAACCAAGTGGGTGACAACAGTGGTTTTCAGGTTTATTTAAAATGTAGAGTCCCTATGTACTAGAGCTCATGTGCTCAGCTGTTATCCAAAATATAGCTCAAATCCACACAGAGATGCCTCGGGAGAAGGGCCTGACCTCTGAGAACCCTGGAGCGCACAGCTCAATTCTGCCACCCAGGGTCACCAGGGGCATCAATGCTCAGGCTGTCCACATTGTTCTGTGATATGTGCACACGTCCTCAAGGAGGGGGACTCTTCCCAACCCAAGTCCACTTTATTTTATTTAATGGCCGGCGGGGCCCTGATCTATGGACACCTGAACACAGGCTCAGCTGACTTGGGCACAGAGTGGTGAGCTGTGGGGCTGGAGCTCAGGTGACTTGTGGGAAGAGGGCAGCATTTGGCTTTTCTTAATTTGTCCTGTACACTCTACACAAAGTCCCCATCTCTTCCTCACCATGATTTCAACCCAGTGGCTTTTTAGACATGAGCAGGGGTGACAGCAACACAACCCGGGTTCAGATCTCCTCTGTGCAGCCCTCCATAACTTGTTTCCTACGCTAACAGACAGGCATGCTGCTACCGCTCAAAACAACACCTCCTCACCTGGATGGAGGATGGCGCCAGGAAGCCTTGGGTATTCAGTGGCCAGATTCCTGCTGGTCAGGTTCTTTCCTACCCACACAGGCAGGGGGCACAGTCAGCCCTCAGGTCCCCCTTAGTCCCAATGCACCCTGAAGGAGTGTCTCAAATCCCAACAGTACTGCCTTCTACTTAATTCTGACCCATGGCAGTGGGGTCCCAACTGTCAACCTTTTGGTTTGCATTGCACTGCTTTAATTACTACACCACTAGGGCTCCTGAAGGAAGCTCCCAGAGCTGATGGTATTTCCAAAATTGCAGCTGGGGGCAGCAGTCCAAGGGCAGAGGGGAAGGAGGCATTGGCCACAGTCTGTTGGCATCACCTCCCCTTTCCCACCCTCTTGGCTGGGCCGGAACTACACAACCCATGTCACCAGAAGAATCCCAGGGATGGGGAGCCCTGCAGAACTACTCACCCATCTTTCCAAGCTCCAAGGCCCCTAACGCCCTTCTAGAGTATCTCAACAGGCCATAATTCATCCTAATAGGTATATGTGTGTCTGAGAGGAATCTTGACTTTCTCCTCCTCATGTCTGCCCACTGCTGGGGGTGTGATGGCCAAGTGGTTCCCATAAAGACTCTGGGCACAGTACAGAGCCCCCAGCTCTGACCACATCTCCCTGCAGTGCCTCCCGCGCTGCCCTGCCCTGCACATCCCATGCAGAGAGGTTCTCCCAGCCTCCTCAGAGGAGGACACAGGGCATTCGGAGCTGGACCCAGCAACTGGAGCCTATTGCTAAGAAGCCAGAGGCCAGGGAGGAGACTGTCTGAGAAGCCAGAAGATCTTGGTTTCTTCACTGCAAAGATGGAGGTAATAATGATAAGAATAATATCACCCTCACTTCCAATCCTAGGTCTGCAGGCAAACCACTGTGAACCCTGAAAATTCAGTAAGTAGTACGCTAAATATTCACTATTAAGTAAGAGTGTGTGTGTGTGTGTGTGTGTGTGTGTGTGTGTGTGTGTGTGTAAGAACTCATACAATGGGCTAATTCAAATCAAGGGGATTTTGACTTGGGCTTTATGAGGGAAAAAAAATTCACTTTTAAAATGTGCTGCTCTTTGGGAAAAGATTCTTCTCCAGGATGTCAAGTCAAGGACTGTGTTTTCTTCCTCAGGGACAAATTTTTACATGATGTGAAAAACACACAAAAGCATCAGCAGTGTTTTTGAGGTGATGGTTTTGTTTTGTTTTGTTTTTTGTATACCACAGCAAACCACACCATGGATACTAAAAGCCTTGCTCCCGCTGCTTTGCTGCTTCTGTCCCCTCCCTGCACCTTGTTACCAAACAATAAGGCTGGAGCACAGCCTACTGTCCACATCTTCATGGTGTCTGGGACCTTGAATGTCTCTGACTGAGCAGTTACCTAAAAGAACCGACACAAGACACTGACTTTGCACACACTAAGGAGGCGACAGGTGGGCAGAGCTGCAGGTCAGTGTCCATGGCTGTTGCTAATCCTGAATGCCCTCACTGGTCTATGTGCCAGGATCTCAGCCAGCCTGAAATCTGGGTCCTCCTTGGCACCCTAACGTGGTCTGTTCCACCTAGCTGTGCACCACGGACTTTGAGTGCACCAGAGCCAATCGCTCTGTAAAACCTGGCCTCCTTGTAATTTCTAATTTGTGAGAAATGTAAAAATAGAAGGCCATTCGCTGCAGGCAGCTAGCATCGAATCAGATGCCACTTTGTTGTCATATCAGATCACAGTGAAAGGCCCTGATGGCTTCAGTGGGCCCCTCTCGATAGCCTCTAAGCAGCAAGAGGGGATGACAGAGGCGGAGGATGGAGAGGAAAGGATACTGCGGAGTTAGGAGGAAAAGGTGGCTATGTACATTACACTAACACTAGCTTTATATGATGCTACAGTCTAGGTTATAGGTCCTTTATAACTGCCTAGGCTCCTGAGTTCCGGTGTTAATTCTATAAGTTAGCAGCAGCAAGGGGCCTTGAACACAAATTTATCTCCCTGCATCCTCACAACCCAGCCTCTCCATGCAATAGTAAAACACCCCCATGGAAGTGCTGTGCACACACTGGTTAAATGGTGGTGCTGGGTTTTTTCCTATTGGCAGGGCTAGAGTTTGAACATGTGTATGATTTGGGATAAGAGTGCCCTTTATGAGTTCAGCAATTCTGGAACAAATTGCTCCTATACAGTTTCTTCATGTGTCTGGGGACAATGAAACTCCCAGAGTTTAGAGAAAATTAAATGCCATAATCTAAGTAAGGTCACAGCACACTATCTTGTATATCATCAACTTGCACTAATGGTTTGTTACTTGTTTTAAAGAATCTTGTACCTAGAATAATACTGAATGGTGGTTTGTTGGTGTTTTTTTTTTGTTCCGTTTACAAATATATCCAAAATTTGTGCTGAAATATCACAGCTTGCTTCACACCCAGCGTCTCTGCCAACGCCTGTCCCTCTGCCTTTTCTCTATTCTTCCCCTCCCCCTCCCCCCCATCACAGAGCTGGAGGCTCTAGGTGAGCAGGGAGCACACAGGAGGCTGGATGCTGGAAGCCTCACTTGGACACAGCAACCAAGGACTCCTCCTCTTTCCCTCCACCTTCTGCTGACCTTCAAAGTCGGGGCCAGCGCTGGCCCAAAGGATGCCCGTGCCAGGCTAATATGAAGCCGGCAGTAACGCAGTCTGCCATGGAGTGTGTATGGTGGCACTTTGTCAGCCAGAGCGGCCCTGCTGCTCTCGCCAATTGAAGTCAATTCAAGGTTGTTTTCATCCTAGCAGGGGCTGCACTCTGCCCCCTGGTCTCCGGAGCTGAGAGCTCAGGAACTTTGCACGCTTGAATTGAAGGGGCAGCTCTGACACAGGCAAAGCCGGCCCACTGACGTTCTCATTCCAGTTTCCACTTGCAGAGCGAAGCTATTAAGTGGCTCTAACTGGATTTGGCACTGGGGCTATGTTGCATGCGAGGGCTATGATTTCAGCAGCTAAGGGGGCATTGGACACGCCTTGAGCCAGGTGACAGAGATGAACTCCAGTCCCCTACATGGGCCCCAAGTGGTGGGATTGAAGGGCACAGCTGGTTCTCTACTGGGGTTGAGTGCTGCCCAACGGTGCTTAGGGACAGAACGGTGTCTTCATATGTTGGCAAGACTCCACCTGACATTGTGCTTTCTTTAATGTTACTGGTAGCAGACATCAAGATTGTAGGGGAGCAATGCTCAGATGGCAGGACCACTGGCCTGAGCTGTCAACCATCACATCTGTCCTCGGCACCATCAGCCTCTACATCACTCTATGGATGTGAAAACTAAGGATCAGAGTCCCCTACAACAGGCAAAGAGCTAGCCTGTCAATGGAAGAAGATACCAACAACCCAAACAAATTTGGGGCTGTCAATCTTGACAGGAAGAAATCATCTTTATCTTTCTCCTGCAGAGAAGCAGGGTGGCTGAGAACTGCTGATGGCAGTGTGCAGGAGCAGAGCTCCTTGAAGAGCAGAAGAGAAGAGTTCAATCCCTGTCCTGGATCCCCTTAACTGTGTAACCTTGGGCAAGTTACTTCCTCTCCAGAACATAGAACCCTCCTATCTCAAACAGGGACAAGCATAGTGCTCACTGTACAGCTCCTAGTGAGGCTGTTACAGGAATAAAATACACCCTTGAGTAAGCTTGTCATGTAGGAAACTTGAGCATTCATTCTTTCCTTTGAACAGGGAAGATGCCTTTCTCAAGGTCACTTTGTCAGAAAGTGGCAAAGCCTCAGCTCACTTCTCATCGTGGGCTCAATCTTGGTTATAGCCTCAGGGGCCATAGCATAGCCCTTAGTGGGTCTAGCTGCTAACCCAAAGACTACATGGGAATTTACCTCTGAAGGAGAAAGACAGGTGGTCTCCTCCCGCTGCAGTTCACAGCCTAGGGAACCCACAGAGGGCTGCCAGGATAGAGTCAACTGAGAAGAGGCCTGGTGACACAGTGACCCAAAGGCCAGCTGTGTCAACAGCCAGCCAGGCCACAGGAGAAATTTGTGGCTCTACCTTCTGTGCACATACAGCCGTGGGAGCCCTGGAGGTAGGCAATGCTCCCACATCTTACAGAGCTTCTGAGTAAGAACTGACTTGATGGCAAGGAGTGTGATTTAAGGAGACAGATCAATACTTATGGGAAGCCCATGCTAATGCTGTAATCACCTATCTTTGTGTGCTTTATTTTAAGACATTTATTGAGTGCCTGCTGTGTGCTAGACCATGCGGAAACCAGGCAGTGTTCTACGCTTTTGGGTTGTCAAGCATGAAAATCCCAGGTGGGAAGTGGAGACAGTAGCTGGGCATCTTTCAGCTTTGCTGGGCTTGCTCTTTTCTTGCCTGTCGCCTCACACTGTCTTTTTCCTGCGCTTTTAGGTTCCTTCACTCAGCTCCCTGGAGGGGGGATCTCTCCTTACTAAGTCTCCAGCTGGAATAAAGGGCCCCCCTGCACACAAGCTATGGTTTTCTCTTTCCCTCTGGCAGTGGCTATTTCTCAGGTAGCTTAGTGCTTGCCCCACTCTCTACACGCTCTGTTTGGCAAGCCTGGCTGTACCGGACTCACAGTTTGTCCTCCCAGGACTGGACGTTGAGCCAGCACTTGGCTGGAGAGAGGGCACTTTCTTTGTTTGATGCCTGACAATTTATTTGTGAAACTGCATGGAGGCTTAGCCTTTAGCCTCCAAGGACAAGCTTTTCCCCCCTGCTCTGCCTGCAGATGGCCTGAGACTGCTAAGACCAGAGTAGTCAGAGAAAGAGGGAGAGAATGAGG
>NW_006400038.1:1830397-1832103 GCF_000299155.1 Elephantulus edwardii | reverse complement strand
CCAGAGTAGTCATAGAAAGAGGGAGAGATTGAGGTGGGAATGAATGGGAGGTAGAGAGAGAGAGAGAGAGAGAGAGAGAGAGAGAGAGAGAGAGAGAGAACTGACATACATAGGGAGGGACAGCAGGAGAGAAAGACAGATGAAGAAAGCTAACAAGTGAGAGAGCTAGATGCCTGTAGTGTCCACTGACCTCCTCTGTCCTGGAATTTGGGAGTTAGGATAGCTTTCTTAGATTCCCTTACAAACATCATTTCCCCAAAGATAGAGTTACCAAAGTCTTAAGTAGACAGTATAGAGAACACAGCATCCCTTTTCTCATGGAAGACCGACCTGTGTTACAGAAAAGTGAATGTCAACTCCAAATCTCACTCATATTGCTGACACAGTCTCTAATTTTTGGGGTGCCAACAAAGCTCAGGAGCCATTTTATTTAGCTTCCCCAAGGCTCATCATGGGGTTGAGGTGAGCTTTCCTATTTCTTTGGGAATCACTGTCTATTTGGGGTGCAGTTAGCTAGAGCCTCTGTGAAAGACTACTTGGTGTGACTTTAATATCCAAGACAGAGTAAGTAAGCCAAAAACACAGTAAGTAGCACTGGAGGGGACTGACTCCCTATGGAGACCCAGTGGTAAATGTCCAGTATCTGAGGCAGCAGTGCCCTTTCCGCCCACCACAACAAATGAGGAGAGACTAGCAGGAGGTCTGAAGCAGTCCCGAGCTGGACACAGTCCTCCAAACCTCTGGGGACCTCTTTGCCCTACATCTCTCGGGAAAGGAGGGGGAGTGGGAGCGACTCCACTGGATCTGGCCCAGCGGGGGTGGGGGTGGGGGGGCTGAGTTTTTTAGCCTACATTTCTTGAAAGCTTGAGCTGACCGAGGATGGGAAGGTGTGCTGTCCCAAGTCGCCCCACCCTAGAGCCTTGGAGAATGGAGGGGCGCGGACTCCCAAATCACTCCTCCTATCCCCATTCTCCATCCCTTGGGAGAGTGAATGGGGCCGATTTGACCTCGCAAGCAGTATCCAGCTCCATCTAGGGATCGGGGAGGGGTCTCAGGGCCACCTGAACGGAGAAGGGATCGAGATTTGCGCTATCGTCTAGCAACTCCTGTGTGTTTTGAGGAGCGGAGGGCGGGGAGGCGGAGAGTCGTCGGCAGTCACTGCGGCACCCCGGACGCATTCAGGTGGCTCCGAGCAACGCAAGGCGCTGAGGAGAGAACCTTGAGACTACTGCCCGCCCTCCTCATCTGCTGGCCCACACGGCTGCGCTACGGGAAGCCCACATCTGCACCTGGGTCGTCCAGGCTCTATGCCTGGCGCCCCACGTCCACCGCCCCTTCCTACCTGCGGCCCGGACGGCGCTGCCCGCGGTGGGCGCTGCGCGGGCCGGTCCGCTGTTCCGGAGCTCTGGGACACGGGTGCGCTCCAGGATCAGGCTGTGCTGTGCTCCCTGTTCTGCGCTCCTCGCTCAGCGCAGCGGCTCATCTCAACCTCGCGCTCGCTAGGTCTTCCCAGGGCGGGGGAGGGATGCGGGGAGCGAAACAAGGAGGAAAGGGGGTAGGAGAAGGAGGGGGGCGGGGGCGGAGGGAGGCGTGGCGTGGCGCAGAGAGCCCGCCTCCAGTCCCAGGAGCCTGTCCCGAGCCCTACACGCTCTGCGCCCAGCCCCGGGAACATGCATCCACCCCCAGCCCCGCGTGCCCGCCCCCAG
>NW_006400038.1:1829582-1830086 GCF_000299155.1 Elephantulus edwardii | reverse complement strand
TGTTTTGCCCTATCTCGGCCCCTACTCTGACTTACCTACGTGGATTTACGCCTTACAGCCCGGAGGATTTCTGTGGTGGGTCTACACTTAGGTGCCTGTGTCTCTGTACCCTCTTCTTTGTCACCCTCTCTGTGGATGAGCTCTTTGAAGATCCTGCCTCTTCTGCTTTTCTTCCTGGAACAGCTTCCTCTAACCTGTTACATCTGGGAGCTCTGATGGCAGAGTTCTTAAGGACAATGCGAAGATGTTCAGTCCCTCCCTGGTGCTTCGAACCCTTATTAGTAAACCACTAGAGCTTCCTCCATTTACAATAGCCACCTTTCTGAGTTGTGCAATGATATCAAGGTCTGCGAAGGAGAGGAAGACCCTCGGCCTGGTAGATTGACATGTGACTTCTGCAGTGAGCTCTAGTGTGTCAGGAAATGTCAAGATGGCACAGGATAGGACAAGGCTCAGATCTGTTGTTCATATGGTCCCTATGAGTAGTATTCGACTCAGTGACAC
>NW_006400038.1:1827210-1829017 GCF_000299155.1 Elephantulus edwardii | reverse complement strand
ATAGATGATAGATAGATAGATAGATAGATAGATAGATAGATAGATAGATAGATAGATAGATAGATAGAAACACAGGAAACAAACATAGCCTGGCTGGGTCCTATAGTCGAAGGATGGCAGCAGAAACCCAGAGACAGACACCTTTTTCCCAGTCCCAGAGGTTTCCAGAGTTGCTCCAGAGAAGCCTCTCGCCTAGCCAATCCCAGGCCAGCATCTGAGGACTCCCTCCCCTCCCTTTGCCAGCTCCCACAAGCTCCTTCCATCCTCTTTCATACAGGATCCTGGGCATGAGGCCATATCTGCCCTTCCTTTTGGGTGTCTCAATTGCTCACAGAAAGGATCCCTTTTCTCCAGCTCTGACCCAGCTTCCCTCCTCTCTCTGTCTGCAGAGCTGGCATTTGTTGACTGATTCCCCCCCTTACCTTGTCTCACCTCTTTTTCCCCTCTCTCTGGTCCCACAGTTCAATGCTCTTGAGGTCACACTAACTTTCCTTGCTTTTTCCCCAATACCCTTACTCACAAGCCTGAAAAGCTTGGTGCCTTCCTTGACCCATTCATTCCCTTCCCCAGTCTCTCTGATCATCACGTGCTATATGCTCTTGACCTCCAAAAACCTGTCAGTAAATGTATATTGAATTGTTTCTACAGGATAGGCACTATCCTAAGCTCTGAGATTCAGTGGTAGACGAGATGGGCTACAGATTTCAAGAGGGAGCCCAGATTGGAGGAAAGGTTTTCATCAATAGTCACAGCACACACACAGAGTGACCAGGTCTGCCAGAAACATACATCAATGAGGTTTCAATGTAGCCCAGGATGATCTAGGAAAGTTTCCAGGGGAATTGCCACTTGAAGTGAGTTCTCAAGGATCGATAAGAGCCCTCTGGATAGGAATATAGGGGGTATATGAGTCAGGGTTTGAATCAGGGTATGAGGGTGGCAATAAGGGAGGCTATGTTTGCTTACCTGGCTTGCATTTCTCCTTCAGGTGACAGTGTTTGATTTACATTTTGAGGAACTTAGTATTCTTATATTAAAATGATTGTAGGGGAGGAGATAATCCTTCCAGATGTAGATATAAGGAGACCTGGTGTCCTAGTGCATAAAGTATCTCGCTGCTACCTATGAGGTCAGTGGATTGAATCCATGTGACACTTAGCAGGTGGAAGATAGGTAGTCTCCTCCCATAAAGATTCATAGATCCCCAGAAATCAACAGAGAATCACTATGAGTTGTAGTCAACACTGTGACTGTGAGGTGTTTTGGATTGAAAGTTAGACATGTAACCCAGGCTTAGCCAGTGAGAACATCACATCTCCCAGCATCAATGAGGGAGCATAAGGCATATGCTAATCCACGTGGTAAAACTAGAGGCAATAGAAACTCAGTCTCCACCAGATTCCTAATGCTGACAGTTATTTTCACCACATGGGATTGTCTCAGAAGACCCTACCAGAAAAGAAACCAACATAGAGGAAGACCAAAATAAAGAATGGAGACGTAGTGAGTCCTGGTACATATTGTTTGAGTCCCCAGATCCAGCCATGCCTGAAGGTAATGTAATTATTTAAGTCATTAAGCTTCTTCCCCTCCCCAATGCATGCACGTTTGAATTCATTTGTTGTTGTTGTTATGTGCCATCGAGTCGTTTTCGACTCATAGTGACCCTATGCACAACAGCCTTAAACCCTGCTCTATCCTGCGCCAACCCCACTGCCTCTGACACACCCATCCCGATTACCCCAGTCACTGAATCAATCCATCTCATAGAGGGTCTTCCCCTCCTGCGCTGTTCCTCCACCCTCCC
>NW_006400038.1:1819099-1826295 GCF_000299155.1 Elephantulus edwardii | reverse complement strand
TCTGCTTTCAGCCAAGATCCATCTAACATCAGCAACAATATCCCTAGTACCACGACCCCTTCTAAACCCAGCCTGGACTTCTGGCAGTTCTCTGCTGATATTGCTTATAACCAAAAGAATCTTGAAAAATACAATTTGGATTAAGAACATGAAGTATTACTTACATAAATGAAAATATATAAAGAGCTATGTATAAAAGTAAAAAAAAAATGTGTTGTTATTATTTGCAGTGAAGTTGGAGTTGACTCTCCAGAGAAGGGTGTCTGTCTTTCTCTCACAGAGCAGCTGGTGAATTCAAATCACTGTTCATAGGGTCACTATGAGTTGTAGTCAACTTAATGGCACATAACAACAACAATAGCTTATAATAGATGAATAAAAGATTGAATTTGTCAATGATTTCAGCTTGCACGGGTCCATAATCAAGACCCCTGACACCAGTAATCAATATATCAAAGAATATATTGGTGTTGTGTTATGTGCCATTGACAATAGCTCTGAACCCTGCTCTAACTTGAGCCAATCTCATTGTCTCCTGCATACCTACTCCCATTACTCCAATTACTGAGTCAATCCATCTCATCCAGGATATTCCTCTCCTGTACTCCCCCCTCCCACTTCCAAGCATGATGCCCTTTTCCAAGGACTGATCCCTCATGGCAATATTCCCAAAGGATATGAGATGGAGCTTCAAAATTTTTGCTTTCGAAGAACAACTCAGTTTCACCCTCTCCAGGTCAGACTTGTTTGTTGTCTTAGCAGCCCATGGTATATCCAATGCTCTTCTCCAGTACCACAACTCAAAGGTATTGATTTTTCTTCTATCATCCTTAGTCCAGATGTCTGATGCTTAGCAAGTAATTGCAAAGACCATGACTTGGATCAGGCTCACCTTATTGCATTGGGTAAACCTGCTGTCTAGGACATCTGTAAGGTGTCAAGGAGCAATGATGTCAGTTTAAAGACTAAGGTGCGCCTGAGTCAAGCCATCATCTTTATTAATCTGAAAGTTGGACAATTACTAAGGATAGTAAAAGAAGAAGCTATGCCTTTGAGTTGTAGTGTTGAAGAAGATTACTGAATTATCTCATAGACTGAAAAAAAAGACAAAAACAAGTCATAGAAAAAGTGCAGCAAGTCACTTCTTGAAGTAAATGATGGTGAAGCTTTGTCTCACATATTTTGGGCATATGGCTGGTCCTTGGAAAAGAACATCATTCTTGAAAAGATGAAGGGTCAGAAAAAGAGAGGAAGACTCTCTTTTGAGATATTAATTAATGCACTGACTGTCACAATGGACTCAAATATATCAGCTATGATGAATATGAATAGGGTAAAGTTCAGATCCCTTGTTCATAGGCACCTAACAACAACAATAACAACAATGGCAGTCTACTTTCATAGAATTCTTTGTTTGGTTTTGGGTTTTTTTCCCCCTTTTTCTTTATTTTATACTGGTTTACATACAAAATTCATAAAGTTTGTATACATTGTTTTTTGCACCGGATCTTTCCTCTTTCCTTTACCCACCCCTCTCTCCACACATTAAATTTTGTGACCCTATGATTAAGCAATCACTTGTTATGCATCAGAGAGTTGGACAATGACTAGGGACGATAGAAGGAGAATTGACGCCTTTGAGCTGTGGTGCTGGAGAAGAGTATTGGATGTACCATGGATTGCCAAGAAAACAAACAGATTCATCCTAGAGAGGGTTAAACCAGGTTACTCCTTGGAGGCAAGGATTCTGGGGCTTTGTCTGACATACTATGGACATGTTGTAAGGAGACACAGGTCTTTAGAGAGGGACATCATGCCGGGTAGAGTAGAGGGACAGTGCAAGAGGGGAAGACTCTCTATGAGGTGGATTGATTCAGTGACTGGGGTAATCGGGATGGGTGTGTCAGAGGCAGTGCGATTGACACAGGTTAGAGCAGGGTTTAGGGCTGTTGTACATAGGGTCGCTATGAGTCGCAAATGACTCGACGGCACGTACTAGTTCTACGATAATGGTCCTACACAGTATTTGTTTTTAAGAGACTGAGTTATTTCACTCAACATAATGCTCTCCTGTCCCTCCCACATTAGGTAGTAACTTACAAAATCATTGCTCCCGCGTTCTGTGTAGTATCCCATCATGTGAATGTACCAAAATTTCTCAATCCGTTTTGCTGTGGTTGGGCATTTGAGCTGTTTCCACGTTCTTGCTATGGTGAATAAAACTGCAACAAACAGTGGTGTACAATTCTCTGTGCCTCAGTTCTCATTTTATCAGGGTATATTCCAAGTAGTGGAATAGCTGGGTCATATGGAATTTTTATGTTCAGCTCTTTGAGGAAATGCCAAGCTGCCTTCCAGAGTGGTTGAACCATTTTACAATCCCACCAACAATGTTCCTATTTTGTCACATTCTTTCCCACATTTATTACTTGCTGCCCTGCTAAACTTTGCCACTGGTACTCGGGTAAGATGGTATCTCATTGTGGTTTTGATTTGCATTTCTCTTATTGCCAGTGATTTTGATCCTTTCTTCATGTATCTGTTCACCATCCGAATGTCCTCTGTAAAAAAGTATTTTCATATCTTTTGCCCATTTTGTAATTGGGTTATCATTTTTTGTCTTCTGGAGGCCCTGTAGAATTCTGTAAACTTTCATTATGAGACCCTTGTCTGAGATGGTAGTATTGCCAAATATTTGTTCCCAGTCAGCATATTTTCTTTTCACTCTGTTGGAAAACATTTTTGATGAGTACAGAGATTTAATTTTTAGAAGGTCCCATTCATCAATTTTATCCTCTTCAGATTATGCATTTCTGGCTGTATTTGGCAGTCTCTTTATACTGTACACTACGCTTTCTAAACTTGGTCCCAGTTTGTCTTTTATGAACTTTATGGTTTTCAGCTTTATTCCCAGGTCTCTGATCCACCTTCAGTTGGTTTTTGTGTATGGTGTGAAATGTGGATCCTGTTTCAGCTTTCTGCAGTTAGCAGTCCAGTTTCACCAGCACCATTTGTTGAAGAGGTTGTCATTTCCCCATTTGATAGGTTTTATTTCCTTGTCCAATATCAGCTAACTGTAGATAGATGAGTTCATTTCTGAGTTCACAATTCTGTTCCATTGGTCTATGTGCCTGTCATTGTACCAGTACCATGCTGTGTTGGTTACTACTGCTGTGTGGTAGGTTTTGAGGTCAGGGAGTGCTATGCCTCCCACTTCATTTTTGTTTTTCAGAAGTGCTTTGCTTATTTGATGTCTCTTTCCTCTCCAGATAAACTTGACAATTTCCTTTTCAATCTCCTTGAAAAATGAATTTGGTGTCTATATTGAGACTGTGTTAAACATGTAGATTGCTTTTGTTAGGATTGTGACATTTTTTATTTATTTATGTCTTTTATTGTGTCTCAAAATAATGTTTTGGCATTTGTTTTGTGGGTTTTTTTTTTGTATAGGCTTTTTGTGTCTCTAGTTAGGTTCACTCCCAAATATCTCAATTTATGGTTGGCTATTATAAATGGTTTGGAAGCAGGAGTGGAATCCACTTCCTAAACAATATGCCTCTGGAAACTCTATGAACTTTGAGAAATGATGATAGTTATAGAAAGGCTTAAGGTCTTTTGCTCATAGGGTGGCTATAAGTCATACTCAACTCAATGGCAGTCAACAACAACAGTAAAATTATAATTGGTATTGTTTTGTTGGTTTTCTTCTTTGAGGTTTTTTTTTTTGTTACTGTATAGGAATCTCACTGATTTTTGGATATTGATCTTGTATCCTTAAACTCTACTAAATTGATCTACTAGCTCTAACAGTATTTTTGTTGAATCCTTGAGGTTTTCTGTTCACACTATCCTATCATCTGCGTATAGTGAGAGTTTAACCATCTCTTTGCCGATCAGGATGACTTTTATTTCTTTCTCTTGTCATACTGCCCTAGCAAGTATTTCCAATACAATATTGTATAAAATTGGTGACAGTGGGCATCCTTGTTTGGTCTCTGTTTACAAAAAAAGTGCTTTTAGTCTTTCTCCATTGAGAATGAATGATATTGGCTCTTGGTTTTGCATAAATACTTTTCACTGTGTTAAGGAAATTATCTTCTAATTTTGCTGAGCGTCTTAATCAAGAACAGCTGTTTGATTTTGTCAAATGTGTTTTCTGCATCAATTTCTAGGATCAGATGGTTCTTGTTATTTGTTTTGTTAATGTGGTGAACTACACTGATTGTTTTCCTGTTGAACCATCCTTGTATACCTCTTATAAATCCCAGTTGGTCCTGATGAATTTTTTTTAATGTACTTTTGGATTCTCTTGGCTAGGTTGATGTTAAGAATTTTTGCATTTATGTGCATGAGAGATGTTGGTCAGTAGTTTTCTTTTTGGGTAATATGCTTGCCTGATTTTGACATTAGGGTTATGCTTGTTTTATAGAATGTCTCTGGGAGTGTTCCTTCTTTTTCTATATTTTGAAATAACTGAAGTAGACTTGGTGATAAAACTTTTCTGAATGTTTGGTAGACTTCAGCTGTGAAACCAACTGATCCAGGACTCTTTTTGTGGGGAAGACTTTATATGACTTGCTCAATGTCTTTTCTGTGATGGGTCTGTTCAAGTGTTCTACGTCTGACCATGCCAATCTCTGTAGGGCATGAGTTTCAAGGAATTTGTCATTGTCCCTAAGTTTTCAAATTTACCAGAGTATAACTTTTCATAATACTCTTTTTGGTGATAGTGGTGTGTTAAAGTCTCATACCACTACATTGGTGATGTCTATCTTTCTTCAGTTCTGTTAATAGTTGCTTTATGTATTTAGCAGATCTATACCAGCAGCTAGGTTATTAAAAGATGTATTGTGATGGGAAAGTCTGCTGTTAGGGACTTTTCCAAAGTACTGAAGAGCAATGGTGTCACTCTGGAGATTAAGGTGCGCTGATATAGGCCATGGTCTTTGCAATCACTTCCTATGTGTCAGACAGTTGGACAATGACTAGTGAGGATAGAAGGAAAATGGATGGCTTTGAGCTGTGGTGTTGGAGAGAGCATTGAATATACCATGGACTGCTAAGAAAACAAACAGGTTCAACCTGGAAAGGATTAAATCAGGCTGCTCCTTGGAGGTAAAGATTCTGAAGCTTCATCTGACATTCTTTGGACATGTCGCAAGGACAGACCGGTCCTTGGAGAAGGATATCATGCTTGGGAGGGTAGAAGGACAGTGCAGGAAAGGAAGACACTCTATGAGGTGGATTGATTCATTGACTGGGGTAATTGGGGTGGGTGTGTTTGAGACAGTGAGATTGGCACAGGATATGAAAGGCTTTAGGCCTGTTGCACACAGGGTTACTATGAGTTGCAGGCGACTCAACACACATAACAACAATCGTTTAGGGCACAGATGTTGGCCAATGTTATGTTTTCTTGATCTACTGTGTCTTTAATCATTATATAATGCCCTTCCTTATATTTTATGGTGATTTTCATTCTGAAGTCTGTCTTATCAAAGATTAGTATTGTCATTCCTGTTGTTTTTTTTTTTTTTGTGGATGCCATTTGCATGGTAAATTTTTTTCAGCCTTTGATTTTTGAGTCTATCTTTCTCTTCGTTTATTAGTTATGTCTCTTGTAGATAACATATTGATGAGCGTCAGTTTTTTGTTTTGTTTTTTTTAATCCATTTTGCTATTCTTTCCCTCTTGATTGGTGCATTAAGTCCATTCACATTAACTGTGATTATTGACAGGCCAGGTTTTTTCATTATCATTTTGCTGTGTTTCTTTTGTTGTTGTTTCTTGTTACTATGGTCCATTCACCTTGGTGTCTCTGTATGATGGACTTCTCTTAAAAGTTCTTGTAGACTTGGTCTTGTTTTCACAAATTCCTTAACTTTTTTCCTTTCTTCAAAGAATGTGATTGTTCCGTCCTATCTGATGGAGAGCTTTGCTGGGTACAGGATCCTCAGTTGGCAATAGTTTTCTTTCAACTTTTTATATATGCCATCTCATTGTCTTTTTGCTTGCATGGTTTCTGCTAAAAAATCAGAAATTAATCTGATTGCTTTTCCTTTATAGGTGACCCCTTGATTTTCTTGTGCTGCTGTCAATATTCTATCTCTATCATTTATTTTGGAGAATTTTAATATAATATATCTTGATATTTTCCTTTTTGGCTCTATCCTATTTGGTGTTTGCTGAGCTTCCTGAATGTGGATTTCCTTGTTCTTCATAATACCTGGGAAGTTTTTTTCTAGTACCTCTTCCACAGTTTTCTCAGTGATTTTCCTATTCTTTTTATATTTTGTAATTGCAATCATATGTATGTTATTCCTTTTTTAAAATTTTATTTTATTAATTTTAGTGAACATTTACAGATATTTTGGATTTCCATTCACTCACTGTTGCACTTTTCTCCCTGCTTAGCCCTCTGCCCCTCCACCCCCGCCGCCCCCAGTCCGCTCCTCTCTTTAAAAAGCAAAAGAAAAATTTCTTCTTTGGTATACAATCCCCCCGCACCCCTCCTACCACCCCGAGTACACTGCACTATGCAACCTTAATTCTGGACTTTTGTGATAACCATAATACCCTATCATATATTGCTCTTAAATTATTCTCTCCTTCATCTGTTTCAATGCAGTATACATAATTTATCCAGTTTTTCTCAGTCTTACTCCAACCCTGATGTCAGTCTCATTCTACAACAGTGGCACCATGCAGTATTTGTCCTTTTGTGACTGAGATATTTTACTCAGCATAATGTCCTCCAGGGTCACCCATTTTGAATAATATTGCATGAGTTCCTTGTTTTTCAATGCAGCTTAGTATTCCATGTGTGAATATACCACAGCTTCTCTATTCATTTGTTTCTTGATAGGCACCTGGGTTGTTTCCAATTCCTTGCTATTGTGAACAACGCAGCAATAAACATGGGTGTGCATATATGTGCTTGGATGTCGGTTAGGTCTCTTTAGGTTATATTCCCAGTAGTGGAATTGCTGGGTCAAATGATATCTCTATTTGCAACTTTTTGAGAAAGCACCATACAATCTTCTATAGTGGTTGCACCATTTTACACTTCCACCAACAGTGAATAACGGTTCCAGTTTCTCCTCAACCTCACCAGCATTTGTTGCTTGCTGTTCTGTTAAATTTTGCTATTCTGACTGGGGTGAGATGATATCTCATAGTTGTTTTGATTTGCATCT
>NW_006400038.1:1811048-1818929 GCF_000299155.1 Elephantulus edwardii | reverse complement strand
ACATGTCATTCCCAAATACTTTTTCCCAGTCTGTGGGTTCCCTTTTTACCCTGTTGGAGAAGTTTTTGGATGTGCACAGGGATTTGATTCTTAGAAGGTCCCACTCATCTATTTTATCTTCTCCTGGTTGTAGATTTTTCAGGATACTTGGAAGACTGTTTATGTTGTGGATTAGGACTACTAGAGTTCTTCCAAGCTTTTCTTTAATGAAGTTTATAGTCTGGTTTTAGTCCTAGATCCATGATCCACCTAAAGTTGGTTTATGTATATGGAGTGAGGTGTGGATCTTGCTTGAGTCTTCTGCAGATGGTTTTCCAATTTTGCCAACACCATTTGTTAAAAAGGCTGTTGTTTCCCCACTTAACTGATTTCATCTTCTTGTAAAAAAATCAGTTGACCATAGGTAGATGGGCTGATTCCCGGGTTCTCAATTCTATTCTATTAATCTGTGTGTCTATCATTGTACCAGTACTATGCTGACTTACCCACCATAGCAGTGTAGTACGATTTGAAATCAGGGAGTGAGATGTCTCCTATGTTTTTTTCTATTTTTAAGGAGTGCTTTGCTTATTCAGGGCTTCTATCCATTCCAAATGAAACCGGAGATTACCTTTTCCATCTCGTTGAAGAATGGGATTGGTATTTTTATTGGGATTGCTTTGAACATGTAAATTGCCTTTGGTAGTATTGCCATTTGAAAAATATTGAGTCTTCCTATCCATGAGCAAGGTATATTCTTCAACTTCTCCAGGTCTCTTTTTGTTTCTTGTAGTAATGTTTTGTAATTTTCTGTGAATAGATCCTTTGTGTTTCTGGTTAGATTTACTCCCAAGTATTCAATCTTGTGATTAGCTATTGTGAAAGGTATTGTTTTTCTTAGTTCAGGTTCTATATTCTCTTTGTCACTGTAGAGAAATCCAACTGATTTTTGTATGTTGATCTTGTATCATGCTACTTTGCTGAATTGGTCAACTATGTCCAATAGTTTTCTTGCTGAGTCTCTAGGCTTGTCTAGGTATACTATCATATCCTCTGCATAGAGAGATCATTTTACCTCCTCTTTGGCAATTTGGATACCTCTTATTTCCTTCTCTTGTCTTATTGCTCTCGCTAAGACTTCCAATGCAATTTTGAATAAGAGAGGTGAGAGTGGGCATCCTTGCCTAGTTCCTGTTCTTAAAGGGAATGCCTTTAACCTCTCTCTGTTGAGAACAATGTTGGCTCTCGGGTTTGCGTAAATCCTTTACTACGCTGAAGAAATTCCCTTCTAGTACTATTTTGTTGAGTTTTTTAATCAGGAAAGGGTGTTGGATTTTTTTCAAAAGCCTTTCTGCATCAATTGATAGGATCATGTGGCGCTTTTTCTTTGCTTTTTTAATGTGATGAATTACACTGATCGTTTTCCTTATGTTGAACCATCCTTGCATGCCTGTTATGAATCCCACTTGGTCATGGTGAATTATTTCTTTGATGTATTGTTGAATTCTATTGGCCAGTTTTTTTTATTCAGGATTTTTGCATCTATGTTCATAAGAGATATTAGCCTATAGTTTTCTATTTTGGTGGTGTCCTTTCCTGGCTTTGGTATCAAGGATATGTTTGCTTCATAGAATGAATCTGGGAGAATTCCATCTTTCTCTATTTCCTGAAATAGTTTATGTAAAATTGGTGACAGTTCTTCTCTGAATGTTTAATAACATTCACTTGTAAAACCATCTGGTCCAGGGCTTTTTTTTGGTTGCTAGTTTTTTCACCTTTTCAATTTCTTCTTTTGTAATAGGTCTGTTCAAGTGTTCATTTTTGGTTTCTGTTAGTTTAGGTAGGTTGTGCATTTCTAAGTATTTGTCCATTGCCTCTAGGTTTTCATCTTTGTTTGAGTATTTGTTGTTGTTGTTGTTATGTGTTGTCAAGTCGCTTGCGACTCATAGCGACCCTTTGTACAACAGCCCTAAACTCCGCTCTGGTTTGTGCCAATCGCACTGTCTCCAACACTCCCATCCCAATTATCCCAGTCACTGAATCAATCCACCTCATAGAGGGCCTTCCTCTCCTGCGCCGTCCCTCCACCCTCCCAAGCATGATGTCCCTCTCTAAGGACCGGTCTCTCCTCACAACATGTCCAAAGTATGTCAGACAGAGCCTCAGAATCCTTGCCTCCAACGAGCCACCCGGTTTAATCCTTTCCAGGACAAATCTGTTTGTTTTCCTAGCAGTCCATGGTATTCTCAATACTCTTCTCCAGCACCACAGCTCAAAGGCATCAATTCTCCTTCTATCCTCCTTGGTCATTGTCCAACTCTCTGATGCATAACAAGTGATTGCGAAGACCATGGCCTGTATCAGACGCACCTTAGTCTCCAGAGAGACACCATTGCTCTTCAGTACTTTGGTATAGTTTTTCATAATACTCTAATGTTAGATTTTTTATTTTAGTTGGTTCTGTTGTGATGTTGCCCGATTCATCTCGTATTCTCATTATTTGTGTCTTCTCTTTCTTTTCTTTTGTGAGTTTTGCTAATGGTTTGTTGATTTTATTAACCTTTTCAAAGAACCAACTCCTAGTTTTGTTGATAGTTTCAATTGTTTTTGTGTTTTCTATTTCCTTTATTTCTGCTCTAATTTTTATAATTTCAGTTTTTTCAGAGGGTGTTGGGTTTTCTTGTTCTTTTTAAATTTGCTGAAGATGTTGAGTTAGAGAATTAATGGTCAATTTTCTTGCCATTTGATGTGTTTGCTTATTTCTATAAATTGACCTCTGATTACGGCTTTGGCTGTTTCCCAGAGGTTTTGGCAAGTGGTGTTTTCATTGACATTTGTTTCAAGAAACTTTTTCATTTCGTTTTTTATTTCTTTTAGTACCCAATCGTGTTCAAGCAAAGAGTTGTTCCACTTCTAAATGTATGGGGTTTTTTTTCCTCCATTATCTTCTTCTTATTCTCTAATTTTGTAGCATTATGGTCTGAAAATATGCTTTGTATTATTTCTATATTTTTTAATTTATTGATGCTTGCCTTGTGACCTGGAATGTGATTTAATCTGGAGAACGTTCCATGCACATTAGAGAAGAAGGTATACTGTGTTTTTTTTTTGGGGGGGGGTGAATTAGCCTATAAATATCTATGAGGTCAAGTTGGTTTATTGTCTGGTTTAATTCTTCAGTATCTTTGTTGAGTTTCTTTCTGGTAGTTCTATATTTTCTTGAGAGGGGTGTATTGAAGTCTCCAAATATTATAGTAGTGTTGTCTATTTTTCAGTTTTGTTAATGTTTCTTTTATGTAGTTTGCAGGTCTTTCATTTGGGGCATAGATATTTATTATTATTTATGTCCTCTTGTTCTATTGACCCTCTCAGCATTATGTAGTGACCTTCCTCATCCTTTGTGATGGTTTTTTTATTGGCGATTAATATCGCTATTTTTGCTTTTGTCTGGTTGCCATTTGTTTGGTATATTTTTCTCTACCCTTTTATTTTTAGTCTGTCTTATCTTCATTTTTCAGGTGTGTCTCTTGTAGACAACGTATTGATGGATTTTGGTTTTTTATTCAGTCAGCTACTCTTTTTCTATTCAGGGGTGTATTTAAACTATTCAAATTCAGTGTAATCATTCAGAGGCAAGGTTTTATTGCCATCATTGTGTTGAGTTCTTTTTGGTGTTGTTCCTAATTACTTTGATCCATGACGCTTTCTGTGGTATCTCTGTAAGAAGGACATCTCTGAGTCTTTCCTGCAATGCTGGTCTTGGGTTACTCTTTGTTTCTCCCTTGCTGCTTTCAGGATTCTCTCCTTATCTTTGGTTCTGGCAAATTTAACTATGATATGCCTTGATGTTTTTCTTTTGGGGTTTAGTCTATATGGTGTTCACTGATCTTCTTGAATATGTATTCTCTCATTTTTAATTATGCCTGGGAATTTTTCCTCTAGGAATTCTTTCACAACTTTTTCAGTGCCTTTACTTGCTTCTTCCTGTTCTGGGATTTGAATGATGTGCATGTTATTTTTCTTGATGGTGTCCTACATTATTCTTAGGTTTTCTTCTTTTCCCTTCCATTTTTGCTCTAGCAGATCAGTCGTGAAAATTTTGTCTTCTATTTCACTCGTTCTGTGTTCCATCTCTTCAATTCTGCTCATGTGTCCCTCCATCATTTTGACAGCATCTGAAACATTGGACCTCATATTTTGAATAGTGGTTTCTTGTTTTTCCAGGGCCACTAATGCCTCGTTTGTTTTCTCGCCATTGTTCTGGACCATTTTTTTGTGTTTTTTCTTTATTTCTTTATTTTTTTTTTTAGCTCTTCCTGGTTTTTGCTTGTAGAATCCTGTAATTCTTCAAGTTTTTCTTTCATCCATTGAAAATATTCAGTCATTGTTCTTCTAAATTCTGTCTCAGAATGTTCCATCAGACTTTCTAACTTCAGGAAATCCATTGATACTGTGTCACCCTTTGGGGGTGACATCTTGTTTGTGCTTGTGTATTGTGTGGGACAGCTTGCTTTCTTGGAGACACTGATATGTTCTTGATCTGAAGACAATGCTCTGGAGATCATTTGGGCAGCTACCCTTCTTGTGTTTTTCTCTGAACTTGTGAGTCCAGGGAAATGTCAGTTCAGAGCCTGTGAGAGCAGCCTCTTGTAGGTAAGACAGGTCAAGGTGCTCCTGATTAAAGGCAGGTTGATTAACCAGACATGTAGGTACAGGTGTGGAACCAAATAGGGTGGGGCATGCACAGGGTTGGGGTAATCACAAGGGCATGTCAACAACTTGAGGGACCTCGCTCAGACCTCATTTGTCTGGGTGTGCTTACAATTGAGGTCCCTATTCAAATTCCAGCTGTCCGTCTCCCACCCAGTGGTTTTCACTCAGTGGTCCCTGTCTAGTGGCACTTATGCAAGTGCCCTTCTGCAGTGGCCCCTGCCTAAGCAGGGTCCTGGGTCCAAGGGGACCCTACAAGACAAAGTCAAATTCCCACCAACCCACTCGCCTATGGCTGGTCTGCAGTGTCCACAAAAGTTCAGACAAATTACCACTGGCCTGATCGTTCCTGGGCAGTTGGCATGGCCCAAGAGAGTTCAGCCAAATTCCTACCAGAGGGCTCACCATTGGATGCTCTTCCAGACAGTCGGCGGTGCCCAAGAAAACCCAATTAGGATCCTACCGGCCTTTCTCTTGGCAGGTCAGTATCACAGCAGCTCAATTGGTGGCTTCAGACAATGGCTGGATCCGTGGTGTGCCTTTGTGTGCTGATTCAGAATCCTACTGTCCATGGCTGTTGGTAGGTTTCTGTGCTGCATGAAGGAGTCTCTAGTGGCCCTGGAGCACTGCCAGGGGTGCAGGGCTGTGGCGAGGCCATCAGAGTGTGCCGGTAGTGCGGGGCGCAGGATGGTGGTGGGGTAGTGTCCCTGGACGTGGTGCTGTGACAGAGTTGGGGGTGCAGATGGGGGGGGGGTCTCAGGGCTTTCGCACCACTGGGAGTTAGGGGTTGCAGTCTGTTCCCAGATATTAAGCTGTCAAGTCACCAGTCCTCAGCAAATAGTACTGCCTGCACCTGAGTGCACTGTCGCCCGAGTTCGTCGTTGCCCAAGCACGCCCTCATTATACCTTTTGATGTCATCCCCCATGATTGTAATATTTTCTTTATGTCTTATCTCTGATTTATCTTCTAATATGTTTCTGTTGAAGTTCTTATCTTCCAGCTTACTGACTCTCTGCTCCATCTCTTCTATTCTACTTTTTTTGTCCATCAAGCATGTTGGACACTTCTGCCATTTCAATCCTAATGTTTTGGATTGCATTTTCATGCCTTTCTGTTATTTCCAGTACTCTGTTGGCAGTACCCCCTTGTGATGATTTTTTAAGTTCTTTTGTCTCTTCATCTATTCTTTCTTCCATTTTAAAAATTTTCTTCCATATTTGTTCAAGTTCCTCCTCATCAATACATTTCTTCTGGCTCCGTGTCCCTGGAGTATTTGCTTTCTGGTTTCCATTGTTTCCTCCATCATTTGCAGCTTCTTCTGTTGTTGTTCAAATAACTCACCATCAATATATCTTTTCTTTTTCACTACCTTTAGACTATTCCCTTTATTTGTGGCTTCCGTTATTTTTTCCATCATTTGTACTTTCATTTGTAGCTGTTTGAATGTTTCCATATCAACATATATCATCTGCCTTCTTGACTATGGGATATTCCATGAGATTGCTGATATTCTCTACAATTTTTTTTTTTGAGAAGGCTTAATTTGGGTTTTTTTTTGTTTGGTTTTTTTTGTGTGTGTTTTTTTTCTATTTGGTTTTGTTTGTTTTTTACAGTGTTTGAAGGGGCCTATTGCCTATTGATTTCTTGTTATTATGTTAAATTTTTCTTGATAAGTGGAAGGGTGTTTCTATTGTGTCTGTGAAAGCTGTTGGTTCTTGCCTCTATAATGTTACTAATTGGTTTCCAAGTTAAAATGTGGTGAACTACTCACTCCACTGTAAGTCCTTTTGGAGCAAATTTGCCTTTCATAAAGTCCTTGAGGTTCTCTCTGTTTTGCACTGCAGCCCTATATGAATCTCACCTTGAAGTAGTCTATATTAATCTCACCTTGAAGTAGTCTCCTAACACCAACTCCATAGCCCTCCTTCTATGAAGTGGCTGAGTGCTGTGAGACCAGGTGTTTTACTCAAGCAGTTTCTATTGCACTTTTTTCTCCTGGAGCTTAATGTCTTCCTTTGTCTCTGGAATGGCAAGAGATTATAGATCAGGTCTACCTGCTCACGTAGCTTTCATGCAGGTAGTCTCAAATCAGCCCTCTGTCTCTTTCCCAGAGAGCTATGAAAATTCTTTCCTCTGCTTGGAGTTCTGTATACTTATGTCTCTTGTCCTGCTTGGCCTCTAGGAAGGCCCCAAAGCCGCAAAGGCAAGGACCCCCAGATGGAGACACCTCTAACTTCAGGGAAACCTCACTCCTGTCTGTCTACAAGCAATGGAGAATACTTGCTCTTGGCACAGACCCTCCCATCCCCTTCCTTTTTCTCCTGCAGCTTAGAGTCTTCCTTTGTCTGCTTGCGCTGCTTGTATGCAAAGACTCACATACCAGTTTTCTGTAGAAGAGAGCCCCTGGAGGCAAGGAGGCCCAGATGGAGGAACCTATGGGAACCCAGGGACACCTCTGCTCTGCTCCTCACAATCAATGGAGAGAAATTTATAGCCTTGGAAACTATATGAGTTACTTCTACTTTGCCCCTTAGGAATGGTGTGGATTAGAATTAACTAAGTATCAAGTTTTTAAAGTGTATTTTATTTCTATGTGGCAGAGAGTTCTGGTTGTTAGGTCGGTTTCACGGGATAACCATCTGTTGATTACGGGATAACCATCTGTTGATTGAGTTCTCTCTACCATACTCCATAACTGCCATAACTCCTCTGCCTTACTCCATAATGGTATGTTATCTGACTGAACACATATGATGGAAGCTGCATTACTTCATTCTTAAAACATCAAGTCCTTATCTCAGTGGGATTTGGAGAGCATACCCTGGTACAATATGATGTCAGAGAAAAGACTGGAATAGGGACCTCTGGTGACTTAGTGGTAAGGAATTGTGCTGACAACCCAAAGTCACAGTTTTAATTCACCAGCCATTCTTCAGAAGAAAGATGGAAAATCTCCTTTTCTGTGAAAACTCAATCTCCTTTTTGAGCCTCTCAAAACCCAAAGGAAGGTCAATTATGAGTTGATTTAGACTTGATGGTATACAAGAACAACATTGTAAAAATAAGATGGTGTGTAGAGTAAAATTATCCCTTTATGCAGATGACATGATAGTATACTTAGAAAACCCTAAAGACTCAGCAAGAAAACTATTGGACATAGTTGACCAATTCAGCAAAGTAGCAGGATACAA
>NW_006400038.1:1799340-1809163 GCF_000299155.1 Elephantulus edwardii | reverse complement strand
AGGGTGCAACAATGAATGAATGGAATCCCAAAATCTCTGTAGATGTTCATTGAAATGAAAAATAAACAACCTAAATTTAAAAAAAACCAACAAAACAAACAAAAAAAAGATGGTGTGTAGACTGCCTGTACATCCTTCCCCAAATCCTAGCTAAAGTCTTCCAGAGAACTCATGTGCATCCTTAGTAGCCTAGAGTGTGATTTAGTAGAGCAGGGCTCTCAATATGTGTGCTGCAAACCACCGGTGCTTGTCAAGGTAATTTTTGGAGGCACAGGATAATTTTGAATAAGAAAACTTTTTAATTGATTTCCTTGTAATTCTTATTTGTGAGTCTCAGGTTGGTACTGGTTTGCCTTTAACACTTTTGCAAAGAGCCTACTAAGTTCACTTTAACTAAGAGAGGGCAGACTTGGGCTTCCAGCCTTGCTAGACCACAGTTTTGAGTTAAGATTGCACTATTCCTTTGCCCTTGTACCTATTTTAATCGAGACCTATTTCTAGCCAGTAATACTGGTCCTCTAGTTATAGCATGATGTAAAGTTTCATTTTGAGATGCATTTATTTAATCTATAAAAGGAAAATATTTAAGGAAATAAAAATAGATGTGGCACACAGACTTGCAAAACTCTTGCGGCTGGTTTGCAAAGGCAAAAGTTGGAAGAGTTTAATTTAGAGGAACATTTAATTCATTCATTCATTCAACAAATGTTTCTCCAGCACTTACTGAGTATGAGGCCTGGACTGGACTCTACACAAACAACACAGTCAGTAAGAGTTTCCATTCACGATGCAAGATCAGTCCTGTGGGGCTTATGTACCTCAGTGAGGAATTAAACCCTGACCCTGGAATACTGGGGAGTCATTGAGGGTCTAGAGCAAAGAGTAAGTTAAGAAAGTTGACACTGGTCACGTATACACAATGGAAGAGCAGAATGTCGACAGCTAGGAGTCTGTTGTTCTACTATGGGTATGCTGTGAAGAGTTCTGGGTTAGGACCTGTAAACTGGTCTCAGGAAATAGCAGACATTTAATAAATGATTGACATTTTTAAAATGGTTTTTTCATTAATGGTTTTTTAATGCAACATATATATTTTTTACAGCATATTCTTTCCATTTAATTTTCCCCCATTCATTCATTGTTCCACATTTTCCTCCCTGCACACCCCAAACACTAGTTCATTTTTTCTCTTTGAAAAAAAATTTATTTCATTGTTATAAAATCCCCACCCCAGTACACAGTCCACTTTACTATGCACTTCTTTTTCTGTAGTCTTGTCATGAAAATAATACCTAATGCTATATTCCTTTCAAACAGTTCTTTCTTTAAGCTGTTTCAAAGCAGTATTATTTATCCTCTCTTTTCTTAGGTTCCCCTCAACCCCAATGCCAGTCCCGTTTTACAACAGTGGCCCTATGCAGTATTTGTCTTTTTGTGATTGAGATATTTCACTTAGCATGTCTTCCAGGTTCACCCATTTTGTATAATATTTTATGAGTTCCTTGTTTTTCAGTGCAGCATAGTATTCCATTGTGTGAATATACCACAGCTTCTCTATCCATTAATTTGTTGATGGGCACTTGGGTTGTTTCCAACTCTGCTATTGTGAACAATTTAGCAATAAACATTGGTGTGCATATATCTGCTTGGGTGGCAGTTCTGGTTTCTTTAGGGTAAATTCCCAGTAGTGGAAGTGCTGGGTCAAATGGTATTTCTATTTCCAACTTTTTTTGAGAAAGTGTCTTCCATAATAGTTGCACCATTTTACACTCCCACCAACAGTGAATAAGGGTTCCAGTTTCTCCACAACCTCACCAGCATTTGCTGTTTACTGCTCTGAGGAATTTTGCTATTCTTACTAGGGTAAGATGATATCTCATAGTTGTTGTGATTTGCATCTCTCTTAGAGCTAGGGATTTTGAACACTTTTTCATTTAGTTGTTTGCCATTTTAATGTCTTCTTTGGTAATGTGTCTGTTCATATCCTGCACCCATTTTTCAATTGGGTTGTTTACATTTATCTTGTTGTGGTGCTTGAGTAGTCTATAAATTTTAGATATAAGTCCCTTATCAGACATGCCATTGCCAAATCTTTTTTCCCAGTCTGTGGCTTCCTTTTTTCATCCTGTTGGAGAAGTTTTTGAATGTGCATAGGGATTTATTTGATTCTTAGAAGGTCCCATTCATCTATTTATCTTCTCCTGGTTGTAGGTTTTTCAGGATACTTGGAAGACTGTTTATGTTGTGGATTAGGGCTTCTAGAGTTTTTCCAGGATTTACTCTAACTAAGTTTATAGTCCTTGGCTTTAGTCTTAGGTCCTTGACCCACTTTTAGTTGGTTTTTGTATATGGAGTGAGGTGTGGATCTTGCTTGAATTTTTGACAGATAATTTTCCAATTTTGCCAACACCATTTGTTAAAAAGGCTGTTGTTTCACCACTTAACTGATTTATCTCGTTGTCAAAAATCAGTTGACCATAGGTAGATGTGATGCTATCTTTGCCATTGATCTACGTGTCTGTCATTGTACACATACCAGGATGTCTTGACCACTATGGTGGCAGTGTAGTAGGATTTGAAATGACATTTTTATTGTTATTATTATCATCTCTCTCTTCTAATTCTTGTGCTAATTCATTGATCCACAGACTTGCAGGACATCAGATTAGAAAAGGTCCTTGGGAATAGTAACCAAGTGTAGAGACTGCCAGGTCATGTGGATATTGCCCCACCATGTGAACACAGCCCATAGATACCACTCTGCTGAGTGGACACTGTCCCACTGCCCCTGCACCAGGAGTACCAATTTTGAAGGGTATTGGAGAGGAAATGGGAGGACTGAGGTGGTGGGAAGCCTGAGCCATCAAGCCAGAGTTGGCTGGGAACAAGGGAAGGGAGATGCAGGAGGGGCAAGGAGAGGGAATTGAGCTGAATGCTACAAGACAGTAAAAGGGTGAGAGCATAACACATGTGCCAAAGGTGTGGGCTCTGCAGACCAACATCTGATCTGTTACCTGCATGTTCTATCAGCTCTTTTGTGTAAAATACTGCTCTAAAGCTGAGAACCCAAATTATAAAAAGAACTGACCAGCCACTTCCAAAAAAAAATAGGCCTTCAAAAACCCTATGTACAACAGAGCACACTTAGATTAGACTAGCAGATATGGCACCATATTATTCAAATTTGTGTGCCAACAACCAGAGCCAGAGGAGGAAATAGATGACTTATACCAACTGTTGCAATAGGAAATTGATTGAATGCGCAATAAAGCTAAACTAGTAATAATGGGTGACTGGAATGAGAAAGTTGGAAACAAGGAATAAGAATTGGTGGTCAGGAAATATGGTGACAGAAACGAGACTGGAGACAGAATGATAGAATTCTGTATAATCAATGATTTATTCATCGCAAATACTTTTTACAAGACACACAAATGGTGACACATGGACCCTCTGATGGCCTACATAGGAACCAAATTGATTACATAAGAGGGAAAAAATCATTGAAGAAGTTCAATATAAGCTGTGAAAATTAAGCCAGGTATTGATTGTGAATCAAAACATCAACTACTTGTAGGCAAAACATCAACTACATTTTCAAACTGAAGCTAAAGAAAATAAAATAAAACCCATAAGAACCAAAGTTTGATCATGAGTTTGTCCCTCCTGGATTTAAAGACTGTCAGAAACAGGTTTGAGCCCCTGGATACTACTGAGTGAAGATCAGATGGTATGTGGTCAAGAGTATAATCCATAAAGAATGCAAAAAGTCATTTCAAAGATGGAGGAAGAATACCAAAATAGATGGTAGAAGAGATGCTGAATATTGCACTAGAGCTCCAAGAAACCAAAGCAAAGGAAAGAAATAAAGATGTCAAAGAGCTAAACAGATTTCAAAGGGAAGGCACAGGAAGACACAGCAAAGTATTATAATGAAATGTACAAAGTTGGAGTTGGAGAACCAAAAGGGGCAAATTTACATTACATTTCTTAAGCTGAAAAAACTGGAGAACAAAATCAAGCCTCAAGTTGCAATACTTAAGGAAGCTGTGGGCAGAATATTGAATGATCCAGGAGGGATCAAAAGAAAATGTATACTTAGATATAAAAACATGGGGCTTTCTAGACCTTCTGGGGTATATTCTGAAATATTTGCTAGAGCTTCCTTAAACTCATGTAAAATATAGTCTCAAAATGGGCTGTAAACAGCAAATATTTTTTACTTCTTGTAAAGAAGGTACATCAGATAGAAGAGGAAGACTCCACAGAACAAGAAATTCGTGGCAACTGAGCAAACAAGTTACTATAAATATGAACGGTTCTGCATAGTTGTACAAAATTATAGTGACTTTCCTTATGATCCAAACTACTTCACCATTCCAAAACCTCTTGGGATACTACATGATATGATACTATAGTTTCATTGATTATGTCCCTACATCCATGAGATGACATCTTACAAACCAACATGTTTTCTGAAAAACAAAACTATTCAAAACACAAAATGAACTTATTGTACAGATATATTAAATAATGCCAGTTTTCTCTGCTTCCTACATTGGGTCTATTGGGCTGAAACACAAAATCATAGTAACTGAGGCACTCTAGCATGGAAGCATATTTCTAGTTTTGTGATTTATAAACACCTTCAGCAACAACAACAACAACAACAAAAATTTAAAAAAGAAGATGGAAGGAGTACAGAGTCACTACACCAGAAATAATTGGCTGACACAGAAAATTTTCATGAAGCAACATATGATCAGAGACTATGGTGATAAAGAGGAAGTTCAAGGTGCTCTGAAGCAATTGGCAAAAACAAGGCCCCATGAATTGACAACATAACAACTGACATATTTCAACAAAGACATGCTAACCTGGATGTGTTCACCAGGTTGTGCCAAGAAATCTGGAGGACAACCACCTGGCCAACTGACTGGAAGTGATATATATTTATTCCCATTCCAAAAAATGTGGAAATTATCAATTATTATTAATTATTATTAATATTACGTGCAAGCAAGATTCTGCTGAAAATTATTCAGAAACAACTGAAGCAGCACATCAACAAAGAACTGCCAGACATGCAGGCTGGGTTTAGAAGAGGTCATGAGATTAGGGGCATTATAGCCAATGTTGCTTGGATTTTAGCTGAAAGCAGAGAATATCAGAGGAATATCTATCTGTGTTTAACTGACTATGCAAAGGCATTTGACTGTGTGTATCACAATCAACTGTGGATGACTTTGAGAAAAATGGGAATCCCAGACACTGGATTGTGCTTATGTGAAACTTATACTTGAACCAAGAGGCAGTGGTCAGAACAGAGCAAGGATACACTGCATGGCTCAAAATTAAGAAAGATGTATGCTAAGGATGTATCTTATATCCATACTTTTTAAATCTGTATGTGGAACAGATCATTCCGGAGACTTTGCTCTCTTAGGAGAAATGTGGCATCAGGATTGGAGGAAGACTCATCACCAATCTGAGTTATACATATGACACAATCTTGCTTGTTAAAACTGAGGAGGACTGAGCCATTTGCTGCAGAAGGTCAAGGACTGGACTACAGCCTTCAATATGAATTGAAGCTCAACATCAAGAAAACAAAGATTCTCACCATTGGACTAATTGGCAGCATCATGACAGATGGTGAAGAGATTGAGATTGTTGACAGCTTCAGTCTGCTTGGCTTCACAACCAAAACTCTTGGTACCTGGAGCCAGGAAATCAAGACATATTGCACTGGGGAAATCTGCTGTCAGAGACCTCTCCAGAGTACTGAAGAACAATGGTAACAGTCTAGAGACTAAGGTGTGCGTGATCTAGACCATGATCTTTGCAACTACTTGCTAAGCATCAGAGAGCTGGATAATGACCGAAGATGATAGAAGGAGTATCAATGCTTTTGAATTGTGGTGCTGGAGAAGAGCATTGAATATACCATGGACTGCTAAGAAAACAAACAATTCTGTCATGGAGAAGGTGAAATTAGACTGCTCCTTGGAGGCAAGGGTTTTCAAACTCCACCTCACATACTTTGGGCATGTTACCAGGAGGGAAAAGGACATTATTCTTGGAAGGGTGGAGAGACAGTGCAGGAGAGGAAGACAATGGATGAGATGGACTGACTCAGTAACTGGAGTGATGGGGGGGAGGGGGGAGTAGATGTGTAAGAGGCAGTGAAATTGGCTCAAGGTAGAGCAGAGTTCAGAGCTTTTGTACAGTGTCGCTGTGAGTCATAGACAACTAAATGGCATATAGCAACAACAACATTTTACCTTCTTACTGTTCTGTTAGGTGCCCCAGAGTCAATTACAAATCATGGGGACTCTCTGAAGAACAGTATCCTGAACCAATATCATAATCCCTCCCGTTCTTAAACCCATCATTTCAGTCACTGTGTCAATCTCTCTTGCTGAGAAAAAATTTACCTTAAAAACAGGTCAATCAAGGGCCAGAGAGAAGCAGTGACTTGCCTAAGAACACCTATCAATCTTACCCTTTGAGACGTTCCCCCTAATCCAGCCATCCCCTCTTCAGGCTAAATAAGATGCTACAGGATGCACACTGATCTGAGAGTCAAGGTGTCCAGATCCATCCCTTCCCACTATGAAACTGAAAACAGGCAGGCCCTTCTCCTTCTTGAATCCTTTCCTTTACTATGGGCAGTCTTCTTCCTGAAGACTATGCAGAATTCACTGTCCTAGAATGTACAATAAAGTCAAGGAAATACTCTCTGTAGAAAAACAGGGCTTCATGTTTTGTTTTTAGAAGGGGTGTTTTTACCTTAGCCACACCCCCTTAATGCCAGAAATTCCCCATTAGCAAAAAATTCATCAAATTAATGTGTGTAACCACTTCAATAAATCTTGCAGGATATAATAAGACATAAGATTGTTTTGTATCACACTGGGCAGTCCCTGTGCAACAACACTGTTGCTGAATGCTCAAATATTTGTTCATGTTATACCACACTGGATTCAATACTCAAAAATTAAATCCTTTCTTGAAAGGATGCTTCTTGTTTTTAGGATAGCCCTTTTTAGAGCAAGGGCGGAGTGAGGATGTCCAAACTTGACTTCTACAAACTTCACAAAGGAGAACATTCCCATCAAAAATACCCATAACACAGAACCATTTCCCACATATCTTTCCAATTCCAACAGCTCTACTTTTCTGTTGGGTTTCACATTCATTGCAAGAGCTGTGCACACCTACTCGTCATTCTCACAATTATAGAGTTTATTAGGGAATTTATTAGGTTACAATCTCTCGGTCAGGAATGTTTCCGAAGTTTGCTCAAAGGACCTTCAGCATTCAGCCTTATGGCATTAGGCAAGTGTTGCAAAGGCTTTTAAATCCTGTCAATTAAGGCTTCGCTCTTCCTTAATCCTCTAGTTCTCCAACAAGTTTGGGTGAAGGCCTCTGGCTCTGGCTTCATGTGGCAGCAGTCCCAGATCAGCTCTGTTTCTCATTGGGTCTTTGGTTCTTTGCTGTGGCTGGTGTTATCCTGCAGGGCCCAGTCTAAATGGTACAGGAATCTCTGGCCCTGAAGGTCACATATTGCATTCTCTTCTCTTCTTTATTGTTAGTGAAATTCCCAAAACTTCAGTTGTTGTATCTGGTTAAATTTAAACCTGGTAGAATGACAAATCTAACCAGTCCCTTTGTAGATAGACAAATAAATCCTATTTGCATGTTTCTGTGGAATATATAATCAATTATCATGTGCATGCTCAAATTAAAGATGGAGAAAATGAAAATAAGCCCATTAAAACCAATATGCAACCTTGATCTGTCCTAACTGAATTAGATAACCATATACATAATATATCTAATGCACTGAATACTAACGACTGAAGATCAGAGGAGTTGCGGAATGACATCCATGAAGAAAACAATAAGTTACTTCTAAGACTGAAAAGAAAGAAAAGACCAAAATAAATGTCAGAAGAGACTGTGAAACTTGTGCTAAATGGAATAAATGCTGACATAAGAAAGATGAGCAAATTATTTAAAAACAAAGAAGACAGAACAAAGTATTAAAACAAAATGTGCCAAGAGATGGAGTTAGGAAACCAAATAGGAAGAAAACACTTGACATTCTCAAGCTTCAAGGACTGAAGAAAAAATTCAAGCCTCAAGTTGCAATACTGAAGGATTCTATGGGCAAAAATTCTTGGATGATGCAGAAGGCATCAAACAAATATGGAAGGAATGCACAATATCACTATACCAAAAATAATTGGTTGACACCAAAACATTTCAGAAGTAGAATATGATCAAGAACAAATGGTAATAAAGGAAGAATCTCAAGATTCACTGAAGACATTCAGTCTTATAGAATATTATTTGACATGTTTTAACAAAGAGGTACAGCTTTCTACTTGCTCCCTAGGCAAGGCCCAGAAATTTGGTAGGCAGCTCCCTGACCAAACTGACTGGAAGAGGTACATGTTTGTTCCCACTTCTAGTTCATAGTTGTTTCCCATTTCAAAAAAAGACAATCCAACAGAATGTGGAAATTACTAAGCAGTATCATTAACATGACATGCAAATAAAATCTTGCTGAGATTATGTTTTTAAATTACTGGGACAGTACATTAAGAGAGTACTGCCAGCAATTTAGGTTAGATTCAGAAGAGGTCTTGGAAAGAGGATTATCATTCCTGATTTCAGATGGATCTTGGCTGAAGGTACAAAATACCAGAAAGATGCTTACTTGTCTTTCATTGACTATGCCAAAGCCTTTGACTGTGTGGATCATAAGAAATATAGATAACATTGAAAGGAATGAGACTCCCAACACACTTAAATGTGCTCATGCAAAACCTATTCATTAACCAAGAATCATTTGTCCAAACAGAACAAGGGAACTCATGGTTTAATACCAGAAAAGGTGCGCATTAGTATTGTATTCTATCTCCTTATGTATTCAGTCTAGATACTGATCAAACAATTTAAGAAACTGGGCTGTAATGAAGGAAAATGCAGAATCAAGTTTGGAGCAAGAAGAGGTCTTAGAACAAGGGATATCATTGCTGACGTCAGATAGGTGATCTTCACCAAAAGCACAAAATACTGGAAAGATGTTTACTTGTGCTTTATTGACTATGCAAAGGCATTTTGCAGTGTATATCATAAAACACCATGGATAATATTTAGAAGAATTGGAATTCCTGAATACATGGCTGTGTTCATGTGAACCCTATACATAGACCAAGAAGCAGTTGTTAAAACAGAACAACAATAAGGTTTAATATGTGGAAAGGTGTGCATCAGGCTAATATTTTCTTCTTACCTATTCTAACTCTGTATTTAACAACTAATCAAGAAAATGGGCTATATAAAGAAGAATATGGCATCAAGATTGGAGCAAGCCTCATCATCAACCTGAATTAGACAGATGACACAACCTTATTTTCAGAAAGTGAAGAAGACTTGAAGCACTTGCTGAAGAAGATAAAATACTATAGCCTTTACTATGGGTTACATCTCAATATCAAGAAAACAAAACTCCTCACCAATGGACCAATGAGCATCATCATGATGTTGTTGTTGTTATGTGCCGTCGAGTCATTTGCAACTCATAGTGAACCTATGTATAACAGCCCTAAACCCCGCTCTATCCTGTGCCAATCACACTGCCTCTGACACACCCATCCAGATTACCCCAGTCACTGAATCAACCCACCTCATAGAGGGTCTTCCCCTCCTGCGCTGTCCCTCTGCTCTACCCAGCATGATGTCCCTCTCTAAAGACCTGTCTCTCCTTACAACATGTCCAAAGTATGTCAGATGAAGCCCCAGAATCCTT
>NW_006400038.1:1790605-1798084 GCF_000299155.1 Elephantulus edwardii | reverse complement strand
GTGGATCATAACAAACTGTGTCTGACTCTGAGAAGAATAAGAATCCAAGAACATTTAATCATGCTAATGCGAAACCTATACTTGGACCAAGAGGCAGTCTTCAGAACAGAGCAGGGCCACACTGCATTGTTCAAAATTGGGAAGGGTGTACGTCAGGGATGTGTCCTATCTCCATACCTTTTCAACCTGTATGCAGGACAGATTATCCGAGAGGCTGGTCTCTATGAGGAGAAGCGTGGCGTTAGGATTGGTGGACGATCATCATGATAGAGGAACGTAATTGCTCCACTGGATACAAAATCCATTGCAATGACCACATAGATCTCACCATACTTAGAGGACCATCAGAGCTCTCCAAATTATATTCCATTGTTGCCTTGAACTTTGTTACCCATTAACACCAGTAATTACTAAGCTTCCCTGGTGATAAGATATTGTTTCCTGTAAATTAACTTCCTAAGAACCTGGCCTGAAGCTAAACCAGTTCAATCTATTGAACTGGACCATGCAAAGAAACATCATTTATAACTCAGAGTTGATCTTTCCAAATAGGAAATAAAGCTATCTACCAGACAGGAAGAAGGATCTGGAGGACCTTACTATGCAGTGCATGTGCACTTTCCCAATGTAGGTGACGCTCTTGCCATGCAACAGCATTCATCTTAAAGAATCCTGCAACAGCATTCATCTTGAAGAATCAGCTGTGGACACCTAATTATCATAACTCTTCCTCTATGGGCCAATTCACACTATCCCTTTTGAATAATTGTAAACCCCCTTTCCACCTAAATCTTTATGAGTCCCCAAATCTTTCTGTACAGTGAGTCATGGACTTGTACTTCTTCATCATTCCACATTTACCTTTGCAAAACAGTTTTATTTTGCAAGGTATTTTTTAAATAAACCTCTTTCCATACTTGCATAGAAAATCTTGAACTCTTATTCCACTGTTCTTACCAGGAGGAAGAATCTAACTTTCAGGAGTACACCAGAAACATTTTCTTTATGAACCACATTTAAGAGTTACTTCTTGCCTGTAGAAAGTGAAGAGGAATTGAAGCACTTACTGAAGAAGATCAAAGACCCCAGCCTCCAATGTGGATTACAGGTTAACATCAAAAGAACAAAAATTTTCACTGCTGAACCAATAGACATCATGATAGATGGAGAAAATACTGAAGCTGTCAGTGATTAAATTTTGTATGGATATACATTTAATACCTGTGGTGGCAGCAGTCCAGATACCAAAAGATGTGTTGAACTGGAAAACTCTCAAATCCCACTTTAAAGTGCTAAGGAGCAACAGTATCAGTTTAAAGAGTAAATACACCTAAATCAGACATGAGGAGATGTATTGCACTGGGAAAGTCTACAGTCAGGAACCTCTCCAAAGTATTGAGAGGCAATAACACCAATTATAATGCCAGGGCTAAGATGTGCCTGATTCAGGCCAATACCTTTTCAGTCACTCAGTACATTTCTGAAAACTGGACAATAAATAAGATGACAGAAGAAAAATTGATGCCTTTGAACTTGACGAGTGTTAGAGAAGAGTTATGAACATCCAATGTACTGCCGAAAGAACAGATAGCTCTTGGAGAAGGTGCAGCCAGAATACTCAATGGAGGCAAAGATGATAAAGCTTCATCTCATATACTTTGAACACCTTGCTAGAAGAAGCTATTCCTTCTCCTAGGAGAGGAGCACCATTTTTGGAAGGGTGTAGAGATGCTGAAGAATAGGAAGACCCTCAACCAAGTGTATTGACGTAGTAACTGTAACAATGAGCTTGAGTGTGTCAAAGATTGTGAGGATGGCACAGGATAGGACAGGGTTCAGATTTGTTGTTTATAGGGTTGCTATGGGTAGTACACGACTAGATAACACCCGATGACAACAACCCAAGCCATGGTGTTTTCAATTACTTCATGTGCATATGGAAGTTGGACAATGACTAAGAATGACAGAACAATTGATGCCTTTGAGTTGTGGCAAATAGCATTGAATATTTCATGTCAAAAGAATCAGCAAGTCTGTCCTGGAGGAAGAGCAACCAAAGTGCTCCCTAGAAGCAAGAAGGGGAAATTTTGTCTCACATACTTTGGGCATATTGTCAGGAGGGGACAGTCCTTCAGAAAAATATCATGCTGAGAATGGCAGAGAGTTGAGAAATAGAGGAAGACCCCTAACAAGATGGATTGACACAATGGCTATATCAATGGACTCAAGCATGTGGTAAGGATGGTGCAGGATAGGGCAATGTTCAGATCTGTTGTTCACAGGGTTGCTATGCTTCACAGTCCAGGCGATTGCACCTAACAACAACAGCAACCAAAACCAGTACTAGATACTAGATATTGTTTTAGTTGTAATGTGAGTTAGGTAATATTCAGTTCAACTCATTGCTGTAGAGTCAGATCTGACCTACAGCTGACCCTCTGGTGAGTTTCTGAGGATGTAAATGGCACTGGAGGAGACTTCCCATCTTTCTGCTGTGAATTTGGACCACTACAAAGCACCAGCTTTGGATTAGCAAAAAATGCCCTATGGATTAGTCTACCAGAATTACCTTAGGTGCTATTGTTATTGCTGTTCGATGCTGTTGAGTAAAGCACCACTTAATAGTGACCCTTTGATCAACAACCATAAACCTTGGCCTTTCGAAACTACACCATTCTTATCATTCCCAACACAATAAAGCCCATTGCCACAGACAATCCACCTCATTAAAGGTCTATTTTTTTTTATCTTCCAACTTTACAAATATGGTGTTCTGCTTCAAGAAATTGCCTCTCCTAACATACTCAAAGCATATAAGATGAAGTATTTCCATCTTTGCTTCCAAGAAACACTCTGGTTGCAATTTCTCCAAGACATATCTATTTGTTCTTTTGGCAGTCCATGGAAGATTTAGGACTGTACTCTTAACACCATCGCTCAAAGGTATCACATATTCTTGTCAACCTTATTCTTTGCCCAGATCTCATATGCATAACAGATGATTGAAAAGACTATGACTTGAATCAGAGGCACCTTAGTCTTTAAACTAGTATCATTACTCTTTAGACCTTTACAGAAGTTGCTAACAGCAGACTTATCCAATACTATACGTCTCCAGATCTCTTGACTATAGACCAAGGGTGTGGATTGTGGATCCAAGCAAAATGAAATTGCTGAAAATGTTAATATTTTTCCTCCATCTAACATGATGTTGTCTATTGGCTCAGTGATGAGAATTTTTTTTTTATGTTGAGATGTAATCGATGTTGAAGACCATGAACTAAATTAGAACACCTTATTCTCTAAACTGACATCATTGCTCTTCAACACTCTGGAGAGGTCTCTGACATCAGATTTGAAAAGGTATAAAGACAGGAAAGTTTACAACTTTCCTGATTTTTACATGCAGTGTTTCCTTACTCTGTTCTGACTACTTCAAGCATAGTGTTCTAGAATTCCCATTCTTCTCAAAGTTAGCCACAATTTGTTTTGATCCACACAAGCAAATGCCTTTGCACAGTCAATGTAACATAGATAAACATTCCTCTGTTACTCTCAGCTTTCAGCGCCGATCCATTTAACATTGTCTATGATATCCCTAGTGCCACAGCATCTTCTAAACCAACTTACATTTCTGGCAATTCTCTGTCAGCATACTGTTCTAGTCATTTTTGGATAATCTTTCAGTAGGATCTTGTTTGTGTGTGATATTAGTGGTATTGATCGATAATTTCCACACTCTGTTAGATCACCTTTTTTTTTAAAGTGTGGAAATAAATATACATCTCTTCCAGTAAGTTGGCCAGGTGATTGTCTTCCAGATTTCATGGCACAACTTGCTGAGTATGTCCAGGATAACGTCTGCTTTGTAAAATGTGTCAGTTGTATGCCATCTATTCCTGGGGCCTCATTTCTTGCCAATTCCTTCAGAACAGCTTGAACTTCCTCTTTCATCAGCATTCCCTTGTGGTTATATGTTGTTTCATGAAGTTTTTCTGTGTCACCCAATTTTTTGGTACAGTAACTCTGTGTGCTCCTTCCATGTTCTTTTGGTGCTTCCTGAATCATTCAGTACTCTACCTATAACATCCTTAACTATTGCAATTTGAGGCTGGGATTTGTTCTTTAGTTCCTTCAGTTTAAGAAATCTGTAATGAATTTGTCCTTTTTTCTTTTCTGCATCCATCTCTTTGTACATTTTGTTTTAATACTTTGCTTTGTCTTCATGAGCTGATCGTTGAAATTTTCTGTTCACCTCTTAACTTCTCAATTACTTCCCTTTACTTTGGCTTCTCAGTGCTCTAGTGACGTCTAGAATCTCTTCTGACATCTATCTTGGTCTTTTCTTCATCCCCTGTCTTTGTAACGTTTTGCATTCTTCATGGATGATATTTCTGGTATCTTCCCACAGCTCCTCTGGTCTTCTCTCATTAGTGTTCAAGGCCTCAAACTTGTTCCCAAGATCGATTTTTAATTCTTGTGAGACAGACTTAAGGTCAAATTGTGGATGTTTTTTAAAATTTTCTTTAGCTTCAGTTTGAACCTGTATATGAGTACTTGAAGGTCTGTTCCATGGTCAATACCTGACCTAGTTTTCACAGCTGATATTGTGATTCACCAAGGATTGTTTTCCCTCAGATGTAGTTGATCTGATTCCTATGTAGACCATCAGGTGAAGTCCATGTGTATAGTCACTGTCTGTGTTTCTTATTAAAAGTATTTTCAATGAATAAATCATTGATTGTACAAAATATCATTCTATCTCAAGTCCATGTTTTCTGGGTACTGATACTACTTTCTTTTTTCCAATTTTTGCATTCCAGTCACCCATTTTTATTATTAATACATCTTGGCTGTATATTTAATCAATTTCTGACTGCAAAAGTTAATAGAAATCATCTATGTCCTCCTCTTTGACTCTGATTGTTGGTGCATATATTTGAAGGATATGCTGGCATTGTAGATGACAACCTCTGGGATTTATGTCACAAGTGACTTCTATACATGTTCAATTTGTATGCTGATGAAATTATTTGAGCAGTTGGACTCTATGAAGGATTGGTGGAAGATTAATCAATAACCTTTGTTATGCAAATGAAACAACCTTGCTTGCTGAAAGATAGGAGGACTTAAAGTACTTACTGCACAAGATCAAACACTACACAGCCTCATTATGGATTGCATCAAAACATTAAGAAGACAAAAATTCTCACGACTAGACCTATAGGTAACATCATGATATATGGAAAAAGATTGAAACTATCAATTATCTCATCTTGCTTGGATCCACAATCAATAAACTTGGTACCAGCAGTTAGGAGATCAAAAAAATGTATTGCACTATCTAAGTCTGCAATCAAGGATCTCTACAAATTATTGAAAAACAGTGATGTTACTTTGAGGACTAAGGTACTTCTGATTCAGGCCACGATCTTGTCAATCACTTGCTATCCTACTGATAGCTGGACAATAAAAAAGGATGACAGAAGGATAATTGGTGCCTTTGAACTTTAGTGTTGGAGAAGAGTACTGTACGTGCCATGGGCTTCCAAAGAACACAGATATGTCTTGTAGAAGGTGCATCCAGAGTCCTTCTTGGAGGCAAAGATGATAAAATGTCATCTCCCATACTTTGGAGATGTTACTAGGGAGGGTTATTCCTGGGAGAGGGACATCATACTTAGAATGGTTGAAGGACAATGAAAGAGAGGTAGACCCTCAACCAAGTTGATTGACAGTTATTGAAGAAATAGGCTAGAGTGTATCAGAGATTGGGAGGATGGCAAAGGATAGGACTGGGTTCAGATCTCTTGTTCTTGGATCACTATGAGTTTTATTCGACTCAACAGCACCCCAAAACAACAACAACACTTTTAAGTGCATAATAAAGAGATTTTTCTAGGAGGGTGAATGGATGAAACTAAAAAGAATAAGCATAAAAGTCAGACCAGGATCAAATCAGACAGGGAGTGACCTGCAGGGAGGAGAGTGGTCAGCCACGGAACAGCAGGCCAGGGAACAGTCGTGACACCTGTAATTTGAGTAAGGTCTCCACATATGCCCAATCAGCAAGAGTCGGCTTGTACACCCTGCGCCCATGCCCACCCTACACCTGTGCCCATGTCCTGCAACCATGCCCTCTCTCTGTCAATGCCCACCCTGAGCACATGGCTCCGTGCTTCATCTTACATCTCCTCAGGTCCATTAAACTAACTGCCTTTATCCTGGACACCTCAATCTGACCTAACTTAAGCTGCTTTCTCAGGCTCTGAACTGACTTCCCTTGGGTCAGAAGGTCAGAGAGAAATATAGGCTGGGTAATAGCCCCACCCTTTTCTGGAGCAGTGACTTCAGATCAAGAACCTATTATCACCTCAGGCATGAAAAACTCTACCACAGCAATGTCAGAAAAGAAGCAGGCTACTTCACACCCTACACAGGCATAAAGCACCCAAAAAAGTGACACAGTATCAATAGATTTCCTGAAGTCAAAAGTCTGATAAAACTTTCTGACACAGAATTTAAAGAACAATGACTGAATATTTTCAATGGATGAAAGACAAACTTGAAGAATTATAGGACACTGCAAGCAAAAACCATGAGGAGATTAAAAAAAAAATAGTCCAAAACAATGCAGATAAAACAAACAAGGCATTAGAGGCACCACAATCCAAAATATGAGATCCAATGTTGCAGATGCTGTCAACCTGATGGAGGAACACATGAATAGAGTTGAAGAGATGGAACCACTGGAACAGAAGATTGAATTGTAACCACTCATCTGCTAGAACAAAAACCAGAATAAAAAAGGAAGGAAAAAGAAGAAAACTTAAGAAAAATGAGGAACACCATCAAGAGAAATAACATGTGCATCATCGGAATCCCAGAAGATGAGGAAGTACGTAAAGGCACTGAAAAAGTTGTGGAAGAATTACTAGAATAAAACTTCCCAGGCATAATAAACAATAAGAGAATATTCAAGAAGCTGAGCAAACACTGTATTGAATAGACTCCAAAAGAAAAACGCCAAAGCGTTTCATAGTCAAATTTGTCAGAACCAAAGATAAAGAGAGAATTCTGAAAGCAGAGAGGGAGAAACAAAGAGTAACTTATAAGGGAGAGCAAATAAATGCAAATTTCTCAGCAGAAACCATGCAAGCAAAAAACAATGGAATGACATATATCGAAACTCAAAGAACACAATTGTCAACCAAGAATGCTGTACCCAGCAAAACTGCCCAGCAAATATGAAGGGGAAATCAAGATATTTTCAGAAAAAAAGCACCACAGAAACTAAGGGAGTTTGTAAAAACAAGGTAAGTGTTGCAGGAGACACTGAGAGACATCCTTCTTACAGAGGTGCCACAGAAAGCAGGATGGGCCAAAGTAACTAGCAACAACACCAAAAAGAACTCAACAAAATTATAGCAATAAAAACTTGCCTCTAAATAATCACACTGAACGTGAATGGTTTAAATG
>NW_006400038.1:1784452-1788216 GCF_000299155.1 Elephantulus edwardii | reverse complement strand
AGGGTTGTGTCATCTGCATAATGCAGATTGTTGATAGATCTTCCACGAATCTTGACCCCACATTTCTCCTCATAGAACTCAGCCTCCCAGATGATCTGTTCTGCACACAGGTTGAAAAGGTATGGAGATAGGATGCGTCCCTGGCGTACTCCCTTCCAATTTTGAACCATGCAATGTTCCCGTGCTCTGTTCTGACGACTGCCTCCTGACCCAAGTGTAGGTTTCGCATTAGAACTATCAAGTGTTCTGGGATTCCAGTTCCTCTCAGAGTCAGCCACAGTTTGTTATGATCCACAAAGTTGAATCCAAGGATACATAAAAAATAATAATTTGCCGTGACCAAGTCGGATTCATAACAAGATGGTTCAACATAACACAATCAGTGTAAATTCATCATATAAACAAAGCAAAGAACAAGAACCACTTGATCCTATCAATTGATGCAGAAAAGGCCTTTGACAAAATCCAACACCCTTTCCTGATTAAAACACTCAACAAAATAGGACTAGAGGGAAATTTCTTCAACATAGTAAAAAATATTTATGAAAACCTGAGAGCCAACATTGTTCTCAACGAAGGGGCATTCAAAATCCCTAGTTCTAAAAGTGATACAACTCAAAACAACTGTGAGTTATTATCTTACCCCAGTAAGTATAGGAAAATTTAACAAAACAGCACACAACAAATGTAGTCTAATGTGCTGATGAGGTTATGGAGAAACTGGAACCCTTATTCACTGTTGGTAGGAATGTAAAATGGTGCAACCACTGGGGAAGGCAATATGGCACCTTCTCAAAAAGTTGGAAATAGAAATACCATTTGACCCAGCACTTCCACTACTGGGAATTTACCCTGAAGAAAGCAGAACTGCCACCCAAGCAGATATATGCACACCTATGTATACTGCACCCTTGTTCATAATAGCAAAGATCTAGAAACAACCCAAGTGTCCATCAACAAATAAATGGATAAAGAAGCTTGGCATATTCACACATGGAATATTTCGCATCACTGATAAACAAAGAACTCATGAAATATACAAAATGGGTGACCATGGATGACATTATGCTGAGTGAAATATTTCTGTCACAGAAGGACAGAATGCATTGTGCCACTGTTGTAAAACGGGAATGCCATCAGGGTTGGGGGAAACTAAGAGGGAATAAATAATGTATACTGCATTGAAACATATGAGGGACATAAATGTTTAGGAAGAATATATGATTAAGTGTTATTGTCAAGACAAGGGTCCAGAATGAAAGTTGCATAGAGATGTGGACTGGGAGTGAGACAAATTGTCTAACAATGAAAAAAAAATTTTTTTTTCACTTTTCTAAGAGAAAAGCAAATGGAAGGAGGGTTGAGCAGGGAGGAAAGTGTGCATCAATGAATAAATGAAAATCCTAAGTCTCTGTAAATGTTAATTTTAAAAAAAGTGTGTAGACCAGCGACATGGGCACAGACCAGTGATGGGGGCAGTCTGATTTCCTCAGGACCTGTGACTTGGCTGCTTAACATCTGAGAATGGACTGGCAGACCCAAACTCCCTGTGGTGCCCAAACTTTGCCCCTGCTCCGGCACCCCCACCCTCACCAGATCCACTCCCGAGCACCCCTGGCAGTGGTGCCACAGCCTTGCACCCGCTGCAGCGACTCAAGACCACTAGAGAGTCCTTCCCACAGCACAGAGACCAACCAACAGCCATTAATAGTAGGATTTTGAATCAGAACTTTTGCTGGTGCAATTCCTTTTGGAGCTATAGGAACACAAAGCCATGCTAGATCCAGCAATCACCCGAAGTCACCAGCCAAGCTGCTGTGGGACTGATCTGGTAGGAGAAAGGCTGGTATGATCCTGACTGCATTTTCTTGGACACCACCGATTGCCCGGGAGAGTACATAAGGAAGAACCCACAGGTGGGAATTTGGTTGAGCTTTCTTAGGGGACACCGACTGCCCAGGTGCAAGCCAGCCAGTATTAATTTGTCTGAACGTATGTGGATGCTGCAGACCAGCCAGAGGCAAGCGGGTTGGTGGGAATTTGACTTTGACTTCTTGGGTCCCATTGGACCCAGGACCCTAATTGGGCAGGGTCTGCTGCATGAGGGCACCTGTGTAATTGCCACTGGGCAGGGAACACTGAATGAAAACCACTGGGTGGGAGACAGACAGCTGGAATTTGAATAGAGACTCCAATCGTGAGCACACCTGGACAGCTGAGGTCTGAATTAGGCCCCCAAGTGATTGACCTGCAATTTGATCTCCCCACCCCCATGACTGCCCCACCCCATTTGACTCCACACCTGTGCCTACATGTCTGGTCAATCAACTTGCCTTTAATCTAGAGCACCTTGACTGTCTTACCTACAAGAGATTGCTCCCACAGGCTCTGAACTAACATTTCCCTGGACTCAGAAGTTCAGAGAAAAACACAAGGGGGATAGCTGCCCAAATGATCTCCAGAGCATTGTCTTCAGATCAAGAACATATCAATGTCTCCAAGAAAGCAAGCTGTCACACACAATACACAAGTGCAAAAAAGATGTCACCCCCAAAGGGTGACACAGTATCAATGGATTTCCTGAAGTCAGAAAGTCTGATGGAACTTTCTGACACAGATTTTAAAAGAACAATGACTGAATATTTTCAATGGATGAAAGACAAAAATAGAAGAATTACAGGATTCTACAAGCAAAAACCAGGAGGAGCTAAAGAAAGCAATCCAAAACAATGTAGAGAAAACAAACAAGGCATTAGTGGAACTGGAAAAACAAGAAACCACCATTCAAAATATGAGGTCCAATGTTTCAGATGCTGTCAAAATGATGGAGGAACACATGAGTAGAGTTGAAGAGATGGAACACAGAACCAGTGAAGTAGAAGACAAAATTGTCACGACTGATCTGCTAGAGCAAAAAGCAGACTCAAAAAGGAAGGAAAAAGAAGAAAACCTAAGAATAATGTAGGACACCATCAAGAGAAATAACATGCACGTCATTCAAATCCCAGAACAGGAAGAAGCAAGTAAAGGCACTGAAAAAGTTGTGGAAGAATTACTAGAGGAAAAATTCCCATGAATAATGAAGAATAAAGAATATATATTCAAGAAGCTCAGTGAACACTATATAGAATAGACCCCAAAAGAAAACACCAAGGCACATCATAGTTAAATTTGTCAGAACCAAAGATAAGGAGAAAATCCTGAAAGCAACAAGGGAGAAACAAAAATTAACCTGTAAGGGAGAGCAGATAAGATTAAATGCCAATTTCTTTGCAGAAACCGTTCAAGCAAGAAAAGAGAAGAAGTACATCTATCAAAAACTCAAAGAACACAACTGTCAGCCAAGAATACTGTACCCAGCAAAATTATCTATCAAATATGAATGATAGATTAAGATATTTCCAGAAAAAAACAGAACCTAAGACACTTTATGAAAACAAGACCAGTGTTGCAGGAAAGACTCAAAGATGTTCTTCTTACAGAGGTACCACAGAAAGCATTATAGACCAAAGTAACTAATAACAACACCAAAAAGAACTCAAAAGCAACGATAGCAATAAAACCATGCCTCTCAATGATTACAGTGAATGTGAGTTATTTAAATGCACCACTGAAGAGAAAAACAGAAGCAGAATGGCTATAAAAACGCCAAAATCCATCAATATGTTGTCTAAACATGTTGTTGTTGTTGTTATGTGCCGTCGAGTCGTTTGCGACTCATAGCGACCCTATGCACAACAGCCCTAAACCCTGCTCTATCCTGC
>NW_006400038.1:1770732-1783137 GCF_000299155.1 Elephantulus edwardii | reverse complement strand
TCTATTCCTGGGGCCTTATTTTTTGCTATTTCCTTCAAAGCAGCTTGAACTTCTTCCTTCATCACCATAGGCTCTTGCTCATATGTTAACTCTTTAAATTCTTCTGTATCTGCCAATTCATTTCTATATAATGACTCAGTATATTCCTTCCATGTTCTTTTAATACTTTCTGGATCATTTAATATTCTGCCCAAAGCATCCTTGATTACAGCAACTCTAGGTATACACCTGAAAAATGAAGACAAAGAAAGACTAAAATAAAAGGGTGGGACAAAATATACCAAGCAAATGGCAACCAGGAAAAAAAAAGGAGTAGTGATATTAATCTTTGATAAAATAAATGTCAATGTAAAAACCATCACAAAGGACAAGGAAGATCACTACACAATGCTGAAAGGATCAATAGAACAAGAGGACATAACAATAATAAATATTTATGCACCAAATAAAAGACCTGCAAAATACATAAAACAAACATTAACAAAACTGAAACCGGAAATAGACAACACTATTATAGTAGTTGGAGACTTCAAAACATCACTATCAAGAAAAGATAGAACTACTAGAAAGAAACTAAACAAAGATACTGAAGAATTAAACCACACAGTAAACCAAGTTGACCTTATAGTTATTTATAAGCTACTGCATCCCAAAATAGCACAGTATACCTTCTTCTCCAATGTGCATGGAATCTTGTCCAGAATAGATCACATTCTAGGTCACAAGGCAAGGATCAATAAATTAAAAAACATAGAAATAATACAAAGCATCTTTTCAGACCGTAATGTTAAAAAATTAGAAATCAATAATAAGAAGATAAAGGAGAAAAACCCCCATACATTTGAAAAAAAATAACAAAAACACCACACCATAGATTTGGAAGCTGAACAACATGACTGGGTACTAGAAGAAATAAAAAAGGAAATAAAAAAGTTTCTTGAAACAAATGACAATGAAAACAAAACTTATCAAAGCCTCTTGGAAACAACTAAAGCAGTAGTCAGAGGTCAATTTATAGCAATAAGCAAACACATCAAAAGGCAGGAAAAATTGACCACTGACCCTCTAACCCAGTATCTCCAATAAATTGAAAAAGAACAGCAAGAACACTGGCAGCCTCTAAAAAAACAAATTATAAAAATTAGAGCAGAAATAAACGAAATAGAAAACTGAAAAACAATTGAAAATATCAACAGAACTAGGAGTTGGTTCTTTGAAAAGGTCAATAAATCAACAAACCATTAACAAAACTCACTAAAGAAAAGAAGGAGAAGACACAAATAATCGAAACAGGAGATGAATCAGGCAACATCACAACAGAACCAACCAAAATAAAAAAGCTAACATTACAGTTTTAAGAAAAACTATACTCAAACAAATATGAAAACGTAGAGGCAATGGACAAATATGTAGAAATGCACAACCTACCTAAACTGACACAAACTGAAAATGAACACCTGAACAGACCCATTACAAAAGAAAAAATTGAAAAGGTAATAAAACAACTTTTAAAAAACCCTGGACAAAATGGTTTTACAAACGAATTTTATCAAATATTTAGAGAAGAACAGTCACTAATTCTACGTACACTGTTTCAGAAAATAGAAAAAGATGGAATTCTCCCAGACTCATTCTATGAAGCAAACATATCCTTGATACCAAAGCCAGGAAAGTACACCACCAAAATAGAAAACTATAGGCCAATATCTTTCATGAATATAGATGCAAAAATTCTGAATAAAATACTGGCCAATAGAATTCAAAGATACATCAAAGAAATAATTCATCATGACGAAGTGGGATACATAACAGGTATGCACAGATGGTTCAACATAAGGAAAACAATTAATGTAATTCATCACATTAATAAAGCAAAGAACAAGAACCACTTGATCCTATTAATTGATGCAGAAAAGTCCTTTAACAAAATCCTACACCCTTTTCTGATTAAAACACTGAACAAAATAGGATTAGAGGGGAATTTCTTCAACATAGTATAAAGTATTTTTGCAAACCCGGGAGCTAACATTGTTCTCAATGGAGAAAGATTAAAGGCATTCCATTTAAGAACAGGAAGTAGGCAAGGATTTTCACTATCACCTCTCTTATTTAATATTGTATTGGAAGTCTCAGTGATAGCAATAGGAGAAGAGGAATAAATAAGAGATAAAGAGATATCCAAATTGGCACAAAGGTTATAAAATTATCTCTCTATGCAGATGAGGTGATAGTTTACCTGGAAAACCCTAAAGACTCAGAAAGAAAACTATTGGGCATAGTTGAGCAGAAAAGTAACAGGATATAAGATCAACATACAAAAATCAGTTGGATTTTTCTACAGTGACAAAGAGAATACAGAGCAGGAACTAAGAAAAACAATAACATTTGCAATAGCTAATCACAATATTAAATGCTTTGGAGTCAATCCAATCAGAAGCACAAAAGATCTATTCAAGGAAAATTACAAAACATTACTACAAGAAACAAAAAGAGTCCTGGAGAAGTGGAAGAATATCCCTTGCTCATGGATAGAAAGACTCAATGTTGTGAAAATGGCAATACTACCAAAGGCAATTTACACGGTCAATGCAATCCCAATACAAATACCAATTCCATTCTTCAACAAAATGGAAAAGGCAGTCTCCAGTTTCCTTTGGAATGAAAAGAAGCCCAGAATAAGCAAAGCACTCCTTAAATATAGAAAAACAGTAAGAGACATCTCAATTCCTGATTTTAAATCCTACTACACTGATATGGTGGTTAAGACAGCATGGCACTGGTACAATGACAGGCACATATATCAATGGACTAGGATTGAGAACCCAGAAATCAGCCCATCTATCTATGGTCAACTGACTATTGACAAGAAGATGAAATCAGCTAAGTAGGGAAACAATAGCCTTTTTAACAAATGGTGTTGGCAACATAAAAAAACCAACTCTAGGCAGATCATGAACCTAGGACTAAAACCAAGGACTATAAACTTCATATATATTTTTAAAAAGCTTGGAAGAACTCTAGAAGTCCTAATTCACAACACAAGTCTTCACAAACAGTCTTCCAAGTATCCTGAAAGATTACAACCAGGAAAAGATAAAATAGATGAATGGGACCTTCTATGAATCAAATCCCTATGCCCATCCAAAAACTTCTCTAACAGGGTAAAAAGGTAAGCCACAGACTGGGAAATAGTATTTCGGAATGAGATATCAGATAAGGAGCTTATATTTATCTTGAATTTATAGAATACTTGAGCACCATAACAAGATAAAGGTAAACACTCCAATTGAAATATAGAAACAGTATATGAACAGACACTTCATCAAAGAAGCCATTCAGATGGCCAACAAGCACATGAAAAATGTTCATAATCCCCAGCTCTAAGAGAAATGCAAATCAAAACAACTCTGAGATATCATCTCACCCCAGTAAGGATAGCAAAATTCAACAGAACAGTAAGCAACAAATGCTGGCGAGGTTGAGGAGAAACTGGAACCCTTATTCACTGTTGGTGGGAGTGTAAAATGGTGCAACCACTGTGGAAGGCAGTGTGGCCCTTTCTCAAAAAGTTGCAAATAGAGATACCATTTGACCCAGCAATTCCACTATTTGGAATATACCCCAAAGAGACCATAACTGCCACCCCAGCAGATATATGTACACCCATGGTTATTGTGGCTTTGTTCACAATAGCAAGGAGTTGGAAACAACCCAGGTGCCCATCAACAAACTAATGGATAAAGAAGCTGTGGTATATTTGCTGCCTTGAAAAACAAGGAACTCATGCAATATTATTCAAAATGGGTGACTCTGGAATACATTATGCTGAGTGAAATATCTTGGTCACAAAAGGACAAATACTACATGGTGCCACTGTTGTAAAACAGGACTGACATCGGGGTTGGAGGGAGAGTGAGAAAGACTGGATAAATAATGTATACTGCTTTGTAGCAGATGAGGGAGAAAAACTGTTTAAAAGGGATATGTGATTAGGTATTATTGTCATGACAGGAGACCAGAATGTAGGCTGCATAGTGGAGTGGACTTGGGGGGAGGGATTGTATAACAATGGAAGAATTTTTCTTTTACTTGTCAAAGGGAAGAGTGAATTTGGGGGAGGGAGGAGCAGGCAGGGAGGAAAGTGCAACAATGAATGAATGGAAATCCAAAGTCTCTGTAAACTTTCATTAAAATTAATAATAAAAAAATTTAAAAATAAAATTAAAATTGTGAAGAAGTAAACAAAACTAACTAAAACTCACTCACTGACTAACTTAACACCTTTATCAAATAGAAAAGAACAGCAATCTAACCCAACAGCCTTTAGAAGAAATGACATTTTAAGAACAAGAGCTACAATCAATGAGATAGAAAACAGAAAAACAATTGAAAGCATCAACAAAACCAGGAGCTGGTTTTTCAAAAGGGCCAATAAAATTGAGAAACTGTTGGTAATCTTAGCAAAAGAAAAAAGAAGATAAACATGATAGATGGTGAAAAGATTGAGATTTTTAACAGTTTCAGTTTGCTTGGTTCCAAAATCAACAGTCCTGGTACCAGCAGTAATGAAATAAAACGATGAGTTGCATTGGGAAAATCAGTTGTCAGGGACCGCACCACAATATTGAGTAACAATGATGTAATTCTGGAGACCAAAGTGTGTCTGATGCAAGCCAGGGTCATCGCGATTACTTGAATGCATCAGAAATCTAGGCAATGACTAAGGACGGTAGAAGAAAAACATGATGCCTTTGAGTTGTGGTGTTGGAGAGGAGTTCTGAATATAACCATGGACTTCTAGAACAAACAGGATTATCCACAAGAGGGTGAAACCAGGCTGCTTCTCAGAGGCAAGGATTCTGAAGCTCCATCTGACATACTTTTGACATGGTGCAAGGGACTAGTCCTTGGAGAGGGACATCATGCTTGGGAGGGTGAAAGGACAGCACAAGAAAGAAAGACCTAGATGAGGTGGAATGACTCAGTGACTGTGATTATGGGGGTGGGTGTGTCAGAGATGATGAAGTTGTTGCAGGATAGAGCATGGTTTAGAGCTATTGTTCATAGGGTTGTTATGAATTGCAAGCAACTCGACAGCAGTTAACAACAAAAGAATCTATGGTCAACTGATATTCAACAAGGAAATAAAACCTATCAAATGAGGAAAGAACAACTTCTTCAACAAATGATGCTACCTGCAGAAAGCTGGAACAGGATCCAGATCTCACACCATATACAAAAATCAACTCAAGGTGGATCAGAGACCTGAGAGTAAAGCCCCAAACTATAAAGATCATAAGAGAGACTGGGGCCAAGCTCAGAAGGCCTAAAGTATGGTATAAAGGGACTGACAAATATAGCCAGAAATGTACAATCTGGACAAGATAAAATCATTGAACAGGGCTTTCTAAACATTAAATCACTGTGCACATCAAAATCCTTTTCCAACATGGTGAAAAGAAAGCATATTGACTGGGAACAAACATTTGGCAATACCATCTCAGACAAAGGTCTCATAACAAAAATTTATAGAATACTCCTGGACTTTCAGAAGAAAAAAGATTGATAACCCAATTACTAAATGGGGAAAAACCATGGAAAGACTTTTCAAAAAGGAAGACATTCTGATGACTAACAGACACATGAAGAAATGGTCAAAATCACCAGTAATAAGAGAAATGTAAATTAAAACCATAAAGAGATACTATATCACCCTAGTAACAGTGGCAATGTTGAACAGGACAACAAGCAATTAATGTTGGAGAGGATAGGGAGAAATTGGAACTCTCATACACTGTTGGTGGCATTGTTAAGTGGTACAAACACGATGGAAGGCAATTTGGCATTTCCTCAAAAAGCTGATAAAGGACTTAGAGGCCCAGCTATTCCACTGGTAGGAATATATCCCAAGGAAATTAGAACTGAGACACAAATGGAGATTTGTACACCAATGTTCATAGCAGCATTATTCATCATCACAAGAACATGAAAACAGCCCAATGTTCAATCACAACTGAATCTATTGAGAACTTGTAGTAGATTCACATAATGGAATACTATGCAGCACTCAGGAGCAATGATTTGGAGAAATACAACATAACTTGGGAGAGACTGGAAAACATTATGCTGAGTGAACTAACTCAGTCTCATAAGAACAATACTGCATGAGATTATTGTTAAAATAGAAGGGAAGCCAGTAAAACATGTATAGGGACCCAACAGGGAAGGGATGGGTGCTGAGGGATGAGGATGGGTAGGAGAGAAACCACAGGGTTGCACAATTTGTGTGGTGGAGAGGGAGGATGAAGGAAATGGGAAGGATTCTGTGGGGACCTGAAAAGATTGGGTAATGATGGGCAACGGCCAATGATAATTTATTTTATAAAGCATAATACATGTGAATGATAGTATGAAACATAATGTGAATGAAGAATAGTATGAAACACAATGTATATGAACCTTGAAAGCATACCAATAAAAAAAGAAAAGGAAAAAACCCATTATTCATGTGAATGATTGTACAAAGAATAGCATGAAACATATGTATACTAACTTTGTAAGTGAACCAATTTAAAATGTTTAAAAAGAAAAAACATTCCTTTGTAAACAAAATGTAATTTTATTTCATGTTTGAGAAAAGATCATGTATGATACCAGTAAGCCGAAGGGATCCTTACAAGAACAACAAAACATCAGATAGAAATCAGGGTTCTCATCCATCTATTTTCTCCTACCTCATCTCCTTTCCTCTTTCACCTTCTCCTCTTATGAACACACAGTTTACCCTTCAGGCCTAAACCTGTCAGTTCCCAGCTATGGACAGAAGCCAAGTTCATGCCAGCCATAGCCCATCTTCTGTATCTGCCTTCTTATGGCCCCAAGTACTTTTTAAAGTAGGCTCCACCCTCCTCTCAGCCAGCACTCTTTTCCTTTGTCCATATGAGCTAAGCACCAGAGGAGAGGGACACAGTTGAGAGAGTGCATGGTTCTATACCTCAGTTGTACCTCCCAGTTCCACAAAGCTCTGACAAGCAAAAGGGACTGTGGTGTCATGGTCAATGGCGGTAGCTGTATCCTCTTATTCTTCAGTTAGGATCCCTGGCGGCTTAATGACTAAGCATGTGGCTGCTAACTGAAAAGTTGGCAATTTGAATCCACCAGCCACCGGCAGGAGATGAGATCTGGCAATCTCGTTTCATAAAGATTACAGCCTAAGAAGTCATTCTACTCTGCCCTACATGTTTGTACGATTTGGTATTGATGTGATAGGATCCAATAGCAATAAGATTACTCACTGAAGCAGGATAAGTGGCATTTCCTTTTCAGCTCAGGATGGATAGGATACATATTCTAAAGGTAGAAGTGTTCTTCCATTAGCCTGAGGTTGCAGGAGTTTGTGACAAAGTGGAGAGACTAAAATCCTGCCCAGGTCAGGAAAAGCCATGTCCAGGCAGACCCAGCTCCCAACTACCTCCTTTTTCCTGTGGTACAGGACGTGCAACCTTGTAGGAGCCACGTGGCCCCTGAACATCTGGGATTGTATTAAAAGGAACAGATCTGAGGGATCTTGATTTTATAAATTGGCATAATAAAAACTAGTGCAGGGTGGGAGGGGTAAGAGGGAAGAAGTAAGAGAGATAATTTCCCTTGCATCATACTTTACGGTATTAGAGAACTAGAAATACTTGTATAACTGACAACGAGAAGATGTACATAGTCCCATGAAGCCACATTTCAGAATGGTATAAAGCAATGAAAACAATGAAGTGGATTGGCACTTAACAGTGAGGACAGTTATAAAGTATTTGTCTTCCATGCAGTTAGTAGCCAGCCTACCTTAAGCACAGCTTTTTAAGGGAGGCTTATATGCTCTGATGCTGGACAGGTTTAGCAGAGCTTCCAGATAGGATAGACTAGGAAGAAAGACCTGGAAATCAACTGAAAATCTCCCAATGAAAACTTTATGGATTAAAGTGGTTTGATCACACTCAATCATGTGGATGGCACTTGACCAGGTAGTTGTTGTTGTTGTTATGTGCCATTGAGTCGCCTGAGACTCATAACAACCCTATGTACAACAGCCCTAAACCCTGTTCTATCCCGTTCCAATCTTACAGTCTCTGACACACCTACATCCATTACCCCAGTCACTGAATAAAACCATCTCATTGAGGTCTTCCTCTCCTGTGCTGTCCCTCCACTCTCCCAAACATGATGTCCCAAAAATGAAGACCAGGCTGTAGGGTCTTCATATGCCCAAGACCAGCTTGGCAAATAATAACAATTTAAACCACTGTTATAAAATATAATTTGACTCACAGGGACCATCATTTAGGTTTCCAAGGCTGTAAATCTTTATTGAAGGAGTCTGCCCATTTCTCCCACAGAGCAGCTAGTGGATTCAAACTGCTGATTTTCCACTTAGCAGCACCAAACTTATCACACTACACTTTTTCTTTTAGCACACTACATTTTCTTTCTGCAGAGATGCAAAGATCTCCAAGATGAGAAAAGCCAGTGACAGATGACAGCTTACAGGTGATGTCACCTTTATAATATGACATACACACAAAAGTGTCATCATGCTTAGAAGTCCACGTAAGCAAATGAAGGAAATGGTGTCTAACAGGACCTGCAGCAATATACAAATGGGATGACACGTGGGAGGGAGGAGGTGCAAATAAGGATTGAGCACCAAGAGCCCAAGGAACCCCAATCTTCAATACCGTGGTTGTTCATATAGAGACTGTATGCCCAGAACACACGTGCAATTAATCTTATTTTTTTAAATTAATCTTATTTTTTAAAAGAAGGAAATGAAGAACAAAAGGAGGGAAAGTGCAGAAGGAGGAAGAGAGAAAGAAGATAAATGGAAATAAGTGAGTGAAAGTTGGGGAAATAGAGAAGCTAGAGACAGGTCAGGCTGGTCCCTTCTTCCCCACCTGCCAATACCTCTTCACTCCAGTCTCATCAGTTTGGACGGGTCAGAGTCAGGGGCCCTGCAGCTATTTCTCCACTGAAGAGAAAACCCTGGTGCCTCATGTCCCTGTTTCGCCACCCCCCACCCCCACCTATCCCTACACACACACACACACACACACACACACACACACACACACACACACCTGCTGCCAGGCCTCCTGTTGAGCTTTTTATTCATTACCTTTTCTAGAGAGAACCAGAAAGGGCCATTGGCCCCAAGCCGGACCTGCTGATTGCAAATTGTTTCTGAAGGAGATTTTAGGGATGGGCTTTCCCTCTTCTGGGCCTATTCTAGGAATGTCAATAGCTTTCATTTGGGATAAAAATGCTGAACCCATTTTTTTCTCATAAATAATATTATGATTAGCTGCCATTCTGATGGCAAATACTGGGAGCGCATTAAACACTTGCATCCTCTGGATTTCCTAAGATAGATCCAAGCTCAGCCACTGGCCCAGAGAGGGCACCAGCTCTGTGCCAAGGATGAGGGCCAAGGGCTCCTTCTGCCTCGTGACAGACCTCATAGGCAGTTATAGGTGTGCCCATTTGACAGGAAGAAACTGAGCCCCAGCAATGTCACCCAATTTGGGTATTCTGGAAGAATCTAATTATTTCTGGCTCCAAGGCCAGGAATCTTACTTCTATATATACTCCACTATCAAGAGCACTTCTGTACTCTTTAAAGCAGAAATCCCCGAAAGCAGATGAGGTTAAACTGTCTCAGAGTAATACTCTGGTACAGCCCAGTCGGGCATAGCCCTTCCCCACTGAGGAAGACTCAGGATGTTACCTAGGACTCCAAAATCCCTTTATCACAGATTCTGAGTATAGCCCTCTGTCCACCTCAAAGCTGCTTTTACCAAGTGCATGGTAAATCAGAAATGCCAGGAAACAAACAGCTGAGAAACAGTTTTCAATGCAGGCTAGCAGGAGTGAGTGTGCCCTTCCCCTTCCCAGGGACAATGCTGAGATGGGCATGCACACTGTGTCTTTGTGCTACCTCTGTGAAAGTAAATGTTGGTTGTCCACACCGTTGTAGCTATATGCCCATTCCATTACCACCCATGTAAACTATTTGCATTCAAGGCCTCTTCTACAGGCCTGCCCCAGGAAATCTTAAGATAAACTTCCTCTTAACCCCTGACCCTTAAACTCTCTAAAAGAAACTTCAACTAGCAGAAACACATCCTCTATAAGGGACTTTCTGAGAGCCAGATAAGAGCACTTTCTTCTGTAGGTTCAGTGCAGGTGCCTTAAGGTGGTACTCAGAAATTTGGCCTGAGCAGAAACTATCTTGCCTGTTTCTATTTCTCATTGAAGTGACTCCTGGCAATCCCTTGTGTGCTTTATGGTAGAACTGTGCTCTAGGTTCGCAGTGGATGATCTTTTGGCAGTACATTGTCAGAGATTCTTGCCAGGTGGATTTGAATCTTTTGTTAGCAGCTATGTATACAACCTCTTTATTTTGATTTTGGGAATTACTTCTTGAAACTCAGTCCAAACAGAATGCTGGATAGTGCAATGGTGAAGGTTATGTCAGTATATGGATTTTTAATCCTTCTTGGGCAACCTAGGGCAAGTATTGACTTTCACTTAGTCCTTCTTCTTTACCTGAAGGAAGACAAGGATAAAAGGAACCACATACATTGTGTGCAGTTGCCATGTCCAGGTGGAATCTAGGGCTTGGAAAGTAGCTCAGGTGGGCTAGGTCCACATTGCTCCACAGTGGGATGTGTGCGTCTCAGACTTGGTCAGAGAGAATATCAAATGACTCTGACCAGGGAATGGTTCAGAAATGGGCCTACAGTCCAAGTCAGTCAGATGAAAGCAACCACAGGACATTGCTGGAATGCTGGTAATACTTTTTTTCTCTCAATGAGTGGAATGCTTATTGTCTGGAACTGCTGATAGCCATATTGTTGTCAATACTTGGGACAAATAAAGTAAACTATAAGGAAAGCAGGGCTGAACAATGGAAAGAAGGGTCTAGGGAGAGAGACAGAAAAACCACGTTCATCATTGGCTTTTGGTTTGTGTAATCCAGTAAACCCCATTTAATGTTTTGAGCTCATCTTTTTTCCCTTACTTTAAAGCATTAAAGCTATTAAATTAAATATAGCTATATTTAATTATAAATTATTATTTATATATAAATTATAAATATAAATTAAAGCTATATCTAGCAGAAACAGCATTTTGTCAATTAATGAATTGAGGTAAAAGTCTAATTGACAACACAAAGTCAATTTGCAAAACTTCTATACTAATTCCTTTTTTTGAACATTTTCCTTGCTATCCACCTCTCCCCCAACCCCGTTCACTTTTCTCTTTGAAAATAAAATAAAGTAAATAAATCTTTCATTATTATACAATCCTCCTTCCCAAGTCCACAGCTCACTATACTATGCATTTCTTTTTCTGGAATCTTATCATGAAAATAATACTTAATCATATATTCCTTTTAAAAATTTCTCTCCCTCATCTGTTTCAATGCAGTATACATTACTTATCCCCTCTTTTCTTAGGTTCCCACCAACCCAGATGTCAGTCCCCTTAAGAGGGCACTATGTACTTACGTGACTGAGATATTTCACTCAGTATAATGTCCTCCAGGGTTACCCATTTTGTATAATATTTTATGACTTCCTTGTTTACAATGCAGCATAATATTCCATTGTGTGAGTATACCACAGCTTCTCTATCCATTTGCTCGTTGATAGACACTTGGGTTCTTTCCAACTTTTTCCTTTTATGAACAAAACAGAAAGAAACATGGATGTGTGTATGTCTGCTTGGGTGGCAGTTCTGGTTTCTTCAGGGTAAATTCCCAGTAGTGGAAGTGCTGGGTCAAATGGTATTTCTATTTCCAACTTTTTGAGAAAGTGCCATACTGCCTTCCACAATTGTTGCACCATTTTACATTCCCACTAACAGTGGGTTCCAGTTTCTCCACAACCTTGTCTGCACATCAGACTGCATTTGTTGTTTGCTGTTCTGTTAAATTTTGCTATTTTTACTGGGGTGAGATAATAACTCACAGTTGTTATGATTTGTATCTCTCTTAGAACTAGGGATTTTGAACATTTCTTTAAGGGTTTGTTGACCATCTGAATGTCTTCTTTGGTGAAGTGTCTGTTCATACCCTGTGCCCATTTTGCAACTGGTTTGTTTAACTTTTTCTTGTTGTGGTGCACAAGTATTTTATAAATTCTAGATATAAGTCCCTTTTCAGACATGTCATTGCCAAACATTATTTTCCAGTCTGTGGCTTCCCTTTTTACCCTGTTGGAGAAGTTTTTGGATGTGCACAGGGATTTGATTCTTACAAGGTCCCATGTTGTTGTTGTTATGTGCCATCGAGTCGTTTCCGACTCATAGCGACCCTATGCACAACAGCTCTAAACCCTGCTCTATCCTGCGCCA
>NW_006400038.1:1759150-1768342 GCF_000299155.1 Elephantulus edwardii | reverse complement strand
CTAAATCTGAACATTCAGATTAAGACAGACTAGGAAGAAGGATTGGCCACCCACTTCTGAAATAGCAGGCCTCTGAAAACCCTATGCACAACAAGGTCCCATACCTCTATCTTATCTTCTCCTGGCTGTACTTTTTTCAGGATGCTTGGAAGATTGCTGAGGATGTGGATGTGGGCTTCTAGAGTTCTTCCAAGCTTTTCTCTAATGAACTTTATCGTCCTTGATTTTAGTCCTAGGTCCTTGATCCACATTGAGTTGGATTTTGTGTATGGAGTAAGGTGAGGGTCTTACTTGAGTTTTCTACAGATACTTTTCCAATTTTGCCAACACCATTTGTTAAAAAGGCTATTGTTTCCCCACTTAACTGATTTCATCTCCTTGTCAAAAATCAGTTTACCACAAGTAGATGGGCTGATTTCTGGATTCCCGATTTTATTCCATTGATCTTTGTGTCTGTCACTGTACCAGTACCACCGAGTCTTGACCACCATGGCAGTGTAGTAGGATTTGAAATAAGGGAGTGATATGCCTCCTACTTTGTTTCTATTTCTAAGGAGTACTTTACTTATTCGGGTTTTCTTTCCATTCCAAATAAAATTGGAGATTGCCTCTTCCACCTCATTGAAGAATAGAATTGGTATTTGTATTGGGATTACATCGAACGTGTAAATTACCATTGATAGTACTGTCATTTTCATAATATTCTTCCATTCCTCCAGATCTCTTTTTATTTCTTGTCATAATGTTTAGCAATTTTCTTTGAATAGATCCTTTGTGCTTCTCGTTAGGTTTACTCCCAAGTATTTAATCATGTGATTAGCTATTGGAAAGGATGTTGGTTTTTCTTAGGTCCGGGTCTGTATTCTCTTTGTCACTGTAGAGAAATCCACATGATTTTTATATGTTGATCTTGTATCCTGCCACTTTGCTAAATTGGTCAACAATATCCAGTAGTTTTCTTTCTGAGCTTTTAGGGTTTTCTAGGTATATTATCATCTCATCTGCATATAGAGATAATTTTACCTCTCCTTTGGCAATTTGGATACCTCTTATTTACTTCTCTTGTCTTATTGCTATTGCTAAGACTTCCAATACAATATTAAAGAGGAGAGGTGAGAGTGGGCATCCTTGCCTAGTTCCTGTTCTCAAAGGGAATGCCTTTAACCTCTCTCCACTGAGAACAATGTTGGCTCTCAGGTTTGCACAAATACTTTTTACTATGTTGAAGAAATTCCCCTCTAATCCTATTTTGTTGAGTGTTTTAATCAAGAAAGGGTGTTGGATTTTGTCAAAGGCTTTTTCTGCATCAATTTATAGGATCATGTGGTTCTTGCTCTTTGCTTTGTTAATGTGATGAATTACAGTAAATGTTTTCCTTATGTTGAACCATCCGTGCATACCTGTCATGAATCCCACTTGGTCATGGTGAATTATTATTATTTTTTTTATGTATCCTTGGATTCTATTGGCCAGGATTTTATTAAGTATTTTTGCATCTTTGCTCATGAGAGATATTGGCCTATAGTTTTCTGTTTTGGTGGTGTCTTTACCTGGCTTTGGTATCAAGGATATGTTTGCTTCATGGAATGAGTCTGGGAGAATTCCATCTTTTTCTATTTTCTGAAACAGTGTATGTAGAATTGGTGACAGTTCTTCTCTGAATGTTTGATAGAATTCATTTGTAAAACCATCTTGTGCGGGGCTTTCTTTGGCTGGAAGTTGTTTTATTACCTTTTCAATTTCTTCTTTTGTAATGGGTCTGTTCAGGTGTTCATTTTCAGTTTGTGTCAGTTTAGGTAGGTTGTGCATTTCTAAGTATTTATCCATTGCCTCTAGGTTTTCATATTTGTTTCAGTATAGTTTTTCTTAATATTCCATTGTTAGCCTTTTTATTTTAGTCGGTTCTGCTTTGACGTTGCCTGTTTCAACTCTTACTTGGATTATTTGTGTCTTTGCCTTTGTTAGTTTTGCTGGCGGTTTGTTGATTTTATTGACCTTTTCAAAGGACTGACTCCTAGTTGAGGGTCAATTGTTTTTCTGTTTTCTATTTCATTTACTTCTGCTCTAATTTTTATAATTTCAGGTTTCTTAAAGGGTGTCGTGTTTTCTTGTTGTTCTTTTCCAATTTATTGGAGTTGTTGGGTTAGAGAGTCAATGGTCCTTTCTTCCCCCCTGCCTTTTGATGTGTTTGCTTAGTGCCATAAATTGACCTCTGATTACACCCTTGGCTGTTTGCCAGAGCTTTTGGTAAGTTGTGTTTTCATTTTAATTTGCTTCAAGAAAATTTTAATTATGTTGTTTTAATTTCTTCTAAAACCCACTTATGTTCCAGCAAGATGCTATTCACCTTCCAGGTGTAAGGGGTTTTTCTCCTTTTTTTGTCTTGTTATTAATTTCTAATGTTGTAGCATTGTGGTCTGGGAAGATTCTTTGTATTATTTATATGTATTTTAATTTATTGATGCTTGCCTTGTGATCTAAAAAGTGATCTATTCTGAAGAACATCCCATGGACATTGGAGAAGAAGGTATACTGTGCTTTTTTTGGGGTGCATTAACCTGTAAATATCTATGAGATCAAGCTGGTTTATTGTGTGGTTTAATTCTTCAGCCTCTTTGTTGCTTTTCTTTCTGGCAGTTCTATCTTTCTTGAGAGTAGTGTATTGAAGTCTCCAAGTAATATAGTAGCGTTATCTATTTTCTTTTTCAGTTTTGTTAATGTTTGTTTTGTATATTTTGCAGGCCTTTCATTTGGCACATAGATATTTATTATTGTTATGACCTCTTGTTTTATTGACCCTTTAAGTATTATGTAGTGACTTTCCTTCTCTTTTGTGGTAGTTTTTGCATTGAAACATATTTTACCAGAGATTAATATCGCTATTCCTGCTTTTTTCTGGTTGCCTTTTTCTTGGTATATTTTGTTCCACCCTTTTATATTTTGTCTTTCTTTATCTTCATTTTTCAATAGTATCTATTGTAGACAACATATTGATGAATTTGGTTTTTTTTTTTTTAAATCCAACCTGCTACTCTTTTTCTCTTCAGTGGTGCATTTAAACCATTCACGTTCAGTGTGATTATTTAGAGGCAAGTTTTTATTGCTATAATTTTGTTGAGTTCTTTTTGGTGTTGTTGCTAGTTACTTTGGCCCATCCTGCTTTCTGTGGCACCTCTGTAAGAAGGATGTCTCTCAGTGTCTCCTGCAACACTTACCTTGTTTTTACAAACTCCCTTAGGATCTGTTTTTCTGGGACTATTTTGATTTCCCCTTCACATTTGATGTACAATTTTGCTGTTTCCAGTATTCCTGGTTGACAGTTGTGTTCTTTGAGTGTTCGATATATACCTTTCCATTGTTTTCTTGCTCACATCGTTTCTTCTGAGAAATCAGTGCTTAATCTTATCTGCTCCTCCTTATAGGTTGCTCTGTTTCTGCCTCGTTGCTTTCAGAATACTCTCCTTATCTTTCATTCTGGTAATTTTGAGTATGATATGCTTTGGTGTTTTTCTTTTTGGAGTCTATCCTATACAGTGTTATCTCACCTTCTTGAATATATAATATCTCATTCTTCATTATGCCTGGGAAGTTTTCTTCTAGTAATTCTTCCACAACTGTTTCAGTGCCTTTACTTGATTCTTCCTCTTCTGGGATTCCGATTATGCAGATATTATTTTCTTGAGAGTGTCCCACATTATTCTTATGTTTTATTCTTTTTTCCTTCCTTTTTCATTCTGCTTTCTGTTCTAGCAGATGAGTGGTGACAATTCTATCTTCTATTTCTGATTCTGTGTTCCATCTCTTCAACTCTGTTCATATGTCCCTCTATCATCTTGACAGCATCTGAAACATTGGACCTCTTAGTTTGGGTTGTGATTTCTTGTTTTTCCAGAGCCTTTAATGCCTCTTTAGTTTTATCTGTAGTGTTTGTTGTTGGTTGTTTTGTGGTTTTTTTTAAGCTCTTCATGATTTTTGCTTGCAGGGTCCTGTAATTCTTCAAGTTTGTCTTTCATCATTGTTCTTTTAAATTCTGTGTCAGAAAGTTCCATCAGACATTTTGGCTTCAGGAAATTTATTGAAACTCTGTCACTTTTTTGGGGTGATATCTTGCTTTGGGCTGTGTAGAATGTCAGGCAGCCTGCTTATTTCCTGACATTGCAGTGGTAGAGTTTTTCATGCCTGAAGTGATAATTGGTTCTTGATCTGAAATTATTACTTCAAAAGATATTTGGACAGGCACATACGGACAGATACATACATGTAGAAAGGACATACGTGCAGACACACTCAGGGATGAGGAGTGTGTGCATACAAACACCGGCAGGGTGTGTGTACATGGGGGAACCTAAATGGAAAACCTGAAAGAAAGCCTTGGTTTTCCCCTTGAAACTGGGTCTGCCACCCCAGGCAAGCTCCCACTGTCCCACTTCCTCCTGCTTAAGGTGAAGGGATCCCACGTGGTCCAGCAATCAGCAGTGATCCCCCTCTAAGTATCTCACTCACGTTCACACAGCTTGCTTGCTCCCGATGGGTGGGCTCCGCCATGGCTCGTGGCTCCCTGTAGCTCCTAAACTAATTTTTTAATGACAGTTGTCACTCAAATTCCAGTTGTCTTGTTTGTTCTCTGCACACGTTGCTCTATTTCTTGACTTTTAATGTGTTTGCCTATTGCTATGAACTTCCCCCTGTTAACTGCAATAGCTGCATCCCAAAGATTTTGATACATTGTATTTTTTATTACCATTTGTTTCGAGGACCTTTTAAATTTTATTCTTTATATATTCTGTAACCCAATACAGTTTTTACAAGGTGTTATTTAGCTTGATGGTTTTATAAGCTTTAACTTCTTGTGGTTAATTTCAAGTTTTGTGGCATTGTGGTCTGAGAAGATGTTTTGTATAATTTCAGTTTTTCTGAATTTGTTGAGGCTTGCTTTGTGCCCTATGTGATCTGTTCTGAATAATGTACAGCGTGCACTTGAGACAAAAGTGAATTTTGTTTTATTTGGGGAGAGTACTTGGAATATATCCACAAGGTCACATTGACTGAGTGTTCAAATTAGATCCTCTGTATCTTTGTTAAGTTTCTTTTGGTGAGAGTGGTGTGTTAAAGCCTCCCACCACTGTCGTGGTGCTATCTATTTCTTTCTTCAATTGTGTTAACAGTTATTTAATATATTTACAAAGACAGAGGAGGAAGAAAAGACCAAAATGGATGTCAGAAGAAACTCTGAATATTGCTCTGGAGCTCAGAGTAGCCAAGCAGAAGGAAGAATTCAAGATACTAAAGAGCTAAACAGAAGATTTCAAAACGCAGGAGGGGATTGCAAAGTAAAATATTACAATGAAATGTACAAGAAGCTGGAGTCAGAAAATCAAAAGGGCCAGACTTGCTCAGCATTTCTTAAGCTCAAGGAACTGAAGGAGAAATTCAAACTTTAAGTTGCTATAATCAAGAAGGCTTTGAGCAGACTATTGAATGATCCAGGAAGTATTAAAGGAAGATGAAAACCATATACTGAGTCACTGTATCAAAAGGAATTGGCATACACAGAAGAATTTAATGAAACAACATATAAGCAAGAGCCTATGGTAATGAAGGAAGAAGTTCAGGCTGCTTTGAAGGAAATAGCAAAAAATAAGGCCCTAGAGCGTTGGAAAGATGGCGGAGGAAGAGCCAAGAAAAAAAATCCCGTTGGTTCCAGAAAATCTCCTGAAAAAGAGGAAGGCTTATCAGGCCCTCAAAGCAACACAGGCCAAGCAAGCACTTTTGGAAAAGAAGAAGCAGAGGAAAGGGAAGGGGCTCAGGTTCAAGCGACTGGAATCGTTCCTGATTGATTCACGGCGACAGCAGCGTGACACAGTACGCCTCAGACGACTAGAAGTGAAGCCTCATGCCTTTGAGATGCCAGATGAACATTCCTTGGCGTTTGCAGTGCGCATCCGGAGGATTAATGGGGTGAGTCACCTGGTGCGGAGGACCATTGCAAGACTCCACCCGAAGAAGATTTTCAGTGGCGTCTTTGTCAAAGTGACCCCTCTAACTCTAAAAATGCTGCGTACATTGGAACCTTATGTGACTTGGGGGTTTCCAAATCTGAAGTCTGTCCGGGAACTCATCCTGAAACGTGGATAGGCCAAGGTCAAGAATAAGACCATCCAGCTTACAGATAACACAGTGATTGAGGAGCACCTGGGGAAGTTTGGTGTCATTTGCTTAGAAGACCTCATTAATGAAATTGCCTTCCCTGGCAAGTATTTCCAGGTGGTCTCACAGTTTTTGCAAGCCTTCCATCTCTCGGTGGCTCGTCATGCTACCAAGAATAAAGTTGGCTTTTTCAAGGAGATGGGCTCACCTGGCTATCGTGGTGAAAGCATCAATCAACTCATCCGGCAGCTGAACTAGACCCAGAATATCTTGAAAGTACAATGCCTTGGAGGGATGTATTGCTATTTTCAGAATTGTCATAAAGACTCTTCAGAGATTATTTTCTGCTTTGCCTTCTAAAACCAGAGGGGAAAGGCTAGTGGGTGCTGTGCACAACTGAAGCCCAGTCTCAAGGAAGAACTCTCACGTGTTTTCCTCGTGTCCACTGTATCCTCTAAAATGAGCAGAGCACCCACTGTTGCCCTTGAGGAAGGACTTCTGCTTTGTCCCATCTTTTGCCTGGAGATTTAATGTTGGTGAATAAGCAAGACGCCTGCACCAATGGACCAAATCCAGGGAACTGGACCAAAACCTGGGGGTTTCGAGGGCTGTGTCTTAAAAAGAACTTGAAATGCAGTAATTAGAAAAAAAAATAAGGCCCTAGGAATAGATGGTATACCAATTGACATATTTCTGCTAACAGATACTTCCCTGGACGTGCTCACCAAGTTGTGCCAAGAAATCTGGAGAACAACCACTTGGCCAAATGACTGGAAGAGATCTATAGTTGTTCCCATTCCAAAGAAGGGTGACCCAGCAGAGTGTGGAACCTATAGAACAATATCACTGATTTCACATGCAAGCAAGATTCTACTGAAGATTACATCAGCAGAGAACTGCCAGAAATCCAGGATGGGTTTAGAAGGGGTCGTGATAGTAGGGATATTGTAGATAATGGTAGATGCATCTTAGCTGAATGTAGGGAATACCAGAGAAATGTCTATCTGCATTTCATTGATTATTCAAAGGTGCTTGACTGTGTGGATCATAACAAACTGTGGCCGACTCTGAGAAGAATGAGAATCCCAGAACACTTGATCGTGCTAATGAGAAACCTATACTTGGACCAAGAGGCAGTCGTCAGAACAGAGCAAGGAAACACTACATGGTTCAAAATTGGGAAGGGCATATGCCAGGGATGTGTCCTGTCTCCATACCTTTTCAACCTGTATGCAGAACAGATTATCTGGGAAGGTAGGATCTATGAGGAGAAATGTGGCGTCAGGATTGGTGGAAGATCTATCAACAATCTGAGTGATGCAGATGACACAACCCTGTTGCTGAAACTGAGGAGGACCTAAAACACTTGCTGCAGAGGGTCAAAGACTGCATGCTTTAATATGGATTGAGGCTCAATGTCAAGAAGACAAAGATTCTCACCACTGGACCAATTGGCAGCATCAATGGATGGTGAAGAGATTGAGATTATTCACAGCTTTAGTCTGCTTGGCTCCACAGTCGACACTCTTGGCACTAGCTGGAAAAGTCTGCTGTTAGGGACCTCTCCAAAGTACTAAAGAGCAATCATGTCTCTCTGGAGACTAAGGTGTGTCACATACGGGCCATGGTCTTTTCAATCATTTGTTGTGCATCAGAGAGTTAGACAATGACTAGGGAGGATAGAAGGAGAATTTGTGCCTTTGAGCTGTGGTACTGGAGAAGAGTATTAAGGGTACCATGGATTGCTAAGAAAACAAACAGATTCATCCTCAAGAGGGTTAAACCAGGCTGTTCCTTAGACGCAAGGATCCCAAGGCTTTGTCTGACATACTTTGGACATGTTGCAAGGAGGGACCCTTCCCTTGAGAGAGGGATACCATGCTTGGGAGGGTGGAGGGCCAGCGCAGGAGGGAAAGGCCCTCAATGAGATGGATTGATTCAGTGACTGGGGTAATCTAGATGGGTGTATTGGAGACAGTGCAATTGGCATAGGACAGAGCAGAGTTTAGGGCTGTTGCACATAGGGTCACTATGAGTCACAAGCAACTCAATGGCATGTAACAACAACAACAACCATTTAGATGTAGACCAATGTTATGTCTTCTTGATCATTATATAGTGCTTTTGATCATTATATAGTGTCTTTCCTTACGTTTTTATGATGGTTTTCATTCTGAAGTCTATTTTATCAGAGAATAAGGTATGACTGATACAGGCCATGGTCTTTGCAATCACTTGCTATGCATCAGAGAGTTGGACAATGACTTGGGGGGATAGAAGGAGAATTGATCCTTTTGAGCTTTGGTGCTGGAGAAGAGTATCAAATATACCATGGACTGCTAAGAGAACAAACAGGTTCATACTAGAGAGGTTTAAACCAGGCTGCTCCTGGCAGCAAGGATTCTGAAGCTTTGTCTGACATAATTTGGTCATGTTGCAAGGAGGGACCAGTTCTTGAAAAGGACGTCATGCTTGGGAGGTGGAGGGATAGTGCTGGAGAAGAACACCCACTATGAGGTGGATTGATTCAGTGACCGGAGTAAAGAGGGGAGTTGTGTCAGAGAAAATGAGATTGGTACAGGATAGAGCAATGTTTAGGGCTATTGCACACAGAGTTGCTATGAGTCACAGGTGCCTTGACAGCACATAACAAAACAGCAACATTGCCACCCCTGGTTTGTTTGTTTGTTTTTTTGTTTTGTTTATTTTATACGGTGGGGCTTTCTGTTTTGTTTTGTTTTGTTTTGTTTTTTGGTTTTGTTTTGGTTTTTTTGTGGATGCCATATATTTTTTTCCAATTTTTTATTTTGTATCTATCTTTCTGCTGTTAGTTGCTATAATCAAGGATGCTTTGGGCAGAATATTAAATGATCCAGGAAGTATTAAAAGAAGATGGAAGGAATATACTGAATATATAGAAAGGAATATATAGAAAGGAATTGGCAGGTACAGAGGAATTTAAAGAAATAACATATGAGCAAGAGCCTATGGTGATGAAGGAAGAAGTTCAAGCTGCTTTGAAGGAAATAGCAAAAAATAAGGCCC
>NW_006400038.1:1706967-1757814 GCF_000299155.1 Elephantulus edwardii | reverse complement strand
AGAGCAGGGTTTAGGGCTGTTGTGCATAGGGTCGCTATGAGTTGGAAACGACTCGACGGCACATAACAACAGCATCTATCTTTCTCTTCATTTCTTAGGTATGTCTCATGTAGACAACATATTGATGAACGTTAGCATTTTTATCCATTGTGTTACTCTTTCTCTTGATTTGGTGCATTTAGTTCATTCACACCAAGTATGTATTTTGATAGGCCAGATTTTCTGATTGCCTTTTATCTGTGTTAATTTTTTGCTGGTTCTAGTTATTATGGTCCATTTATACACCACTTTTTGTGAAGGGCTTTCCTTAAACATTCTTGTAGATTTGGTCTTGTTGTCACAAATTCCTTCTTTTCTGAAAAGGATGTGATTTCTCTTTCATATTTGATGGAGAGCTTTGGTGGGTACATTTTAAAAAATTTATCACTCCTAAAATCTCTCATGCTACCAAGAAGATTTAGTCAATGTTCCACAGTACTGAAGGCATTGGTGAAAATAAGCCTCCAGAAAAACAAATTCAAGTGTTTCAACAAATGTATGCAATGCTAGAAGTGTTCATTTGCCTTTATAAAAAAATTTTGATGATAGGTAAGTGGCTGGCTTACTAAAAGAGATTCATATTTGTTCTCAATCTGAATAAAAGGAAAGCCAATAGAATGCAGAAATTACCGAACATTTTATATATTTACCAATCTTACATGCATTTACTTGCATGTTCTAATGGAGTAGTCTGTAGGATGTCATGCTTCTAACCAAAAAATGCATCTTCAGCAGCTCAAATCTATGAGCTGCTCCAAGAAGACAGATAGGCTGTCTCCTCCTATTATAATTTATAGCCTGATAAATCTGATGAAAGTTTGCTATGAGTCAGAATGACCCCATGGCAGTGTATTTGAGATGCTCAGTTTGCATGTTTGAGATATATATATATGATATAGATATTTGTTTCTTTTTTGTTCCTACTAGGTGCCATTGAGAAAACCATCAGGGCACAGACACGCCACAGCAATGAGTTTTATTTTTATAAATATATATATATATATATAAAATACATCTGTCCATTTGCTGTACACAGGTAACTTGTGGTTGTTGTGATGCTAAACACTGTGACACTGATGTGTCAAATTCAATAATGGTTTCCCATTATTTGGTGGAACATGACATCACGTTTGGTGGACACTGTTTGGTGGAACGCCCCAACTAAAACGGGCTTGTAAACAGGAATGGCATCCACTTCCAAAATAGCTTGCCTCTGAAACTCTAAACTTAGAGAAGCAATGAAAGTTATACAAGTGCTCAAGTCTTTCGTTCATAGGGTCATTATGAGTCATGTATGTCTTGATGGCACTTAACAACAACAACAATGTGTGTGTGTGTGTGTGTGTGTGTGTGTGTGTGTGTGTAAACACACACATAGGTTGTTGTTTAGTGCAACTGAGTCAAGCATGGCTCATAACGACCATATAAACAACAGACCTGAACCCTATGCTAGTCTGTACCATCCTTATAATCTCTGACATTCTCAAACTCATTGCTGTAGTCATTATGTTAATCCATTTCATGGAAAGTCTTCCTCTACTTGGCTGACCCTCCACCTTTCAAAGCATGATGCCCCTTTCAAAGGAATAGCTTCTTTTAACAATATGTCCAAAGTATGAGAGGGTCAGCTCTGTTATCCTTGCATCCAAGAAGCATTCTGGCTGCATCTTCTCCAAGATAATATCTGTTTGTTCTCTTGGTAGTCCATGAGATATTTAATAATCTCCATCAACACCACAACTCAAAGGCATCCATTCTTCTATCATCCTTAGTCATTATCTAGTTCTCAGATGCATGGCAAGTGATTGAAAAGAGCATGGCCTGAATTAGGCAAACCATAGTCTTCAAACTTAAGTCTTTTGAAGAGGTCTCTGACAGCAAACTTGTTCAATGCAATATATCTCTTGGTCTCCTGACTGCTCTTATCAGGAGTCTTGATTGCTGATCCAAGCAAGATAAAATTGTTAACAACTTCAATCCTTTTCCCACCTATCATGACATTATTTATTGGTCTAGGGGTGAGGACCTATGTTTTCTTGATGTTGAAATGTAATTTATATCAAAGACTGTAATTATTGATCTTCTGCAGCAAGTGTTTAAGTTCTCCTCACTTTCAGGAAGCAAGGTTATGTTATCTTCATAAGGTAGGTTGTTGATGGGTCTTCCTCCAATCCTGATGTCACTTTCTTTTTATAGAGTTCAGCTTCATGAAGACATATGCACACACGTTACTGTTGCTAGATGCTGTTGAGTTGGAACAGACTCATAATTGACTCTCCATTGAATTTTTAGAGGCTGTAAATCACAGGGGAGGAGATTTCTCATCTTTCACCTGTGGAATATCTGGTTGATTCAAAACACCTACCTTTGGCAACATCTGTGTTGGCAATATATTTCCTTATCCACTAGGCCACCAGAGATCTCATATACCTATTTAGGGAGTCAGGGTTCAGTTTGTCTGTCTCAGTCTAGGATAAGCGGGCACAGTATCATGCCTTGGCTGGCTTGTCCAAGATCATTGTTGGGAAGCAGGATAACAGACTGTTGGCTTTGGAAACTGAAGAGTCCCAAGTCAACAAGTTGAAAGACAACTGGTTTAAGTCTAGAGACCTCAAACTAGCTATCCAAATTTGGTATCTGGATTTGTTGCAGTTAGATGCCTTTGAGGTGAGTATGACTCAGCGAGTTTCAAACAACAGATTAACCTTGCCAGATTAAACCTTGCTGCACCATCTTCCATATACTTTAGCCCGTTGTTCTAGTCACTGTGTTGACATACTGACATCTTCTTCTCTTGAATCCAAACATAAACACAACGCGAAACAGATCCTTGAGGAGGTGTACCCTGAGTAAGATAAGGCTGATTATATCTTTACAGGTCAGTTAGTTTGTAATTCTGCCTCAATAACATCACAGAAGTTAGAAATGACAAATATGAAATAAACACATTGTACTGAGGATCATATTTATGTTGACACACAATATTGATTAATGATAACCACTTTAATAGTTATAGTGGTAGTGTGGAATGGTTGTGACAGTGACTGTGTGGCCTACAAAACCTAAAATATTTTTGGTGTGGCATATCACAAATATACAAAATTGTTAATCCCTGACCGAAACTAACCTTTTCACTTTATAAAGGTAGAAACTGGGTCCAGAGGGAAGATTTGCTTGAGTTTAGCAAGACCAGTACTAACATTCGCGTTTCCTGACTCTCTGCCTAGAACCATTTGAGCCATCTCTCTTAATTCCTCAGTCATCACCCCAAATGTCTTTGGATTCTTTGACAATATTTGTTTCATTGATGATTGGCCCTTTCACTCTCCTAGGCCTAAACAAATTTCTGCACTTTCCCTGTGAAACTTCTGGGAACTGAAGGGAGTCAGGGAAATTGGAGCTCATAAACGACTGGGCCTCACATCTGCCATCCAGCCTACCTCTCCTAGAGATTCCATGCTGGAAGAGACAAGTGGTCTGTGTGAGATGCCATCCAAATCCCCTGATGCCTTCTTGGTCCCAGAACCTGGGATCATAAAATGTCCAATTATTAAATGCTTCCTCTATCTTCTGGAGGCATCAAGGCTGGTTTTAAAGAGTATTGTAAGAGGGACAAGAGCTGATTGTGGAAGAACTTAGAGGCAGGAGTGCTGGGTCCATCAGAGGTCTTCTGGACAAAGTAACTTGGAACAATCAATGGTAATCAAAGAGCTCACCATCAGGGAGAGGTACACAAGAAACACAGTAAACCAATTTTCACTATCAAAGACAAAGTTTGTAAAACCTGTTGTGACCTCTTAGAACCCCACTCTTTCCCTAGCTCTCTAGACTCCACCCATACGAGTCTTCCTTGAACATGCCAAGCCCACCTCTACCTTATGGGCTTCGCAATTGCTGATCCCACAGTCTTGAGTCTCTTACTGCCATGTCTCTACACGACTTTTTCTTTTTTCCTTTTCCCCTTCACCATTCAAATCTCTGCTCACTTGTCACCATTTCTTACCAATCTTCTCTAATCATTCATCTTATGTTGCTGCTCAACCCTAGTCTCTCCCTACCTCATCTGTCTTTTTTATTTTCTTGTATGACTGGCCTGGCCCTGGGCAAGGAGTAGGTCAATAATATTTGTTAAATGAATTAACTGTAGGGTTATCAGGATGCATTGCTTGCCTCAGCTTCTAGCTCAATGGAGGACACAGTTACACTGCAGAGTAAGACATTTTATCCTGGGTAGAGTAGAGGTCTTGGAAACACAGAGGTGAGATTCTTTTCTTTCTTTTCTTTTTTTTTTAGTTACAAGGTTATAATTCAGATTAATAACAAAATACATTCAAGACAACAGCTCCCAAAATGTACATGAAGACACCTCAGCCTCAAGCCTCATGACTCTAAGTGTTCCCAAGTTCTCAGTCTTGCCAATATTTGCTTCCCCCTTAATTGTCCAACAAAGTGTTCAACCCTGACAATATTGGCTTCCCCTCACCCAAAAGTTCCATCTTGCATCCAGTTCTCCAGTTCAGCCATCACTGCTGCTGCCTTCTCAAATGGGTTGGGGAACATCTCTTTTCTCTGGCTAGGCAAAGACAGAGATGGGATTCTTGAGTGGTCTTAGGGGTCAGGGGACTTTTGCCCAAGGAGGTCATATCTAAATAGAGACCAAAAGGATGGTCAAAGATTAGCCAGAAAAGGTATGAAGGAGAGGGGAATGAATTCTGATAGTTGTGCAAATATGCAGTGGTGCAAGTATAGCAGGTTTGAGCCTTCAGATCAGAGTGGAGAAGAGGCATGGAATGATAAGTGCAGAGAGGTAGGCCTCACCTTGAGGAGACAGGGTACCATAGAAGTTAATGAACAACCAGTCCAGTGCTTGGATAACTCACTTCAAAGTTGTTAGAACTGGAAGGAACTTATCTGAGAGGACCATCTCTTACATGGAGATGGGTGGTTGCTAGAAAAGAATGTAGTTCCTTGAGTCTACATTCAGGGCTTCTATTCCACCCACAGCCCCAGACCTGGCCTCTCCAGGCTGTAATCAAGATCAGCTTCCTGGAAGAGGTGACCTTGGACTCACTGTAAGGTTGCATAGTCAGAAGACCCTAACACAAGCTCTAGTTTTGAAACAAATGGGCTGTGTAAGCTGGCTCTCTCTGTGCCTCAGTTTCCCTCATTGTTAAGTTTCCCCATCTACTTCTCAGTTTGTATTAACAAGGAACAAGACTTTACATGTCCAGAGCTTAAACCAAACTTGATATGGAGCCAGGATTGAAGCAGGTCTGAATCTCTCTGAAATGATTTGGGATGACTTGTTCTGATTGAAACTCTTGTCAAGGCAGGAGAGGAAATTTTCCAGAAGTTTTGGTTAGTCTAAGATATTTTCATTGGCCAAATCTGCTGCAAAGATCCCTGTAAAGTGAGAGAAAGCAACAATGTCACCTTGAGGACTAAGGCACACCTGACCTAAGCCAGAGAGTGTTCAATTGCCCAACATGGATATATGTGAAAACTTATACATGCAAATAAGGAAAACCAAAAAAGAACTGAATGCATCATTAAAGATGCATCACTAATATACTATGGACAGGGAGCTCTGGTGGCCTACTGAATAGAGAATTGCACTACTAACCGAAGGTCACACATCCAGTGGTGCAAATCCTCCAGTGGCCCTGAGAGAGAAAGGTGGGCAGTCTCCTCCTCTGGAGTTTACAGCTTCAGAAACCCAATAGGTCAGCTGTAGGTTGATTCTGACTCAGTAGCAATGGGTTTGAGTTTCTATCACACAGATGGCCAGAAGAATTAACAGGTGTGTCTCAGAAGCAGCAGCAGAAGGGAGGATATTGAGAGTGTCTCTTATGTACTTTGGACATGTTATCCAGAGAGATTAGTGTCTGGAGAAAAATATCATACTAGATAAAAAAGTGAATATGAGGAAAAAGAGGAAGACTCCATGAGATGAGTCACAGAGGTTGCAACAGTTCGAGAGGATTATTCAGGACCCAATAGTGTCTCATTCTATTGTACCTTGGATCACTGTGAATCTGAGCCAACTCAACAGCACCTAACAGCAACAATGGTGAGGCATTTTGGAGAACTCCCAAATTCTCTCTGGGAGAGACCTGTCCTTGAAGACAGTTCAGGGTTTGACTTGTCCCATCCCTTGGGGCAAGTTCTAGAGGATTGAAAATGGCCCCAGCTCCAAAACTGCCAGCTGAAAAGTGAATCCCTGCCTCCCATCCTGCTACCATTCCTTTGCAGCCATGTTAGCAGGTCAGGTGGACAGCCTCTGTGAGGAGACAGATGGCCAGCAAATGAGGGGTGAATGAACCTGCTAAATCATCAGCCAGGAAATTGAGCATCTCATCTCCCATCTGCAAAAGACTCTTCCCTGTGGAAGGGAGCATATGCTTCTGTGTAAGTGAGTGGAAATCCAGGATATGCAAAAGCAGACAATGCTGTGGATAGGACACGCACATGAATACACCCATTCAATACAGATGTACACTCATGCATCCATACACACTCAAGTATCCAATGTACATAGATTTGCGTACGTGCACACCCATGCTCATGTTTTGATGTCCCATATTCTTTCTATCACAAGCATATCGGTGTTTGCCAATTCTTCCACAGGCTCATGTACACACAGTTTATACATATTACTGCATCTATAAACACCAGTTTACATCTGTGCATACCCCGAAGACCATGCACATTGACAGGTATGCTTGTACATACCCTGGAACGTCTCCACACTGATTCACATATGCTTTTCCACCTTTGATACACTAAAGCTTCTTTGATATTTGAATCTGCATTTTGTGTGTATGTGAAATAATTTATGTACATTGGCTGTGTCAACAGGTATTTCCTGGGACTTTCTTGGGGAATTTTCCACCCTGTAAATCCAGACTGAGACACATGATCAATTTTTCACACATGACATCATACTCACACAGGATCACAAGCTTCATACTCTCACTTTTCAGACTCATGCTGGATCACACTCTTCACACTCAGACTTACACTTCACACTCACACAGTCTCATTGCATACCACTCTCCCCACCCACTTAGACACACAGAATCATACACAGAATCACACCCACACCAGTCACACTGCATAATGCTCTTCACACACAGATAGGCTTACCCTTCACAATCACAGAGACTCACACTGCATCTCACTCTTCACACTCTTGTAGACTTGTGCTTGTCACTCACACATACTCACACCACATCTCACTTTCCCCACACACTTAGACACACTGTATCAGACTTTACAGACACAGTCACATTGAGTCACACTCTTCACACTCAATAGACTTATCCTTCACATCCACTTAGACTCACACAAAATCACACTCTTTACACACTTCACACCCACACAAACTCACTGCACCACACTCTTTACACTCATATAGACTTACACTTAACACTCAGACTCACACAGGAGCACACTCTTCACACTCATATGGACTCACAGGTTCACACTCTTCACACCTGCACAATCTCACACTAGATCACACTCAAACTCACCCAAGAGCACACTTTTTGCACAGAAACTAACACTCTTCACACTCACAGAGACTCACACTGGGTCACACTTTTCACACCTGCACAAACTCATACTAGATCACACTTTTCCAGCCACACAGACTCATACAGGAGCACACTCTTCACACTCTCAGAGGCTCATGTTGGATCACACTTTTCACATTCACACATACTCACACTGCTTCACAGCCTTAATATCCCCACAGAATTGTATTGTAAAATACTGTTCACATCTTCCACTGTCACACTTTTCACACTGCTACAGACCCACAATGGTGTGTTCATACATACACCTAGAGACTCACATTGGGACCATACTCCTCATACATATACCCAGAGACTAAAAATGGTTTCTTTATTTCACATACCCTCACAATGACCAGCTTGCACTGGGCTTACATCCTTTCCCTCTCTCATGCTAAGCTTGGTTTGGCACACATTGTATCCAATTTCTGATAGGGAATAGGGAAAAGGGTGAGGACAGTATTCAAAGGAGAATGGAATGGCAGTTTAGTGATGGTATTTGGATTTAATTACTTCCTCAGAAGGGGCTTTATTATCATCAAAGGACGCAGACGTCAGCTTAGTGAACAATCTTCTGTTCTGAAGAAGGAAGAGAAACCTGGCTTTGAGTCCATTTGCAGTCATAAGACCTTAGACAAGCCTTCTCTTCTGTTCTTCACCTTTTTGGGGTATGGATCACTTTGAGTCCATGAAGGGGAAACAGTCAAGTACTAATATGTACAAACTACTCAATGTCAGACGTCTGAAGGTGACTCCCCACTTACCAAGACCCATGTCATGGATTGTGCTGTGGCAGACCTCATGGGCACACCCATGCAAATATGACATCTATGAAATGACAGAGGAGCAAGTGGTCATGTCTCTGAGGGAGTCTGGGAATTCTTTACTTCACCTGGAGCGTTTGAACTTCCCCTCCAGATGACAGTGAGAGAATGGGCTTTGGCATCAAGAAGACCTGAATTCAAGCCCTATCTCCTTTGCTTCCTAGTTTGGGATCCTGAGTAAAGGATTTCACCTAGTTGTATCTCAGTTTCTTCATCTGTGTTTTGAGCACAATCATAGCTAAGTTTCTGGGTTGTGATAAGAATGAAATAAGTAAAAACTCAGAGTCCCCAGGCAAGGGATCTGTTTCTTTACTTGAAGTCTTATTTCTTACACTCCTTCCTTGATTTCTTCTTTTTCTAAACTTATACCTGATGAGAATACTTGTTCACATTCTGGCACAAGGTATAATTCACGTCTTCATGAATTTGTCCTACACTTGTTGAGCACTTTCTTTATGCCAGGTCTTGGACTGGGATCTGGTATGTGGTTGTGGCCTCCCAGAAATGTGCCTCTGTTCACCTGGAATCAGCCTCAAGCTACATTAAGCATATGAGGCTTCTGCTCCTCTTCCTGCCCCTTCTATTGTCTCACTGAATGGCACAATGTGTGAGCTGAGAGCAGGGGAACTGTAGGGCAGAGCTGGGAGAGCTCAAACCTGATGTCAAGTCTAAACTTTGTTACTTTCTTACTAAGTGAACTTGGCAGCCCCTGCTTTCTTCAACTGGCAATTTCTCCAACTGTATAATGGCAGGGTTTAGAATTGATCATCTGTAAGTACCACTAAATCTTGGCTGAAAGAGAATACCAGAAAAATATCTATCTGGACCTGGATCCTGGCTGAAAGCAGACAATACCAGAAGAATGTCTATCTGTGTTTTATTGACAAGGCAAGGGCATTTGGCTGTGTGAATAATAAAAAATTATGGTTAACATTGAGAAACATGGGAATTCCAGATCATTTAAATGTGCTCGTGTGAAATGTATACCTAGATCAAGAAACTACTGTCTGAATGAAATAAGAGAACATTGTTGTTGTTGTTATGTGCCACCGAATTGCTTGCGACTCATAGTGACCCTATGAACAGAAGCCCTAATCCCTGGTCTATCCTGTACCAATCACACTGTCTCTGACACACCCATCCCAATTACCCCAGTCACTGAATAAATCCACCTCATAGAGGGTCTTCCCCTCCTACGCTGTCCCTCCACCCTACCCAGCATGATGTCCCTCTCCAAGGACTGATCCCTCCTTGCAACATGTCCAAAGTATGTCAGATGAAGCGTCAAAATCCTTATCTCCAAGGAGTAGCCTGGTTTAACCCTCTCCAAGATGAACCTGTTCATTTTCTTAGCGGTCCATAGTACAATCAATACTCTTCTCCAACACCACAGCTCAAAGGCATCAATTCTCCTTCTGTCCTCCCTAGTCATTGTCCAGCTCTCTGATGCATAGCAAGTGATTGCAAAGACAATGGCCTGTATCAGGCACACCTTAGTCTCCAGAGTGACACCATTGCTCTTCAGTACTTTGGAGAGGTCCATAACAGCAGACTATCCCATCACAACATGTCTTTTAATTTCTGGGCTTCTGGAGCCAAGCAAACTAAAGCTGTGAATAATCTCAATCTCTTCACCATCCATCCTGATGCTGCCAATTGGCCCAATGGTGAGAATCTTTGTCCTTTTGATATTGAGCCTTAATCTATATTGAAGGCTGAAATCCTTGACCCTCTGTAGCCAACGCTTCAGGTTCTTCTAAGTTTCAGCAAGCAGGGCTGTGTCATCATCATAACACAGATTGTTGATGGATCTTCCACCAATCCTGACCCCACATTTCTCCTCATAGATCCTATCTTCCCAGATAATCTGTTCTGCATATCAATTGAAAATGTATGGAGACAGGACACATCCCTGGTGTACACCTTTCCCAGTTTTGAAACATGTAGTGTTTCCTTGCTCTGTTCTGACAACTGCATGGTTTAAAATCAGAAAGAATGTGTGCATTAAGGTTGTGTCCTTTCTCTATACCTATTCAATATGTATTCTGAGCAAATATTTCATGAAGCTGAACTCTATGATGAGGAATGGGGCATCATCAATGCCCTACATTATGCAGATGACAACATTGCTTACTGATATTGAGGAGGACTTGAAACACTTGCTACAGAAGACCAAGGACTACAGCCTTCAACAGGGATTCCATCTCAATATTAAGAAACAAAGATCTTTACTGGGCTAATAGACAACATCATTCTAGATGGAAAAAGGATTGAAACTCTCAATTATTTAATCTTATTTGGATCTACAATTAAACTTTGGTAACAGCAGCCAGTAGATCAGGAGTATTGCTTTGGAGAAGTCTGCTGTCAGAGACATCTCCAAAATACTAGAGTCATGATGCCACTTTGAAGACTAAGGTTTGCCTTATTCTGGTCTTTGCAATCACTTGTTATGCATCTGAGAGATGGACAATGAATAGGTATGACAGAAGAATGGTTGCCTTTCAACCATGGTGTTGACAAGTATACTGACTATCCCATGGACTGCCAAAAGAACGAACAGATATGTTTGGAAAAAAATGTAGCCAGGGTGCTCCTTGGAGGCAAAGATTGTGAAGCTTCCTATCTCATGCTTTGGACATGATGTCAGAAGAGACAATATACTTGGAAAAGTGAAAAGTCAGCAAAGAGAGGAAGACCCCCCAATGAGATGGGCTGACATGATGACTACAGGAACGTGCTCAGGGGTGTCAGAGGTGATGGGGATGGTACATGACAGGGCAGGGTTTAGGTCTGTGTTCCTTCCATAGAGTCTCACTATGGGTTGTACTCATTTCAACAGCACCTAACAACAAGAAGTGCCACTGAGTTCTGTTATCCAAGATTTATTGAACATAAGTCTGTCATCACACTGGAGGTCTAGAGGAGGGCTTGCCCTTCACTCATGCTCCAGGATTCCAAGTGTGTCCTTTCCAAAGGAAGAGAGGAAGAGGTTAATGGCTGGAGTTCTCTGGGGCGCCCTTATTCAGAGCAGCTTTAATTAGCATCTGCGGCTGATTGGAATCTGGGTATTAATGAGCCATTGAGTCAGAGCCAATTTTCCAGTGTGCCATGTTGTTGATGAATTAATCATCTCTGACAGTTCCAAACACTAACTCTGCTCACCCAGAACAGGCCTGGGATGGTCATTTGCTGTACTGTTCAGAGTACTAGCCACTAAGAGCACACCCCTGGCCTCCTTCAGTGCCTCTGTAGCTCAGCCCAGCCTCTTAGACTCCTTAAACTAGATCCAGAGTCTTCTTCCTCCCCACAAGCTACTTTTACTTATTCTCTACTGAACACTTTCAACATGCCAAAAACACTTGGTCTCCGCAGCTAGAAAGGCCACCTCCTTCCCCTATACCTGTCGTCCAAATGAGAACTGTTCTCATTTCTTGGGCAACAATTTGCAGAAAATAGTATGATATCACCAGCTGATTTTGTTTCCTCTTAAGAAGAGACTGGTTTTGCTTAGGTGACCACTTGCACAAGTTTGGGGAATGGGACATCCATGGGCAATGAGTGGAAAAAAGCTCACTTTTTACCATTTGATAAGTTGAATTTAAAATGCAGAAGAGACTGTGGCTTAGTTGTAAGGAACTGCACTGTCAACCCCAAGGCAGGAAGTTCATATCTACCAGTTGCTTGAAGGGAGAAAGATGGACAATCTCCTCCCATGCAGTTTACAGTCTCTGGAAAACACTGGAGGGTCAGCTATTAGTTCTGATTACCACCTAACAACAACAAGAGGCTGTATGGAAAGAAGAGAAATAAAGAAACAGATCCACTGGGGGAGCAGTAATCTTTATGTGAGCCGCATGACCAGGTAAAGCGCTAGCATGACCAGATGCTACAATTGCCCCACAGCTTCTCTCCACAGTATACGCCAGCTCAACTCTGTGGCCAGCAGCTGTAGTTCTTTACCTAACGACTTTCTCAGACGCTGGAGCTTATTCTCAGTGATTGATGGGAGTTGAGTATAAGAAACCCAGCCCCTTCCTTTATCGGACCAAGGTGGTGTTGAGGTAGATGCCGTCTCCATAGACCCCAACAGGTTTAAGCTCCAGGTGTTTGCAGGTGTCCCTTGCTTAACAGCATACTCTAGTTTGACTCCTTCCTTTTCTGCATCACTTCCCATTCTCACACTGATCATTTCCTGAGTTCATTGCCCAACAGACTGTTTACACTCAGACCCTTGTCTCAGAGTCCATTTCTTGGTGATCCCAAACCAAACAAGGAGCATTTGGCAAGCATTTTCAAGTGTCAGGCTGTGAACCAAAAGCCGCTCCACACCAGAAGGCTGGGCAGTTTCCTCCCAGAAAGATGTGCAGCCTCTGAACCCAAGGGAGGGGTGTTAGAGATTGGAACTAATTAAATGGCAATGGGTTTTGGTTTATAGCTTTCAGAGGAGTCCCAGGAACACAGTGGATAAGTATTCAGCTGCTGATGCAAAGATGTTGTTGTTGTTGTTAGATGCCCCAATTCAGACTCGCCACATACGACAGTGAGTCATTGCCTGCTCCTGCACCACCCTCACAGTCTCCGCTGGACTTAAACCCACAGGCTCTGCATCAGCCCATCTCAGGAAGATCTAGTCGTGCTACAGAGTTGATGAGCTGGAAAAGACTTAAAGGCAACAATAGATCTGCTTATGTTTGAGTGCGATCTCTTTTGAAGGCTCTGTGGTGTTGCAGTGGCCAAGGATTTTGATTTGTAAAGGATTATGGTCATAGAAACCCTCTGTGGCCATGGTCAGCTCATCTCCCTTGCTTTCTTTTACAATTGCTTTTGAGTCTGATGACAATATTCATGAAGGGAGGCAGGGCATACTTCATCTCCCCATTTTACAGGTGAAGAAATCAAGGCAAATCAGGGATGTTACTCATTTAGGGCTCAGCTATAGATTCAGAGAGGTGAGAAGGGGTGGAGGGTGGTAGCAAAGCAAAGGCCTCTAACACACCGACTGGACAATTTTTCAACTTCAATAACTCCTGGATTCAGAGAATCGAAGCTGAACCCTTTAGCCTGGCTTTTAAAGGCCCTTGGGAATTCCTCAGTTAACCTTTCTGCCCTTTATCTCGACATCAGTTCCAGTTTCTAATTTTGTTTCTGTTCTCTAAACAAGCAAGGGAGCAGGCCTTCCTTAAATGAATTCTTTAATTTTTCAACCAGAATTGCATACTATGTGTCAACTACAGCCATAGGTGCAGTGGCACAGCAGCAGTCTACCTGTTCCCAAGATGTGCACAGATTGGGGCAGGGGGGTATATTTTGGCACGTGGGGGAGCTGTGTGTACCATTACAATCCCCTGATAAAAGCTTCCAGTGGGGCATTTAGAAACCTTTGGGAGATTACCATAAAGAGGCTTTGTTGAGGAAATGACATGCAGGCATGATTCTGCCCGATCAGAGTTAATGTGGCTGTAGAGAGCTGGATATGTATTATGGGGCAGAATTCACAGCACATGGGAAAGGACAAGAGGTAAAGCCACAACTTGTTCAACAGTGTCAGAGTTGAGTGTGATGAAACTTTAGTGAGAACCAAAGCAAAGCAACAAGTGAAGATGGGCAGCATGGGGGGTGCTAAGGAAACTGGATTTTATTTGGAGGCAATAAGGACGTGGTTCACACTCTGAATGTTCTACTCTCTTGACCTCCCGGCAATTCCCTGACCAAATTGTGACCTTTTTTCTCCTAAAATGTCTTGGCCTGTCACTTTGATTTTAGCAAATTCCTAACCATGCTTCAAAACCCAGCCCAGATGTCCACTAAGGTTTTCTGGTTTGCCAGCCAACTCTGAAAGGATTGCTTCAGAGGCATTTAGAATTTTGCTCTGGTTTTGTTTATGCATGCATCTGCCTCCCCCCTTAACCTGGCTGGGAGTTCCTTATGGGTGGGGATTTTGTCTCATCCATCAATATAGACCCAGGTCAAGAAGAGAGCCTATTACAGAGGGACACTCAGAAAATCATGAGAATTAAATAAAAAGAAAAGATCCTTCTGGAGGAGTTGAAAGCTCCTGTCTTGGATTTGGGTTGTGTGCCCCTGGACAGGTAGCCTCAGAAGGACTGGGCTGATGTTTGAGTCTTCCAGTGGCCCCACACTACCCATGCCAGCACTGGGTCTAAGGCAATGGCTGAGTGACTAGGGCACGCGAGGTCAAGAAGCTTGCTGTTGAACCAGACAGAAGTTCTGGAGTGCTCTAGTCTCTGTCACCTTTCCTCTCTCCAGCTCGTTCACTCCCTTGATCCTGGAGCAGGAAGGCCAGCCCTTACCCTGCTGAGAAAGCAGACACGAACACTCTGCAGGCAGAGTCCACCTTGGAACACATAATCCCAGCTTCAGAGCTCATCACCATGTGTCTTTGCACAAATAACCCCTCTGAGTCTCATTTTCTACATTTGCAAAATGTCATTAATGATAAGACTTACTTCATAGGTTTGCTGTGTGGTTTAAACAAAATAAAGTATATTCATTGCTTTCAGCAACAAATCTTTTTTTTATTAATTTAGTTTGTTTATTTTTCATTTCATTGAACATCTACAGAGATTTTGGAATTCCATTCATTCATTGTTGCACCCTTCTCCCCGCACAAACCCCTCCCATCGCCCCCTCCCCGTTTGCTCCTCTCCTTGAAAAGCAAAAGAAAAACTCCCTCATTGGTACACAATCCCCCCCGCACCTCCCCAAACCGCACCCCCTACCCCCAAATATAATCCACTCTGCAACCCTCATTGCATACTCCTACGATAAAAATAATGCCCTAAAATATAATACTTTTAGACTATTCTCTCCCCCATAGACTTCAATGCCGTAAACATATTTCATCCAGTTTTTCTCAGTCTTACCCCCACCCCAATGCCAGCCTCATTCTACAACAGTGGCACCATATAGCATTTGTCCCTTTGTGACTGAGATATCTCACTCAGCATAATGTCCTCCAGGGTCACCCATTTTTAATAATATTGCATGAGTTCCTTGTTTTTCAATGCAGCATAGTATTCCATTGTGTGAATATACCACAGCTTCTCTACCCATTCGTTTGTTGATGGGCATTTAGGTTGTTTCCAACTCCTTGCTATTGTAAACAAAGCCGCGATAAACATGGGTATACATATATCTACTTGGATGTCACTTATGGTCTCTTTAGGGTATATTCCCAGTAGTGGAATTGCTGGGTCAAATGGTATCTTTCTTTATTTGCAACTTTTTGAGAAAGCGCCACAATGCTTTCCACAGTGGTTGCACCATTTTACACTCCCACCAACAGTGAATAAGGGTTCCAGTCTCTCCCCAACCTTGCCAGCATTTGTTGCTTGCTGTTCTGTTAAATTTTCAGCTTCAAATCTTACTGATGATTGAACAAGATCATCTGTTTCTAGCCCTGCTTTTTCCTTATCTTCCCTTTCTTCCCATCTCCATTCTTTCTTCCTCCTGCACAGGCCTTTTCCTAGGAGTGTTGTTATATCAGCAATTCTTTGATTTCTTTCCTGGTTGGAGGAGTATGACCCTTGGCTGACTGCACTAGGGTGGCAGCCTGGGGGGCAGCCTAGAGGAGTCCTGCCCAGGGCCACAGGGCTTCCAGAATGCCTGGGGTTTCTTGAAAGCTGCACTCAGAGGAAAAACAGTGGTCATAAGACTTCTGATCTTCTTCTCCATGTGGGGCTCACTTTCATGTCTGTAATCACACCAGCTCCCTAAGGCTGTGCTGGCAGGCGGGAACATGGGATGACAGGGGTGGCCGGGAACAGAATGAAAACCATCAACTTCCCACTGTGCCCAACTGCCTGTCTGCAGGGCTGGCTCCAGACCGAGTGCCAGGTCTGCTTTCTACTGCCCCCCTCTGCTTTTTATGTCTCCACCACAGTTGGCTGTTAAGACTAATCTCCTGCAAAATTGTATAAGAATGTACATGAATTTCCTAATTCCTTTTCCTCTAAGTCCGGTAGCAGAGTGATGTTGTTAAAATGTAGGTCAAACCCCATCCCTCTGCTGCCGAGGCATCATCTCACTGAGAGCAGACGTCAAAGGCCCTGCAATGGTCCTCATCATCTGGCCTGTGAACTCTCCCTTCCTGTCCCCAGGACTGCCTGCTCTGTCCACATGGCTTCAGGGCTGTTCCTGCTCTACACCACAGTGGAGTCCTGCTTCAGGCCTTTGTTCTCATTTTCCCTCCACCTGGAACTTAGCTCTCTCAGACAATCACATAGCTCCCTCCTCCCCTCTCCTCCTTCAAGTCTTGGCTCAAATGCCATCTTGTCAAGGAAGCCTATTTCAGTCTGTAATTCCTCCCTGCCCTCCATTTTCTCCATAGCATACACTGCCTTCTAAAGCACTGTATGTTTTACTTATCTGCTTTCTTTAGTTTCTGTTTACATACCCTAGAATATAAGCTATAATACGACAGGATTTTTCTTTTTTTTCTCTTGGTTTTTTTGCTTCGAAACCTCGGGGAAGTCATGCAATTTCCATACTTGTTTCCTTATCTACAAAATGCAGCTAGTGACGATTATGAAAACAGCAGTAAAGGAGCTGCAGCAAAGCAGAGGCTGTAGTTCAAGGTCACTCTATGGACCAAGGGAACATAGTGCTGCCTGGGCCTATCTTACCCCTGAGTGAAATGAAGATCAAACACTGCAGCCCACAAGATTGGCCCTGACTGATGTTCAGAAGCAACTGCTTAGGCCATTCCTCCTTGTCTGGAAGCTTCCACAGAAACCTGGTTAGCATCAGAGCACCATGCAAGTGCTCCTTTGTCCCCTCCCATCCTCTGTAAGGGTGATGGTTGCACTTAAAGTGTGAATTTGCCACACAATAGGTGAGAATTCTATCTCTAGAATTCTATCCCCACTACCTTAAGGGTTCCTGCTAAGGATGGTAACAGTAGGGTACAGCATGGGCAGGACACATCAAGAAAGGAGGCTTCCTTGTTGGATGACAAATGGTGATGGGCAGACCCCTTCTATTCCTCAGCATTCTGTTACTGCTGCAAGATCCCACAGCTCTCCAAGTGTTTTCTCTCTGGACAAGGTGGTGGAAATGCACAAAATTCTCACAACTGGAGGCAGCAGAGAGAGGGGAATTGGGAGGTAAACAACAGCTTCTGACCCTTGAGAGAGAGAGTTTTTGTGGTGTGCTCTACACTGACCCCACAGCTGTCCAGGGGGATGTCGTCCTAAGGGCCACAGTGGTGTCCTGCTCCACAGTGAGCTCTTGACTGGATTCCTTCCCTTCTCCGCATACCCCTCAACTTCGTGCCACCAGTTCTTTTCTCCCTGTAAGGAATGACGTGAGTTTCCATCATTGACTCAGAGTCTGTTTCTGTAGATCAAATCAGACCCAGTTGGACACCTGCATGAGGCCCTCTTGGAGAACACCCTCTCACTTCTTCACCAGCCGCTCAAGTCACTCCCGTTGCAACAGTTCTCTTTGGAATTGTCATGAGTCTGCTTAGCGTTTTCTTTGAAATTTTACTCCCTCCACCATTCAATTCTCAGTAAGGACTCACACTGCACGAAAAGGGAGAATGAAAGGCATGGAGGGTTTGTACTCCTCCAGAGACACTTGTTACAAGACAGGGAAGCATAGATCTGGCTGCATCAAAAGATCTCTAGAAGGAGAATGCCCTATAGAGAAGTCTTCTCATCGATTATCCAGGGAGAGGGGCTTGCTGACAGGGACTTCTCCAGTGCAATGATGTCAACTGCTGACATCAACCACTCCAGTTGCTCTCCAGAGCAGCAATGTCAGTTTAGAGACTAAGGTCCACCTGGTCCAGGCACTAGGTTTGCATTTACTTCTTATGCATAAGAAAGCTGAACAATGACGGAATTAATGCCTTTGAGTTGTGGTGCTGGAGAAAACGAATGAGATAGATTGACACAGTAACTGGGGTAATGGAGTAAGTGTGTCAAAGCACTATTGGCTTAGGATATGGCAGGGTTCAAAGGTATGGAGCATTGGGTAGCTATGAGTCACAGTTGACTCAATGGCACACAATACAACAACGTACAGGAAGAGCTCAAGTTGCTTTTATACTAACTTATTGACTCAATGAACATTCATTGGTCCACTCACCCATTCATTCATACACCTTGGTGGATCCTCATATCACGTGTTAGGATAGAAGGATCCAGTGGAAGAACAGGATGACTTGGTTCCAAGGTGACCTCAAAGGACTGCTGTGGCTCTAAGATTTGAGACCAATGAGCTTAGGAGGCTAATGAACTGAGGCCCATCATGGAAGTGGAGTCTGTCATCTGAAGTCACTCGCACTGTTCTGGGCAGATATCAGCAATCACAGTTTGTATCATTGGCTGGTGGTGCTGGTCCCATCTTGGTTACATTATGAGGAGTTTATATACCATTGTGGTTTACAAGTCCTCTTAGTTATTTCTGGAAATAAGAAGTGGATTTATGAAGTTGTATGTCTATTCAAAAGTGGGAAAGCCAGGTGTTGGCTTGTATTTATCAGAGGAAGATAAAGCGTTCAGAAACCCAAGTGTTTGAACTGGTGGTCCTTCCTATCTGACTAAGTGCTGCTTCTTGTGGCTAAGCTGGAATGAAGATGTGGAGAAAGAGGAGATGAGACAGACAAATTTCCTTAAGATGGGAATCAGGCAGCTACCCAGGACATATGGCCTGGGAAGAAGAGGTGTCTGGAAAATTTGAAGTTACGTCTTTAACACATAGAATCAAGAACTCTGAGAGACAGCTCACTCTGCACAGTGTGAGGCCAGTGATGTCACTGGAATGGGGAAAGGATAGCCTAACAGGAGCTGTGGCAGCATCAGAGAAATACAGCCACTCAGCAATGACCCCACAGAGTGAGCACAGCGGGAGGGATGCGTGTCCTTGCACCTGAGCACCCACTCTCCTGCCAGTGCCTTCCAGTGACAGTATGCCAAGGGTCAAGGAAACGTAGGAGTAGTACCCATGGGCCAGTCTCCTTCTGTCATTTTTATGTATGGACACAGATGACATTTCTCCTGCAGAGCCTCTGGATAGGTTCACTAGGAAATGGATGGGAAAACTGTGACACACTAAGTGGCTAAACACCAGGCCCAATGCTATCCTTCAATGTCAAAATGTGATTGCAGACAGCCTAACTCCAAGGTTCATCTTCTTAAATACCAACACAGTCGACTATGCTCCAGACCAAAAGACAGATAGTAGCAGGGAAACCACATAGACGAAATGTTTAGTTTGTGGAAGGAACAGAGCAAGGTGTTGAGAACACTGTGGAAATAAAGACACAGTTACTCTATTTGAGATACACACAGAGTGGAGCAAGGAGTGGTACACACAGACACATATGGGCGTGGACTTCATTGCTTCGGGTCTGAATTATGTCTGTCTCTTCACTAGACCGGGCAAGCTTCTGAGCTTGAATTACCCTAGTAGCTGACCCTGAGACAAAAATTTGGCTTTGAAGAATTTGTTTGGAAGTTGATCCAAGTAAACATTGATAGTGAAGTGCAAAGATGTATCAATTATCTATTGCATAGCAAGTTATCTCAGCACTCAACAAGGATGTGAACAGTAAGGGCCAGGGCCACAGACCTCACCTTAGGGAATGGCTATGATAGGAAGTGAGATTGGGAGAAATAAAGAAAACCAGAACAGTGTATATTATCAAACTGGATAAAAAGTTTAATCCCATAGCAGAACTCTCAGAGACAATCTAGAACACGCCTCATGATGATCCTCAACCAACACATGTTGGGATATTTTTCCGTCTAATCTTCTCTTGTCATTGTTGTTATTGTTAGGTCCCATCAATGCTACTACAGTTTATAGTGACCGATAAACAACAAATACTAACTTTTCTTATCATGTGTTATAATGCAGCCATGATCCAGCAACTGGCTCTGTGCACCAGAAAGCATATTCCTATAATCAGAAAAACCCTTCAGTTACAGAGTAGAGACATTTGACATGATGAGCCTTCAGTGTACGGGAGACACTGTATTAAGTGCACATCGTGGGAAAAAAACCAAGAAAAACATTCCTAAGGAAATGTTGAATTGTTCAACAGAACAAAGGTATAGGTTAGTGAGTAATTATCAACACACCCCCTGTAAGGGCAGAACATTATGCCTTATAAGTTTGTATCCATATAATTTGTTTCAGAGAAAATATTATCTTGTTAGCTCAAAATTGATGATATACCAATTGACATATTTCAACTAAGAGATGCTGTCCTCGATGTGCTCACCAAGTTGTGCCAAGAAATCTGGAGGACAAACACTTGGCCAACTGACTCGAAGAGATCTATATTTGTTCCCATCCAAAGAAAGGTGATCTGATAAGCGCAGAAATTATCAAACAATATCATTAATATCATATGCAAGCGAGATTCTGCTGAAGACTATCCAAAAATGACTGGAACAGCAGAGAACTACCTGAAGTGCAGGCTGGGTTTAGAAGGGGTAGTGGTACTAGGGATATTGTAGCTAATGTTAGATGGATCTTGGCTGAAAGCAGGGAGTACCAGAGAAATGTCTATCCTTATGGCCAGTGACTGTCCAGAAGGAAGACCATCTGCTTCTAGAACCACTGTAACTGGGGAAGATAAAGGAGGAGATGGGGGAGAGGAATCTAGGGGAGGAAGGGGAGTAGGGGAGGAAGAGAAGGGGAAGGAAGGGGAGGAATGGGAAAAGGGGGAGGAGAGGGAGTAAGGGGAGAAGGGAAAGGGAAAAGGGGGAGGAAGGAGAGGAAAGGGAGGAAGGAAAGAAGAGAGGAAGGGGAGAAGGGAAAGGAAAGGGAGAAGGTAGAGGAAAGGGAGAAAGGGGAGGAAGGGAAGAAAGGGAGGAGAGGAGGGAAGGGAGGAAGAGACTTGGAGGAGGAAGGAGGAGGTAGGGCAAAGGAGGAGAAAGGGGAGAAGGGGAAGGAAGGAGAGGAGGGGAGGAAGGGGCAAGGGGGAGAAAGGAGGAAGAGTGAAGCAGGAGGAAGATGGGGGGAAGGGGCAAGGGAAGGAAGTGGACAAAGGGGAGAAGGGGGAGGAACGAGGATGAAGAGAAGGGGAGAAGGGAAAGGAGAAAGGAGGGAGAGAAGGAGGAAAGGAAGAAAGGGCTCAAAACTAGACTCCACAGTCACCAAGTAGATTCTGACTCCCGACTGCCCAGAAGGACAAGATAGAACTGTCCTTAGGGTTTTGTTGTGTTTTTCTTTAAATAAAATTTTTATTTTATCCTGGGTTTACTTACGAAGTTTATATACATTGTTTTCACACTGAATCTTTCCTATTTCCTCTCCCCACCCTTCCCTCCCCCCATCACATTGTGCAACTCTATGATGAACTGCCTCCACCTTCCTGCCCATCCTCACCCCTCTCCTCCTGCCCTCCTCCCTTTTGGAATCTCATACACGTTCTGCAATAGTGGTCTTATATTGTATTTGTCCTTATGGGACTGAGTTAATTCACTCAGCATAATACTCTCCAGTCCCTCCCAAGTTAGGCAATAATTTACAAAATGATTACTCCTGTGTGCTGTATCCATTGCCCATAGGGTTTTCAAAGCTGTAAATCTTATGGAAGCAGACTGCCTCCTCTTCTTCCTTTGGAGAAGATCTGGATTTGAACTGTTCTGGTGGCCTAGTGGAAAGAAGTGGCACTACGATTCTGATGGCACGTGGTTTGAATCCACCAGCTGCTCTAAGGGCAAAGGATAGGCAATCTCTTCCTGAGTGATAAACTGCCTCTGAAATCCCACAAGTGTGTCAGCTGTGGGTGGGTTCTGACTCTACACAACAAACAAAACAACTAATAACCTTTGTTTAGCAGCCCAATTCTTTAACTCTTACACCACCATGATAGTCTAGATTACAGCCTGGACAAACCCATAGGGCATTTCTACTGTATCATAGGGGGTTGCTATGAGTCAGAATTGACTTGACATCATCTTACAACAATAATCATCTTATGCCTCCCTCAGCTTCCCTGCTCATACCCAGCAGAAGGGTACACTGAGCAGGCAGGCTCAGCCTGCCAACATCTGAGAGAAGATGCTGAGACACTTAAGAGGTAACCCTTTCGATCCCAAGAGCCCATGTGCTCACCCCAGATGCTGATACCTTTCAGTGAGCTCTTCTTTTTCCTGACAATTTGGAAGTGGAGAAGAGGCACTGGAAGAGGGAAAATGCTCTGTCAACTTCCTCTTTTTGCTGGGAGTGAATCCTGGCTGCATTCTCAGCAGGTGCTCAGTAAATGCACATCAAAGGAATGGATTGGAAACATACCAAGAAGAACAGTTCTGCCTCAGAGCAGGAGCGCATTTTACACAAAATTATATCTCCTGGGAGCGCTCCCACAGAATCATTCCTGCACACACATGTTAGTCTCGCTCTCTTCTCTTCCTTCTGAACGTGTGGCCCCAATCCCTTGCTTGGTGTGGATATGTCTACGAAAGACTCTGAAGACACCATAATTCATATTCATCTCACACAACGAGTCCAGAATATTGGCCCATTTATGCAATGATTATGCTAATTAACTAGTTTAGTTTTTTTAAAGGAGACAATTATTACCTCAATTTGACAGATTCTAACTCCATTAGCCTTCACAGCTGCCAACATCATGGTGCTGATTAGTTACCTCAAATTGCTCAGAGAAAGACAATTATTATCTGCCTGTACCCCAGCCTTTCCTGCAGTGTGGAGGGGAGGAGGTGATGGGGGGACATGGACCACAGTGGCTTGCACAGTCTAGGTAGGGGAGGCCACAGAGCTGGGGTGGTGCTCTCCAACCATAGTTTGAACAAAAGCAATTGCAGTCACAGGAAGCTGTGGGGTGAAAATCTAGACAATTGTGACTTTTGCTTCCTTTGTTGGAGGAGCTGTGGGGACAGGAGGCAAGCGATTTCAGGCTCATCTCTCTTGTGGGGCTCAGGTAGACCAATGTGGTCAGCTTTCTGTGCCAGCCATCTCACTCTATGGGTCCTGGCTTCTGCGCACTAGAGTGGTTGTTCTCTTCAGCACAGGGCTCGAGACACTCACAGCCAATGATTCTACAAGCTCATAGCTTTACTTTGCATATATTTTTCATAAATTTTTTATCTTGATGAACAATTTTGTCATTTTTATGCTGTTGGTTAGACCCATGACTTATTAATAATTCACAGCAGGAGTGATTTCATATACCTTTGACAGTTCCATAATAGTTTTGACAGCTACACACTTTATTTTTGTCTTTGAAAGGCTGGAAGGGGAGCTCACGTCTGTAGCTGTGTTCCTGGATGTTCCTGCTTTTGAGAGGCCAGTGCATCTGGGGTGGGGGAAGTTGTGGCCTCCAGTGATGTTGCCTTCCAGCTTATGAGGCCGAGAGCAAGCAGCTAACATGCTACCAAAGGAAATGTCCTAGCGGAGAAGGGGGTCCTGAGAAGAAGGTGGGAAGCCTGTTCTAGTTGAAACCATAGTCCTTATGCAGTTCTTTTTTGTGACAACCACAAAAATTCTTTCACAAATGAGGTATGTGAGGCAGAAACACCAAGATGATTTCCCAAAGCTTCTGAGTGTTGGATCCAGGGTTGGACATTAGAGCTTTTGGGGAGTGCTTCCCTGCCACACTCCACTTCTCCATCTGCTAAGTAGATTTACAATCCCTACATGCTGCAGTTTTGTGAGCACGGTGAAGACGAAGTCTGTGAAATGGAATTTCTTCCCTCCTTTCTTTTTCCTTCTGCTCTTAGGGCCCCAATCTGATGCTGGAATGGTTGACAGACCTGCCATGTAGACAGGTGACCTGCAGGCCCCATGCAGTCTGTGCACACCCTCAATCCTGTCTCTACCCCCCTCCAGTATCAGAGCTGTATCAGAGCTCTTAGGTCTCATCAAACTGCTGTCTGAAAATTGTGCGAAATGCAGGCACACAGATGTGTGCATGCACGTACGTGTCCATGTGGCCTCACATGCATTTGCGTATGTGGTGCTCACATGAGTCCAAGAACTGAATACGCATACATGGGGCATGACCACGCACCTGCGAATGTGCATATGCACAGCCACTGTGCCTCAAATCACCATATACAGCCTAGTGAAGGTATAGAGGGCAAATGGCGAGGCAAGATTCTGGAAAACAAGGAGGACCATCAACTGTACTTAGAAAGGCAGAAGTATAAGTTTGTGGGAGAAAAACAAGTAGAAGGCAAGTGCACCCCCCAAATACCCCAACTCCATTCTAACACCTATGCCTTTCACCACCAAAGGCTGCAGACCACTCCTGAACCACATGAAGAAACTAAGACCCTGAGAGGGACATTAGCATGCGTGGGATGCACGCAGCTCAAGAGAGGCCTGTGGCAAGGCCAGGCCTGGATCTCAGGCTCCTAAGCCAGATTCAGGACTCTCTGTAGTCAGAGCCGGAGCCAAGAACTGTTGGTTGGTAGTTTATGTAAGAAATGTTCCCAGGAGCAAGGAGAGTGAGACAGGTAAACAGAAAATCTGCAGAACGGTGTATAAACAAAGGCTCTTGCCTAGCAACCTCAAGTTGAGTCAATCAATCAGAGTGATTCTCAGAAGATCTATTAGGATGGCCAGTTAGCTCTGGCCACCCATATATCCAGAGTGACTTGGAACAGGAGTGCCAGCTTCCCCGTACTTTGAATTGTGCATGCTGTGGCATCCCTGCATATAGGCGAAGATGCTCGGTGGAAGTCATCAATGCAGTGAATAGACATCTGCATGGACAGTGGGGCTGAAATCGGAAAAATCCTGGGGTGTGGTTAGGACCAGAGAAGCCAGGTGCATTCCAACCAAAAAATTCCCCACCATTTACACCTGCTTCCATTATGTTGTCGTTGTTGTTGATTGCCTTCGAGTAGAGCACGATTCATAGAACCCTATGAACAAAAAGGCCTGAAGCTCCTGTACAACTATTGACATTTATAGAGTTTCACAGAGTTTCCTGAGACATGTTATTTAGGAAGTAGATGCCACTCCTACTTCCAAAGTACCCAAATCCACTCAAAGTTACTGCTGTTAACCCTGGCTTATGGCTCCCCTTTGCAATAGAACTGGGCCCCCAGGGTGGGGTGGTTAATCTGCAGTATCCACCACCCTCTGCTGTGAAGTCAATTCCATTCACAGCTACCCTCTGTTCGAACAGTTTAAGAGGCTGGAGGTCTTTACCGTAGGAGACTGCCCATCTTTTTCCTGTAGAATACCCAGAAGCCTCAAACTGCTGACCTTTGGTTAGCAGCCCAAATCTCAATGCATTATGCCACCAGGACTTCTTTTTATTTAGCAGCCCGTATTAATCACCCACCCCTCAGGGGTCCTTTAGGTAACCGTTGAATAATTCAACTGTCTGCTCCTGCTGACTGCTCACTCTGAGTAATAGTGGTGTTGTTGTTGTGTGCGATTGAATCAGAACCAACTCAGGGCTGACCCTCCAGAAGGTTTTCAGTGGCTGTAAATCACGTGGGAGGAGATTATTTTTTCCCCACAGCATAGTTGGTGGATTCGAACCAACTGCCTTTCAGTTGGCAGGACAACTCCTCACCACAAGGCCACCAGAACTGCATTTCCTCTGTCTTTGCTATGTTCCAAGCTTTTCACATAGCTGGTCTCATTGCTGTGAGCCGCTGTCCACTCAATGGTACCTAGCAACAACAGTAGACCTGTGAGGCGACTACTATCTGAGAGCAGACCTGTGGCTACCTCAAACTCCAAGTGGCCTGCGTACCACAAGGGGTCTTTCCACCTCAGCAGCACATGGCAGTGGTTGGCTCAGGGGATTCCTTGGGAAGGCTGTGGGCAGAGATCTCTGAGACTCTTACAGTGGGTGCTGGGGAGAGTGGGATTCCTCTGGCTTTCTCAGCCTAGGGAGTCCCTTTGACTCCCAAAGCCTCCCCTGGGCCTACATTCTGCAGCTCCCAGCCTGGTCTAGCCCCTACAGCATGTGGTGAAGACAGTCATTGTCAGGGATTGGGGTGGGGAGACAGGCCAGAATCTGCAGTGAAATTGCTGCCTTGGAAGGACAGTCCTTCACCCACTGGCAGAGGGGCCTTCTGAGCTGAGATGCCACTGGTTATTTTTATTGCACTGTTAAACAGAAGCTCAGGGGACTGCTTTATGCCCAGGCTCAGAGGAACAGATGTGGCAAAGGGCTGGGCAGTGGGATGGACAGGAGTGCCCAGTCATCTGCCTTGGCAGAGTGACTTGGGACCATCACCCTCCCTAGAGCCCCCTTAAGTGAGCAAAGGGATTGGACTAATCTAGGTATTGCCTCATGGGGGGTCACAGAGGTGCTCCCCACATGTGTGTGTGCTGACTGCATTCAGTCCATCATGGACTTGTCAGTGGCCCCTGCCAGATCCTGAACCCCGTGTTCCCATGATCTGTGGTCTAACTGATGGGCTCACAGCAACCGTGGGCACAGCTGGGATGAATGCTGCAAGCTTCGCACCACCGCTCGCCATGGCTTTCAGCTTGAGCCGTGAGGACCCGCAGGGCTTTTGTCCTTAAAATTGTACCTTCGGTGAGGTTGGCAGAGCAAAGCAACAATTACGTATGTTTTGTGACATTGACTGCGCCCCGTCACTGTAACTGCACTTGTTCCCCTGACCTCTGTGGCTCTGCTTTACTCTGTGTTCTCCTTTTTTGCCCCTTCCTGCCTTCCAAGCATGCTGTGAGCTCCCCTTTCTGTCTCATGCTGAGCAGTACATCCCCTGTTGTGTTTTCAGGCCCCTTTATAAGAATCAGAGTAGTGGGTGTTTGGCTGAAAACTGATCCTCAGAGATTGTTAGTTCTCAGCTTGAACTGATCCTCAGAGATTGTTAGTTCTCAGCTTGAGGGATGTCTTAGGGACTCTACCAGTTATCATTAGGTTTTCACTAGAATGAAACCATCAGATCTTGTTTCCTAGTCTGTCTTAACCCAGAAGTTCTGTTGGAACCTGTTCAGCATCACAGCCACATGCTGTGCCCACTGTCTGTTCACTGGCACCTAAAATACATCAGCCAAAGACAACATTGTCCCACAACTCAACTTGGATCTCCCCCAGGGAAGGAAAAAATCATCACCCCATCACATCTGTCCACTTGTATTTGGGGAGTAGGAGGGCATGTAATTCCACACTATTATCCCAGAGACACTTCTGTAAGAACTTCGAGGAGGGCGTGACCGCTGCCACCATGTGGTCCTCCCACAGGCCAGGGATCCACATTTTACAAATGGAGAAACGAAGGTAGTCAAAACATCCCGAATCACACGGGTAAACCCTGGCCTTGTACCCTGTGACACCGAAATAAGCATCTCAGCTCCTGTTTGGGAAGACTTCTTCTGAGTATGTCCTCAATTAAGTTGCTTGTTTGTTTTTTTTTAATTCTAGTTTATTTACAAAATTCAAATACATTGTTTTTCAGATCACATTCTTCCAGTTTCCTTCACACACCCCCATCAAATTATACAACCCCATTATTAATCTCCCTTTCCCCCTCACATCTTCATCCCTCTGCTTCTGCCCTCCCTTCCCCTTGGATCCTTATACTCATTCTACAATAATGCTCTTATACAATATTTATCCTTTTTGGACTAAGTTAATTCGCTCAACATAATTCTCTCTGATAATTGACAAAATTTACAAAATCATAACTCCTGCATTTCATTGTATGCATGTACCATAATTTCTCAAGCCATTCAATTGTGGTTGAACAACTGGGCTGTTTCCATGTTCTTATGATGGTGAATAATGCTGCTATGAACATTGGTGTACAAGTCTCAATTTGTGCTTCAGTTCTCATTCTCTCAGGGTTTATTCCAAGTAGTGGAATAGCTGGGTCATATGGAATTTCTATGTTCAGCTTTTTGAGGAAGCACCAAACTGCCTTCCAGAAAGGTTGTACCATTTTACAATTCCACCAAAAATGTATAAGGGTTCCTATTTCACCACATCCTCTCCAACATTTATTATTTGCTGCCCTGTTAAACTTTGGCACTCTTAACTGGATGGAATGTGATGGTTTCTCATTGTTATTTGATTTGCATCTCTCTTGTTGCCAGTGACTTTAAGCATTTCTTCATATGTCTGTTTGCCATTCGAATATCTTTCTTTGTGAAAATTCTTTCCATGTCTTTTGCCCATTTTATAATTGGGTTATCAGTCTTTTTCCTATGGAGGTTCAGGAGTATTCTGTAAACTTTGGTTATGAGACTCTTATCTGAGATGGTATTACCACGTTTGTTCCCAGTCAGTAGGTTTTCTTACCACCCAGTTGGAAAAATTTTTTGATGCTCACAGGGATTTAATCTTTGGAAGGTCCCAGTCATCAGTTTTATCCTCTTCAGATTGTGCATTTCTGGTTGTATTTGGCAGTCTCTTTATATCTTGGACTAGAGCTTCTAAGCTTGATTCCATTTTGTCTCTTATGAACATTATGGTTTTGGGCTTTACTCCCAGATCTCTGATCCATCTTAAGTTGATTTTTGGGTATGGTGTTAAATCTGGATCCTATATCAGCTTTCTGCAGGTGGAAGTCCAGTTTGGTCAGCACTATTGTTGAAGAGGTTGTCATTTCCCCATTTGTTATCTTTGATTTCCTTGTTGAATATCAGTTGACCATAGATATCTGGATCTATTTCTGGGTTCTTAATTCTGTTCCATTTGTCTGTGTGCCTATCATTGTACCAGTACCATGCTAGTTTGGTTATTACCATTGTGTAGTAGGTTTTGAGGTCAGGGAGTGCTATGCCTCCCACCTCATTTTTGTTTCTCAGAAGTTTTTTCTTATTTGGGGTCTCGACAATTTCCCTTTTAATCTCTTTGGTATCTGGATTATGATTGTGTTGAACATGTAGATTATTTTTGGTAAAATTGTCATTTTCATGATATTGAATTTTCTTATCCATCAACAGGGCACATTTTCCCATTTTTTAGATCTTTTATTATGTCTTGCAGGAATGTTCTGTAGTTTTCTTTATATTGGGCTTTTGTATCTCTAGTTAGGTTCACTCCTAAGTATCTCAATTTGTGGTTGGCTATTGTAAATGGTATTGCTTTCTTGATTTCCTTCTCTGAATTCTCTTTTTTACTGTGGAAGTATCCTATTGATCTTTGGATATTGATCATATATCCTGCCACTCTACTAGATTGGCCCTACTAACTCTAATAGTTTTTTGGTTGAGTCATTGGGGTTTTCTATGTATACTTACAAATCATCTGCATATAGTGACAATTTAATTTTTTTATTTATTGATATTTTAATGAAAGTTTACAGAAAAGTTGGATTTCCATTCATTAATTTTTGCACATTTTCCTTCCTAACCCCCTCAAGTTAGCTTTTCTTTTTAAAAAGATTCTTTCATTGTTGCACAATTTACTCCCTCCCCTCTCCCCCACTCCCCAGTTCTCTTTGCTATGCATCTCTTATTCTGGACTGTGGTCATGCAAATAATACCTAATCATATATTTCTTTTATACAGCTCTTTCACACAACTATGTAAATGCAATGTTCATTATTTATCCCCTCTTTTCTTAGTCCCCCCCAACTCCCATGTCAGTCCTGTTTTATAACAGTGGCATTATGCAGTATTTGTCCTTTTGTGACTGAAATATTTCACTCATATTCCATTCAGCATAATGTCCTCCAGGGACACCCATTTTGTATGATATTTTATGGGTTCCTTGTTATTCAGTGTTGTGTAGTATTCCATTGTATATTCTAAATTGGCTTACTAACACTCACAGTTTTTTTGTTGAGTCTTCGGGGTTTTCTGTGTATACTATCATACCATCTGCATATAGTGGCAATTTGGTTTAATTTTTTATTGATATGTTAATGAAAGTTTACAGAAAAGACAGCTTATCTATCCATTCATTTGTTGATAGGAACTTGGCTTGCTTCCATCTCTTTGCTATTGTGAACAACACAGCAGTAAACATAGGTGTGAACATATCTGTTTGAGGGAAGTTCTGGTTTCTTTAGAGTATATTCCCAGTAGTGCAATTGCTGAGTGAAATGGTATTTCTATTTCCAGATTTTTGTAGTAGTTGGTGGTCTGTTCCACAATCAGCTCCTGGCCTAGTTTTCACAGCTGATATTGAGCTTCTCCAGCGGTTCTTTCCACATATGTAATCGATCTGATTCCTATGCATGCCATCAGGTGAAATCCAGGTATATAACCTGCGTTTATGCCTCTTAAAAATGTATTTGCTATGAATAAGACATTGATTGTGCAAAATTCGATCATTCTCTCTCCAGCTCCATTTCTGTCACCGAGTCCATGTTTTCCAACTACTTCCTCTTTGTTCCCGACTTTTGCATTCCAGTCACCCATTATTATCAATGCATCTTGGCTGCATGTTTGATCAATCTCCAATTGTAAAAGTTGGTAAAAATCTTCAATCTCCTCTTCCTTGGCTCTGGTTGTTGGTGCATATATTTGAATGATAGTGGTATTCACTGGACTTCCTTGTATGCGTATAGATATTATCCTGTCACTGACAATATTGTACTTCAAGACAGATCTAGCAATGACTTTTTTAACTATTAAAGCAACTCCATTTTTCCTCACTTTTTCATCTCCAGAGTAATATATCATATGGTCATCTGACTCAAAATGCCCCATGCCAGTCCATCTCATCTCACCAATGCCTAGTATGTCAATATTTATGCGTTCCATTTCTTCCTTAATGATATCTAATTTCCCTACATTCATGGTTCTCACATTCCATGTCCCAATCAGCAGTGTCTGCTTACAACTGTTCCTCTTCCTTTGTATTTCCACGCTTGAAAACTCAACCTCCTTTGCCATTTCTGTTATCTAAAATGAGAGGACCTGAAGCACCTGCTGCAGAGTGTCAAGGACTGCAGCTTACAATATGGATTGAGGCTCAATGTCAAGAAGACAAAGATTCTCACCACTGGACCAATCGGCAGCATCAGGATGGATGGTGAAGAGATTGAGATTGTACACAGCTTTAGTTTGCTTGGCTCCATAGTCAACAGTCTTGGCACCAGCAGCCAGGAAATTAAAAGGCGCATTGCCATGGGAAAGTCTGCTATTAGGGACCTTTCCAAAGTGATGAAGAGCAATGGGGTCTCTCTGGAGACTAAGGTGCGTCTGATACAGGCCATGGTCTTCCCAATCACTTGTTAATGCATCAGAGAGTTGGACAATGACCAAGGAGGACAGAAGGAGAACTGATGCCTTTGAGCTGTGGTGCTGGAGAAGAGTACTGAGAATACCATGGACTGCTAGGAAAACAAATAGATTTGTCCTGGAGAGGGTTAAACCGGGTGGCTCCTTGGAGGCAAGGATTCTGAGGCTCCGTCTAACTTACTTTGGACATGTAGTGAGGAGAGACTGGTCCTTGGAGAGGGACATCATGCTTGGGAGGGTGGAGGGATGGCGCAGGAGAGGAAGGCCCTATATGAGGTGGATTGATTCAGTGGCTGGGATAATTGGGATGGGAGTGTCAGAGACAGTGTGATTGGCACAGGACAGAGCGGAGTTTAGGGCTGTTGTACATAGGGTCGCTATGAGTCGCAGGTGACTCGACGGCACATAACAACAACAACAGATTTTTGAGAAACTCCATACTGCCTTCCATAGTGGTTGCACCATTTTACACTCCCACCAACAGTGAATAAGGGTTCCAGTTTCTTCTCAATCTCGCCAGCATTTGTTGCTTGCTGTTCTGTTAAGTTTTGCTATTCTGACTGGGGTGAGATGATATCCCATACTTGTTTTGATTTGCATCTCTTTTAGAGCTAGGGATTCTGAACATTTCTTCATGTGTTTCTTTGCCATCTGAATGTATTCTTTGGTGAAGTGGCTGCTCATATCCTGTGTCTATTTTGCAATTGGGTTGTTTACCTTTATCTTGTTGAAGTGCTGGAGTATTCTATAAATTCTAGATATAAGTCCCTTATCAAACATGTCATTACTAAACATTTTTTCCCCAGTCTATGGCTTTCCTTTTTACCCTGTTGGAAATGTTTTGGGATGTTGCATACAGCAACAATTTAACCATCTCTTTGCTGGTCTGAATGTCTTTTATTTCCTTCTCTTGTCATATTGCTCTAGCAAGCCCTTCCAATACAATATTGAATAGAAGTGGTGACAATTAAGTTTTTATAAGTAGACATCATTTTGTTTAACTTTCCTAACAGTCCTATTTATGAATAAGGAAGTGGAGGCTCTGAAGAAGCTAAGTCTATTTCACAGACCATGCTGCTTGGAAGTGGGCAGAGCTCAGTTCAAGGCCATGTCTAGTTACTCTAGAACCCGGGTAGTCGCTATCATCATCATCATCAACATAGTATCATTTTCTGATTATATAAATGATAGTCTAAAGCAAATAAAGGAGTTCAGGTGGCCTAGTGGCAATAATATGTACTGTAATCCCAAAGACATTGGTTCAAGGCCACTAGCTTCACTGGAGAAGGACGGACAATCTCCTCCTGAGTGATTAACTCCCTCTGAAAATCCACTGGATGGTCAGCTGGAGTTTGAGTCTATAAGTAGCTCTGAGTTTATGACACACAACAACAACAACAACAACAAAGCATATCAAAGAATACAATCAACATCTATAGTTTTAAGATGAAAGTTTTTAGTCTTTTAAAATATAATTTATTACAACAAAATTTATATAATATAAAATTGATTCTTAAAGTGAATGATTTTGTGGCTTACAGTACATTCATGGTGTACTTCGATCACATTTCCATCATGCTGAAGTCAGCCTCAGAGCTGTAAGGATTTTTCTTCCCCTTCCGCATCCTCCCCTAGGCCCTCGCAGCCACCAATCCATGTAGTCTTCATAGATCTATCTATTCTGGAAGTTTCATGGACATAGAATCACATGACATGTGATTTTTTGTGTCTGACTGCTCTCATTCAGCATAAGGTTCCATCCATTTTAGAGCATTCAGAGTAAGCATTTCAGAGCTTTGTTTTCTTATGGCTGAGAAAAATCTCTTTGTATAGGCAGATCATATTTTGCTTACTCATAGAGCTGATTCCATCCTTTGGCTATCCTGAATAGTGCTGCTATGGCCATTGCTCCTATTTTCAATTCTTTAGACCTAGGAGTGAAATTGTTAGATCATATAGTAACTGTGTGTTAAACTTTCTGTAGAAGATTTAGATTTCCACAGCAGTTGGATCGTTTTACATCCCCACTAAAACTATAAAAGGGATTTATAAAACTTAGTCACCTTTCAAACTGGAAACAAAACTCACTCCTCTGGCTTAATTTTCAGGCAAAAAATAGACAGACTGATAAAGTGAACATTAACAGCAAGGGTGCACTCAATCAATCCTTAGAATAATTAGCCACATAGGTTTGAAAAAGCAATACTTGCCCACATAGGATTGAAAGAGCAATATTTGCCCCAGGATAAACTGCAGAAAACAATGGGTTGAAGAAAAGGATTAATAAAAATGGGACATACAGAAAAGACGTGGGAAGAGCAGCTGCATTGTCATTGATGTCATAAAGTAAAATGCATATGAATGGTTGAAAGTAAAACTGATTTTTAAATTTTCACTCAAATCACAGTAAAACGGGGAGAAGCTAAAAAAAATGAGGGATTCACTTTCCCCACATCCTCACCAGCACTTGTTACTTTATGTAAATTTTTAAACAATCAATGGTATTTCATTGTAGTTTTGACTTGCATTTCTCTAATGACTAAGTGTTGAGCAACTTTTCATGTGTGACTGATTATTTGCACATTCAAGTTCTTTCCCCAAGTTTTAGTTGGATTCTTTGATTTTTGCTCTAGTTGTTGAGTTGGAGAAATTCTTTACATGTTCTAGAGGTTAGTACCATTTTAGGCACATTATTAAATAATTGGCACATATTTTTCCTATTCGGTGTATTACGTTTTTATTCTCTTACCAGTGTCCTTTGATGAAAAAAATTGAATTATGATAAAGTCTAATTTACCCTTTTCTTAAAAAAAAATCCTATTCTTGCCTTTGGTGTCATAACTAAGAGTTCATTGTCAAATGTGAGGGTAGGAGGATTCGCCCTTAACAGCCTTTATTACTTGAACTATCCTTCACTCATGTAATCACCACTCCAAATAAAGGGAGTGCAGGAGGGGGACACAGCTTTCTGGACTACCAGGGTGTGGGGTGGGGGAACCACAAAGACCCACCCTGTGGTCTGTGCTTGGGTTATTCCAACCTCCTGTTCCTACGGTGGTGAGAGAAAAAACAGGGTTAAAGGAGCTGAACAGGAAAGGAAGAGAATGCAAGCTGACATGGAGTGGCTGCTGGGCCTGCAGGCAGGAGGCAGTGGAAGTGGGTTAATGCCCAGGGCAGTGCTGACCCACTTTGGGCTTGTTTTCCTCTCTCCAAGCATTGCTCAGGCTCCACCTTCCTCCTCCAATGGGGATGGGCATGGTTAGCTCCCTATCCCCAACAGGGGAACCAGGGACCCTAGTACAGTTCTCTCCACCCTGTCCCTGCTGTGCGCACATCTGTCTCTTTCCACAGCAAGGGAAGCAACTCTAGCGCAAAGAGTCTGTCCCACATGCTTGTCCAAGAAGGAACAATGAGTCAATGAGCCAGGCCAGGGGGTTATTTGGGGAGCCATTCCAACCAATTGGAGGTCAGAGTGGTCACTCCACAAAAAATCCATGCCTCTAGTAAAGTGGTCTGAGGCTGTGGGGCTGGTGGGCGGAAGAGGCAGGAGACTGTGTAACAATGAAAGAAGTATTTTTCCCCAAAGAAAAAAGCAATGGGGTGGGGGAGAGTGGCAGGGAGGAAAATGTGCAACAATAAAGGATTGGAAACCCAAGTCCTTTATAAATGTTCATTAAAATCTCAATTTTAAAGAAAAAGAAAGAAAGCAAGCAAGCCATGCCTCAAAGACAACTGTGAAAACATGTGCACTGAGAAGTACCCACTAAAGGGTCCTGGTAGTCTAGTGGTAAGAAGCTGTGCTGCAATTACAAGGGCATTAGATGTGAATCTACCAGCTGCCCTGCACAAGAAAGATGGTCAGTTTTATCCTATGTGATTAACTAACTCTGAAAACAGGCTGGAGGTTCAGCTATGAGTCAGTTTCTACTCAAAGACACACAGCAATAACAAAATCAAAGAGCCTTGGCTCTCTGGTGGCCTACTTGGAAAAAATTGTGCTGCCAGCTCAAAGGCATGTGGTTCGAATCCACCGGTGCTCTGTGGGAGAAAAACGGGCAGTCTCTTCCCATGAAATTTACTGCCTCTGAAAACCCACCAGAAGGTCAACTATGAGACAGTTCCTACTCGATGGGACACAGCAACAAAGAGCCTGGTGGTGCAGGGTTCAAGTGCTCTTCTGCTGACCAAAGGACGGATGGCTTGACCCCTAACATCATGCAGTGGAAGCTAGGCTGCTTCCCTTAAGGTTACAGACCTCTGCCCTAGAGGGCTGCTGTGAAGTGGACTTGACATCAGCAGCGATGGGCTTGTTTCAACTTTGCTATTGTGTCCCTGGGTAGTGCAAACAATGTTCCCTCATTCGGCAATAGAAAACGAAGCAGTTTGAACCTGCCCAGAATCTCCTGAGAGGAAAAGTTCCAAGTATCTGTTTCCACAGAGTGCAGCCAGGTTAGTCCTGTAGAAGCTCAGTTCTAACACGTGGGGTGGGGAGGACCCAGGACTGACGCAGTGGTTCACAGAACCAGTGTGCGAGCATCCCTGGTGGTGCAAACTGTGAATACAATCAGCTCCCCATCACCAGGCTGGACGTTTGAGCCCATTTGGAGGCACGTTGGGGGAAAGGTTGCTAGTTTTGGATGACTGAAGTTCAACAGACTCAGCACTGAGAGCTCTGTGAGAGCTCTCACACTTGTGGGATTTGTCATGGGTCAGCATTGTTGATGGAAGGGAACAGCTTCTGTTGTTCGTTCTTAATGTGTACCAGAAACTTCGTAAAGAAACTTTGCAATGAATGGAGGGACTCTGTGAGTTTAGGAGTCATATCTGAATTCTCTAGATAATAAAAAATGGTTTCTCAGGGAGGGAAGTGGTTTGTCTAGGGGGCAGGCAATGATTTTGGTGAGATTTAAACTTGATGCTTTATTCCTGATGCTCAGCTTCCCCTCAGTCCCATGCTGATACTAACCAGGTCTATATTCCAGAGCAAGGGTTTATAGGCATGGAAAAGCTTGTTAAAAAGTGCAGTTTCTCAGAGGATTAAGAATTGGTCAATCAGAACTCATCCTCAGCAGGCTGGAGTTTCTAGAAGTTTCTAGAGAATTAGGAGACTCATTTTAAGGAGGAGTTAGATATAAGTAGGGGAGTGAAGCTCTAGGTGGCAGGAGACCTACTAACTGGAACCAAGGTGTCCACACCTCCTTGCCTGGGTGAAACCTCTGTCTGGGGGTCAGAGACACAATGGCAGGGAGCCTGGAATGGCAAGGGAGGGTTTTTCTGAGGATCAGACCTCTGGACATTGTCCAGATTCAATTCCAGCAGGTGGCCCTCAGATGAGACGCTGTGCCTGGGGCTGCATGGTGGGGAGGCTGGGGTTGGGGGAAAGCAGAGCCCAGGGATGTTATTGCAGCTGGCACCAGTGACTCCCTTCTTGGGCCAGCAGTTGTGGCCTCCTTACACCAGCCTGCCTGGGAACCAGAGCAGCTTGGTGAGGAATCTGGGTCTGGCTTACAACGGGCTCTCAATGAATTGTGGGCCATGATACCCATTGCACAAGGCAGGAATTGCACTTACACTCCATTCCACTTTCTACCACCTCAAACTCACCAGGCCCCTACTCAACCTCATTGTTCCCATTGCATCGCCCTCAGGACTCCTATCTGTACTTCTGACACCACACAACTTCCCACCTCTGACTCCTATTTGATGTTCCCTTAGTCCATTGTGTTTTCCCATGGTTCGCTCTGGTAAGCTTCTCTGCTTCAATGGCCTTCCTCACTGCCTTCCTTATAATGATCGTGCTGGTTTACTAATGAATTGACTTGCTCTTTTTCTCATTAGGGGTGTTCTAATTTGGTATGTATGGATTGCATCTTAACATCATTAAAACAAAGGTCCTCTCTAAAGGACCAACAGCCACCATCAAGATAGATGGAGAAAGGATTGAAGTTGTCAATGATGTTATCTTACATGGATCAACAATGAACATCCTTGGTACCAACAGTCAGGAAATCAGGAGATGTATTGCATTGGGCAAGACCACTGCTAGGAACCTCTCCAAAATACTGAAGAGCAGAGATAACAATTTGAAGACTAAAGTGAGCCTGGTTCAGGCAATGGTTTTCTCAATCACCTGCTATGCATCAGACAATGAATAAGGATGACAGAAGAAGAACTGAAGTCTTTGAGTTGTGGTGCTGGAGAAGAGTACTGAATATTCCATGCACTGCCAGAAGAACAAACAGATATGTCTTGAGAAAAGTGCAGCAAAGTTGGCAATGCTTCATTTCTTATACTTTGAACATGTAGCTAGATGATACTATCCTTGGAAAGTGACATCATGGTGTGTCCGTGAAGGAGAAGAAGACACCTAATGAGAAGGGTTGCCTGTAGCAATGGGATCAAGTATGTCTGAAATGATGAGGCTGGCACAGGATAAGGCAAGGTTCAGATCTGTCATTCCTAGGGTCTCTAAGAGTCATACTCAACTTAGTGGTACCTAACAAAAAATAAAGGGAACTCTGGTGGCCTAGAGGTAAGAAGCTGCGCTGCCAACCCAAAGGCATTCAAATCCACCAGCTGCTCCATAGAGAAGGAGGGACAGTTCCCATACATGCAACTTTCTGCCTCTGCAAACCCAGTAGAGGGTCAGCTATGAATTGGTTCTGACTCCACAGCCTACAACAACAACAACAACAGTAGCCAACTCACAGTAGGTAGAGAGTTGTGCTGCCAATCCAAAGATGCTTGTTCCAAACACAACACATGCTTCAAGAAAGATCAGCAGTCTCTTCCTTTGCAATTTACAGGCTCTGAAAACCCACTTGAGGCTCAACTCGGAGTTGGTCCAACTTGATGGCACACAACAGGGACAATAATATATGTATTTCAAGAAAAGAAACATGCATCTAAGCTAGTGGCTGTCAAACAGTGGAGCCTCCATATAATTTTATCCTCTATAGAAATGAGTGAAGAATAAATGCTCTCAATTCAGGACTTCTAAGTGGAAGCCTGTTCCTGGCTCACTGCCTCTCCTGATTCCTGTGAAAATGAAAGGATAAGGAGAAAAGGATTTACATTATCACAAAGGATATTTTTACAAAATATCCTGAGAAATGTGGGAAGTGAGGGTGCTGGGGAGAGCTCCCCAAAGGCTACAATGACATCCTTCGTCCATACTGAAAACAGTGAAAGCTGGACACACTGGGGAGACTTGGGGGTGGGCCTGCAGACTCTTCCCTCAACAAAGTGTGGGCTCTCTCCTGGGGATAGGTGACCTGACCACTGGGGACATCCTGTGCTTCCCCTTCTTCTCAGTGACCAGGTGTCCTGCCTGTCCCCTGCCCAGTCCCCACGCTGACCCAACATCAAAGCCTCCTCTGCTCCAGGGGGTCCTCAGCTCCACAAAGAAGTAACTGCCAGCAGAGCAGAGTATCCTTGACACCACTGAAGGTCAGGACACCTGGAGCTCCTCAAGGACACTTGGCTCACAGGTGCTGAAGGAAATTAGGTTTTCCCTCCATATTCAACAGAGACACAGAGGGAGGCCCCTCCTCTGGAGCTGATATCCTACATGTTGGACTTCTAAACGGTAAGAAAATAATTTTTTGTTTGTGGAAGCCAAAACAATACAAGCCAAACAAAAAGACTCCTCTTGTGTTCCTTGGCTGGGTTGAGAATTATAATGTTTGAGATGAGAAGATCAAGAAGACTACGGAAATGGTCCAGGGAGGAGGGGGGAGCAGACAGCTCCCTACGGAAAATCAGAGCAGTGCTGTGTTTGTTGGCACATGTGTATCTTGCTTGTGTTCACACATATGCACATGTGTGTGCCACTCTGTGTATGTGTAAGTATTTTCCTCACGTGTTCATCTTCTCATTTTAAATCCCAAATTCCTGTTGAGAAAGTCTTCCTGGAAAGTTCCTTTGTTAGCACCCCACCCTCAGAGTACTGGAGCAGATAGCCACTGTTTTTCCCTAGATGCTGGAGAAGGTGCTGTCCCATTGTTCCTGGCAGGAGCCTATCAGCTGGAAAAGGCTTTCCTCCCTCCTCACCCACACCCACTGCTTCCTGGCCCAGATGCATCACAGCAGGTCCCAAGGACTACAGACTACAGAGCCTGGCCACTGCACACTGTGGCCTGACGTCTGCTCAGCCCTGGGGGACTCAGACGAAAGGAAAGAAGGGTTAAGGTTTTTGAATGCCGTCCTGTATCTGGCACCCTGAGTAGCACTGGCACTTACCTCTTGCATTTAGTTTTCAGAGAAACAGTTTGTTATTGTCACACTCAGTTTAAACATGTGGATCAAGACTCAGACTTGTCATCACAGAGCTGAGACCTGAAAGCTCATGCTTATTCCATCCCACTACATCTTCTTACTGGGCCTCAGTCTCCCAATCTATGAAATGAGAGGGTAGGAGAGGATCTCACATGGCTGCTCTGGTCTGCTGCTAGAGGCTGTCTGGCTTGACTGATGTGACGAGAATTCTGGAGGCTAACTCTGAGGCTGGTGAGGAGAAGCATGCTCACTGATTAGGAATGTCTGCCCTGGGCTAAAGCATTGAAGGTGGTAGTAGTTGTGCTACTTTTGTGATTCTGCCAGCACTGACATTTTGGTGCTAAAAATGTGTTAACCAGAAACTCTAGTGATCTTGGACAAATCTCTGTTCATCTCAGAAGCTCAGATTCTCCTTATGCCTGGCCTGGGGGTAGTTACTACAGTTTTCTTTGTGATGCACAGAAGCAGCTGCTTGAGCCTCGCTTTGCTCCACCTCTGCTTGTTACTCAGTAATGATCACCCATTACCAAGCAACAGGAGGTGGAGGCTGGGAGGGTCTGTAGAACCCCCAGACCTGTGCAGATGTTCTGTATGGAGACCCCTTGCCAGTCCATTGCTAGAGGCAGAAGGTGGTTCTGGGGGTCACAGAGCAGATTCCAAGTTTGGCCTTGTGAGATGTGAAGATGTGACTGGACACCCTGAGCAATGTGTCCTTTGTGTGTAACTTAGGATAAAGCCAACCTGGCCAAGCCATCAGAAAGTTACAAAAGATGGTGGAGTGGAGGTGCCGAGGAATCTTAACCCTGGAGGGATTCCAAGACTGTCTCTAGGACTCATCTAGAATCCCAGAGAAAATCTCGGGTAGCCAATCTTCATAAACCCCCTCCCACATTTCCTTCCCCAAGAACCCCCACCTGCGCCTGACACTTGTATGTCAGTCCCTAGCTACCAAGGGCTTTATACTAAGCAATTTACACTCATTGAATTCTCATAATAACCTTTAAAGGCAAGAACTATCTTTAATCCCATTTTATAGATGGAGAAACAGGCCCAGAGAGGTCAAGTGACTTGTTCAGGGTCACACGGCCAAGAAGTAGCAGAGGTAGGATTTGAAGCCAGGCCAGCATGAGACCAGGCCCACAGAGAGGGTTATTTTCTTTGGCCATATGCCATATTGGGATTCTCTTAGAAGACAGATTCCTGGGCCTGTTCTGGGTCTACTGATTGCACATCTCTAAGGATATGATCTGGTGGCTTAAAGAGCTGTGCTTTCAGCCCAAGGGTTGTTGTGATGTATCATCAAGTTGCTTATCTAGCGACCCTATGGGCCTGTTTTCCTATCTATAAAATGGGGATATAGTTTCTGCCTTGAAAGATTATTGCAAGAATTCAATGAGTGCAAAGTGCTTAGTAAAAGGCCCTTGGTAGGTAGGGACTGACCTGCAAAGTTTGACATGCGATGGGCGGAGGGGTTCTTGGGGAGGGGTTCAGGGTGGGATGTGCAAAACGGACCCGAGTCTATCCTGCTAAGGCAATGAGAAGGGTTAGGCACCCTCACACTGCAGTGAAGTGCTTGGATGGTGAGCAAAAGGCCAGTGCTATGAGTCTCTCAGCTGCTCCACAGGAGAAACGTGTGACTATCTACTTGGTCAAGGTTATAACCTGGGCAGCCCTGTGGGAAGCTGCATGCTCCTCCTCACCCCACAACTGATCATCTAAAAGGACTAGCTATTCTAACCTCTATGGGTCTCCAGCACACCTGGTTCTCTCCTCTCTCTCTCTCTCTCCTTGCCTACTCTACTCCTGTCACCCTACAGGCTTATTACTCTCTTCTCCTGCCTCTTCTACTCCCCTTCCATGTCTTCATTCCATCATTCCTTTCTCCAAACCCTCCTTCTTTTCTCTCCCTATGAACAACAGCTCTGAAGCCTACCCTACTCTAAGCCAGCTTCTCTGACTCTGACACACCTAATCCCATTGCCCCAGTTACTGTGTCAATCCATCTCTTCTAGGGCCTTCCTTGCCTGTGCTGCCCCTCTGCCTTTCCAAGCATGGTGTCCTTCTCCGAGGATTAGCCCATTCTGGCAATGTCCCCCAAGTATGTGAGATGGAGCTTCAAAATCCTTGCCTCTAAAAAGCAACTTGGTTTCACCCTCTGTGAGACAAACTTGTTTGTTCTCTTGGCAGTTCATAGTATGTTCAATACTCTTCTCCAACACCACAACTCAAAGGTATCAGTTCTTCTATCATCCTTAGTCATTGTCCAGCTCTCTGATCCATAGCAAGTAATTGTGAACACCGTGACCCAGAGCAGGCACACCTTAGTTTCTAGACTGACATCACTGCAATTTAGCACTTTGGAGAGGTCTCTGACAGTGTACTTCTCCAATGCAATTTGTCTTTTGGTAAGGGTGTGCAGTTCAAATCACCAGCTGCTGGAGAAAAATGGACAATCTCCTCCTTTGTCAGCTCTGAGTTTGTTCTGACTCAGCATGCATAACATTATCAACAAGGATGTGATATAGACTGCTGCTTTAAAATATCCTTCTAGATTCTTTCCAGAATCAGCCCATCCACCATGGGCAGCAGTCTAGAAGCCAAGGTACCTGAGTCCATCCTGCTAAGGCAATGAGAAGGGTTATGGTGTTTGCACTGCAGCGGCGAAGTGCTTGGATAGTATGGTCAGTGGGAGAATCCTCCCAGCTGTTCCACAAGAGAAACGTGTGATGATCTACTTTGTCAAGGTTGTAACCTGGGCAGCCCTGTGGGAAGTCCTCTGCATCAGCGTCACCATAAGCCAGAATCCTCTCAGTTCAGCAGCTTTGGTTTACTTTTGAGAAGAGGGAAAAACACTTCTCCAGAACCATCGAGAACTGGCACTGTAGAAATAACCAGCGGAAGGAGTTAAAATTAGGCTTGTCAGCAGTGGGGTTTTGTTTGCTTTACTGTGATGCTTTCCCCACATGTGGCTTCCCTGGGGCAAGGCTAGGAGGAGGTAGTTAGTGTGAACCTCACAAGGGCCTCAGCCTCACACTAGGCTCAGCTGGCATTCTGGCAGCGCCATTGTTGCAGCTGGGAGATGCAAGCAAACCCTATCACCTCTGCCAGGCTCTGCAAGGTGGACATCGAAGGCCAGCCTCTAGAGGTGGTTGTAGAGAACCTGGCCAGTGCAAAGGATTTTCACTCAGCTAGTAACTAACAAATTGTTGAACACACCCAGTGATGTTGCCAAGAAAGATGGAGATTTGCTTCTCTAAAGGTTGCTGTTTGTTGTCATTTCCCACTCGCAGTGATAGGAGAGGAAGGTCCTGCATCAGTCTCACAGCCACTGTTCTGTTTGAACCTATTACTGCAGCTGCTGTGCTAGTCCAGCTCATCCAGGGCCTTCCTCTTTCTTGCTGACCCTAAAAATGACATCTGAGAAAGGTTCTGTAAGTAGTGGTTCTACACTGTAACAAAGGAGGTCATCATGAGTGGGCATCGATTCCATGGCAACAAGCTTGTATTTTGTTGAAAGGTGGTTGCAAGATTTACATGAGAGTAAGCATTTGCTCAGTTAAGGTAAGCTCTAATTAGAAAAGCTTGAAGAAGAATGTGGCATTAGGATTGGACAGGTTAACTTGCATTATGCAGATGATTCAACCTTGCTTGCTGGAAGTGATGTGGATTGAAAGCACTTACTGAAGGAAAGACAACACCCTTCAACATGGATTCCATCTCAATATCAAGAAGACCATAATCCTCACCATAGGGGCAACAGTCAACATCACGATAGATGGAGAAAAGACTGAAGTGTCTATAATTTAATTTTACTTGGATTTGCAATCAACATCCTTGGTAGCAGCAGTCAAGAAATCAAAAGATGTGTTGCCTTGGGAAAATTTGCTGTTGAGGACCTCTCCAAAATGCTAAAGGTCAAGGCCTAGTCTAAGCCATGGTCTTTTCAAGTACATCTTATATAATGGACAAAGAATAGGGAAAATCAAAGAAAGAGTTGATGCCTTTGAACTGTGGTGTTGGAAAAGAGTATTGAATATTCTATGGACTCCATAGATTTTTCAATCTATATGCAGAACTGATTATTCAGGAAACAGGGCTTTATGAGGAGGAGTGTGGCATCAGGGTTGGATGAAGACTCATCAACAACCCACACTATGCAGATGACACAACCTTGCTTGCTGAAACTGAAGACCTGAAGTACTTGCTGCAGAAGGTCAAGGACTAGTCTACCAAATGGATTGAACATCAAGAAGACATAGATTCTCACCGCTGGGCCAATTTGCAACATCATGATAGATGGAGAAGAGATTGAGGTTGTTAACAGTTACAACTTGCTCAGATCCACAATCAACATTCTTGGCACCAGTACTCAGGAAATCAAAAGATGAATTGCACTGGGAAAATTTGCTTGGGAGGGACCTCTCCAGAGTACTAAAGAACAACGATGTCAGTCTAGAGACTAAATTGTCCCTAATCCAGGCCATGATCTTTGCAATTACTTTCTATGCATCAGAGAGCTGACAATGACTAAAGATGACAGAAAAATTGATGCCTTCAAATTGTGATGCTGGAAAAGAGACTTGAACATACCATGGACTGCGAAGAAAACAAATCAGTCTGTCTTGGAGAGCGTGAAACCAAATATCCCCTTGGAGGCTAGGATTTTGAAGCTCTGTCTCACTTACTTTGGGTATGTGGCCAGGAGAGACTGCTCCTTGGAGAGGGGTGATTCCAATAATGCTTGTAAGGGTGAAAGGACAGCACAGGAGAGGAAGACCCCAGATCAGATGGATTGATACAGTGACTGGGGCAAGGGGAGTTGGGGTGTCAGAATTAGTGAGACAGGCTCAGGACAAGGCAGGGTTCAGAACTGCTGTACACAGGGTTGCTGTGGGTTGCAGGCAACTCAACAGCACATAACAACAGCAATATGGGCTGCTAAAAGAACAAACAAACTTGTCTTGCAGGAAGTACAAAGAGGTGATGGTGAAACTTCATCTCACTTATTGCATCTTTTCAAGAGGAATCTGTCCTTGGAGAGAGACATAAAGCTGAGAAAGGTAGAGGGTTGGAGAAAGAGAGGCTTGAGCATGAGAGATATTGAGATAACAGTGCAGACAGGGCAGGGTTCAGACCTGCTGTTCATATGGTCATTATGAGTGAAGTAAACCAATAGCACCTAACAACTACAGCTGATTCAGAACATTCAATTCTACCTCACCAAGAGCAGCCTCAAGTAGAGCTCTGTGTGTGTGTGTATGTCTGTGTGACACCCTTTCCCCTGCCTCAAACCAGCACCCTCACCCCTATACAGAAATCAGAGCCTTGCCTGGATGGTTAGGCACCAGGCCACTCTGGAAGCTCACCAGGTTGGAGGGGGACAGGAGGATTTGCTCCTCGCAGAGCCTGGGGAGGGGGCTGGGCGATGCTTTTGCCACAATCAATCAAGGCGCAATCAGTGCTAATCAGCGTGTTCTTGAAATAGACCCAACTGGAGCGGGAAGCGAGCAGCTTTGGGTTTGTATAGCAGCAATCAGAGGAAAGCAATTTTAGATCCAGGGGAACAACAGCTCTTTGTCCACGAGCCCAGAGCCTTTGCCGAGCTCGCGGGCCGCTGGGGGTGGGAGATAAAAGCACCCATGGGCCTGCAGCTGCCCAGCATTGGGAGGCTCGCAGGCAGGGGGCCAGCAGCAGCCAGGGAGAGGCTCTCAGTCTTTAGCACTGAGCTAACTGCCTACTGTGTGCTGGTCAGCTCCACTTTGCAGGTGAACCTGAGCCAGTGGGACCTCGGAGGGCGCCAGCTGGGACCAGCTGGGACTGAACCCAGTGTCTGAGTCCAAGGCTTGTGCTGGTTCCCATTACAGAAGATCATCAGGCCCTGGGAGACATTGCTTGAGATGACACAGCCAGCACCTTAATCTCAAGACCCTGAAATATTTGCAGATGAGTTAAGATGAGGCTTAGATGTCAGGGCACTTACACTTGATAAAAGTGGTAGTTGTGTGCCCTCCAGTCAGAACTGACCCATAACTCACCCTCCCGTTGGTTTTCAGAGGCAGTAAATAACACAGGAAGAGATTGTCCATTTATCTCCTGCGGAGCAGCTGGTGGCCTTGAACCTTTTACCTTTGTGTTGGCAACACAATACCCTGCTCTCATGGCCTAGTGGCAAGAAGATGCACTGCAATCCTGAAAGCAAGTTCAAATACGTCACCTGCTTTTGTGGGAGAAAGATGGATAATCTCCTCCCATGTGATTAATTGCCTCTGAAAAAACCAACAGAGGATCAGTTATGTGTCACTTCCGACTCAATTGTATACAACAACAACAACAATAAGCCACCAGCAGGGAGCTCTAGTTGTCTAATGGCAAGAAGTTGTACTGCAATCTTTAAGGCCAAAGGTTAGGATCTACCAGCTGCTTCGCAGGAGAAGCCTGGGCAATCTCTTCCTGCGCTATTAACTCCAGAGGGTCAGCTATGGGTCGGTTCTGACTCAGCTGCACACAATAACTCAACAAGAAGCCATTATTTAGATTCAAACCCACATCTGTGATTTGTCAGCACCCACATTTGAGACCATGAGCTTTAGAGAAGGTTGTGAGGAGTCCAGGGCCACCTCTCATGTGGAACAGACTTGAGTTCAGCTGACCATGTGCATCACCTGGGTCCTTGTGGGAAGGCTCTGCCTCAGTACCTGCCTGGCCACCTCTTCCCCACCCCACAACCATCATTGCTGGAAGCCTCCCCTGGAGACTCTGAGCTTGCAACTCCCCCAACCCCACATGCTGCTTGTCCATTGTGGGGCTGGCCCAGTGTGTGAGTGGGGCGGGCTAGGAGACATTGTGGGGTTTTGAAACCCAGTAGCATTTCCCAGTTCACTGGTATTCACACCCCTGAGCCCTAAAGTTCCTTTTGGGGTATAGCTTTCAAGCAGAGTGGTGGGTGAAGTGAGTGCTTTGGCTTGGTGTCTGCCCAGCCATGCCCACTAATGGGACTGAGATGCTGCCTCACAGGTGCTGGGGAGCAGTCAGTGGAGAAGGGGCACTTGGTGGTCCAGGTGGACAACAATGCTGGTGACAGATAGACTGGGAAGTGTTGGAGGAGGAGGAGAGGAAGAATTAAAGACTCACTAATGGATGGAGGGAGGTTCTCTAACCTAAGCACCCAAACCTCTACATCATCCCTGGCCTGTCAGGAAAGCCTGTCCAGTCATCTCCAGCATCTATGCAGAATCTCATCACCTCCACTTGTTGAAGTAGAGACCAGGGCATGCCACCCTCTGCTCAAGGTCTCTGCAAGTCATCCACAACTGCACCTGTGAGGCCTTTAAGCCATGCCTGTCTTCTGCCTTTCCTCTGCCCTTGCCTGCCCTGCTCTTGGCTGCAGCCTCCTGGCCTCTTGGCTGTGCTTGGAGCAGGGCAGCTGAGCGGTGGTCAGAGCCTTTGCCTGGGATGCTGTTCTCCTGGGAATCCCAGGTCCTTCCCTTGCCTCCTCCATGGCTTTGCTCAAAGGTCACCTTCTCTGAGTGCCCTTCCTAACCCTTCTCTTCCATTTAACTTCTGTCCTCCATACTCCCTGGCCCATCCTCTGTCTTGGTCCACTTTATTTTGCACCTGATCATTTATCTTCTTCTGACAGGCTGTATATTTCTACCATTCAAAAGTTTCATAGTCTCCCACTAAAATGGCAGTTTCACAAATAAATTGTGTTTTGCTGTTGGATTTTTTGTGATGTATCATTTATGAAGATTTGGTAGAGCATAATCTGGTTATGGGTAGGGGTCAGGGGTCATGAATTTGACAGGGAAAACCAAGTTTGAGAAGCCCAGTGGGACATCTAAGAGGAACCCTCCAGAAGACAAGCAGAAATGCAAGTCCACACCCTAGATTAATCTTCTGTAAACCAGACAATTGGAAGCAGGACTGGCATTCACTTTCTAAACAACATGCATTTCTAAACAACTTTATGAACATTGATAAATGATGATAATTATGGAAGGTGTCAGGCCTTTTGTTCGTAGGGTTGCTATGAGTCGTGCTCCACTCAATGGCAATCAACTACAACAAACCAGGCTAACAGGTCCATTTCTCACTGGGTGTGTGGGGAGGGGCTCTGAGGTCTGTGGGGTACCAAGGCACACATTTTGGATGGTAGTGCTCAGCGCAGATCAGCTGGCAACACCTGCGACTTTGCTACATGCTGCCTGCCCTGTGGAGAAATCTGTGGGCCAGAGGAAGATTCCTGCCTCTCCTTCTCTCTTACCCAAGGAGTGGAGCCCAGGACTGAAGGATACCTGAGGGGGCCATGGCTCGGCTTCTGTGCCATCCCCACCAACCAGATGGGAATAACTTTTCTCTCCCTTGGAGCAAGCCAAACTCAGTGGCAAGGAGAAGATGAAAAAAAATCAAAACAAACCACCAACCAACCAACTCTTGGTAAGCTTTGGACTATAAAAGCAATAGACATTCTGCGTTAAACAGATGGTGTGGGAAAATGAAGGAAACAGAACCAAGGCAAAACTCAGTGCTGGGTCTGCCTCTCTGTGCTCTAGATGGAAGCATGTCAATTTTTGTGCCCAAGTGGGATGGGGACAGGATAGAGGATGGGATGGGAATGGGGGCAGCCAGTAAGGTATCATGGCAAGGCCTGCCTGCAGGGGCCCAGATTAGAATAGGGACATGGTCCACAAAGCCCACAGCCTGTCTCATGTGCCAGTCATCCCCCAAAGGGTGGCCTGGATCCCTCACATGCCATCGCCTACATATGGCCCTAGCTGTACTTCTCTGCAGACCTCCTTACATCAGCAATCATCCCCTTTCCTTCTGGGAGCCTTTCAGGGCCGAGGTGATGCAGTCAGTATCTTTTTTAATCACCAGAAGAGCCAGAAGGGAGAGTTCCTCAAATTCACCCCATGTTGCAGATGAGGAAACTAAGGAGACAAAGTCTAAAGCATTCAGTGAGTCAAAAGCAAGGATCTAGGTGTCCCCAGTGTCTGGGGCCCTCCCTACATGTCCTTGAGAAAGAGGGCAAGGAGAGCCAGTTACTTAGAACACGGCACCTCATGCAGTCCTTTCATTGTCCTTGTTGACAGCATACCAGTTGACGAATTTCAACAGACAGACGCTGCCCTGGAGGTGCTCACCAGGTTGTGCCAAGAAATCTGGAGGACAACTACCTGGCCAACTGAAGAGATCCATATCTGTTCCCATTACAAAGAAAGATGACCCGATAGAGTGAGGAAATTATTGAATACTATCATTAATATCACATACAAGCAATATTCTGCTGAAAGTTATCAAAAAATGACTGAAACAGCACATCAGTAGAAAACTATGAGATGTCCAAGCTGAGTTTAGAAGAGGCCGTGGCACTAGGGATATTATAGAAAATGTTAGATGGATCTTAGCTAAAAGTAGAGAGTACCAGAGGAATGTCTATCCGTGTTTCAATGACTATGCAAAGGCATTTGACTGTGTGGATCACAGAAAACTGGTGAACTCTGAGAAGAATGGGAATTCCAGAATACTTGAGTGTGCTTATGCAAAACTATACTTGGACCAGGAGACAGTTGTCAGAACAAAGCAAGGAAAACAACGCATAGTTCACAATCATGAAAGGTGTATGCCAGGGATGGATGCATCCTATCTCCATACCTTTTCAAACTATATGCAGAACAGATTATCCAAGGGGCTGGTCTCTATGAGGAGGAATCTAGCATCAGATTTGGAGGAAGACTTATCAACAACCTGCGTTATTCAGACGACACAACCTTGCTTGCTGAATCCCAAGAGGACCTGAAACACTTGCTGCAGAAGGTCAAGGACTTTAGCCTTCAATATGTATTGAAACTCAACATCAAGAAAACAAAGATTGTTAACACTTGGGCCAATAATCAGCATCATGATAGACAGTGAAGAGATTAAGATTATTAATAGCTTCAGCTTGCTTGGCTCCACAATCAACACTCTTGGTACCATCAGCCAGAAAATGAAAAGATGAATTGCATTGGGACCTCTCTAGAGTACTGAAGTCAGTCTAGAGACTAAGGTGCTCCTGATCCAGGCCATATTTGCTAAGCATCAAAGATCTGGACAATGGCTAAGGATGATAGAAGAATAATTAACGCCTTTGAGTTGTGGTATTGGAAAAGAGTATCGAATATACCATGGACTGCTAGGAGAACAAACAGGCTCATCCAGGAGAGGATGAAACCAGGCTGCTCCTTGGAGGCAATGATTTTGAAGCTTTGTCTGACATACTTTGGGCATATTGCAAGGAGGGACCAGTCCTTGGAGAAGGACATCATGCTTGGAAGGGTGGTAGGACAGTGCAGGAGAGGAAGACATAGGGTGAGATGGATTGACTCAGTGACTAGGGTAGTGGGGGCAGGTGTGTCAGAGATAACGAGTTTGGTTCAAGAAAGAGGGGGGATCAGAGCTATTGTATATAGGGTCACTATGTGTTGCAAATGACTTGATGGCACTTAAAGATAACAACACTGTGTCCACTTATTGAAGTCAAAGAATTAACCTCTCAGTTCTTGACTGCCTCAAGGTCAAACAGCAGGTATGGCTGGGGCTGGATGAGGAGAATGAATTGTCCCATTTGCCAAGAGCAGTGTCTTTGCACTTCATTTAGGTATTCAGGGCAGGTCTCCGGAATCTCTCCGGTGTAAAACTCCACTCTGACCCAGTCTTTCCCCGTCCTGGACTACAGAAGGACCTTCATTTAGCAGCAGTGCCACCTAGTGGTGGCAAAGTTTCTGTGTTGTATCCCAGAATGACTGACTGGTACAGGAGGAGATTGTTCCTCCTTCTCCAGCAGAGCATCTGGTGGATTTGAACCATGCACCTCTGAGACTGTAGTTGCAGCTTCTTTCCACTAGGCCACCAGAGCTCGCCAAAATGGATGTCAGAAGAGACTCTGAAAATTGCACTGGAGCGCAAAGAAGCCAAAGCACAGGGAAGAATTCAAGATACTAAAGAGTTGAATA
>NW_006400038.1:1658374-1700509 GCF_000299155.1 Elephantulus edwardii | reverse complement strand
CAACAACAACAACAACAACAACAAGCAGTTATGGTGAATTGTTGGTGGCTTTGAGGCTATGACATTCGCTGACACCATATTGTAGTTCTCTGTCCTCCGGGGTCCACATGAGTCAGAGTCGATGCAGTGGTAATGGACTGGGTCTGGGTGTGAACAATCTCCATCGCTGTGTTTCTCTGTGGCTCCGAGTGACCCACTGTTGATAGCTGTGGCAGCCCTCAGGAACATGAGAACTTGGGCTTGGGGCTCTCCTCCCAGCCGTCTCTAGGCAGCTCTGTGCTTTTGCCAGCTGAGGCCATCTGTGCACCTGCTTCTTCATCGGGAACATGGACGCCATGCCGGGGGAGCATGTCAGGAAGGGTTTTCAGCACTGAGCAGGTCCTTGCCATTTCTTTGGTTCTTTCTCCACACGTCCACTCCAGGGAGAGCCCTGACTCTTGGGCATGTGCAGGTCTATACCTGGAGCCTCCTCCCCACCAGTGGCGTTACCTGGACACTTGTCCCTATCTGAAAGCTGGGCGAGGGACACGCAGTATTTAGGTAGTGAAGTTACACCAGCTAGAAAAAAAAATGGCGTTTTCACATTGTTCCTTCCAAATCATTCTTCTGCTTCTGCCTGTGTTCAGCTGAGCTGTTGCTGTCCTACTGCATTTCCACACCTGGCTGACCTTTCTCCCTGATGGCAGCTCAAGTCTCACTTGTTATTTAAGTGGTTCAGAGCCTGAGAAACAAACTCCCTTTCCATCACTACCATGTGGAAATCAGCTCCTACCTGATCCCACTGGGTCTCAGAGGCTATGCATCACACACGAGGTTGCCTCTCTTCCAGAGAGCTGCCTCTGGTTATGCACCCTCCAGTCAGAATCTACTCATAGCTGATCATCCAGCAGGTTCTCAAGGGCTGCACTTCATAGAGGAGGAGATTCGAGTCACCTACCATTGGGTTGGCAGTGCAACTCCTTTCTGAGTAGGCCACTAGATCATTGCTACTACTACTACGACTACGTGTTGTTGTTGTTGTTATGTGCCGTCGAGTCGTTTGCGGCTCATAGCGACCCTATGTACAATAGCCCCAAACCCTGCTCTATCCTGTGCCAATCTCATTGCCTCTGACACACCCATCCCAATTACTCCAGTCACTGAATCAATCTGCCTCATAGAGGGCCTTTCCCTTCTGCACTGTCCCTCCACCCTACCAAGCATGATGTCCCTCTCCAAGCATCTGCCTCTCCTTACAACATGTCCAAAGTATGTAAGACGAAGCCCCAGAATCTTTGCCTCCAAGGAGTAGTCTGGTTTCACCCTCCTAGGATGAATCTGTTTGTTTTCTTGGCAGTTTATGGTACATTCAATACTCTTCTCCAGCACCACAGCTCAAAGGCATCAATTCTCCTTCTATCCCTAGTCATTGTCCAACTCTCTGATGCATAACAAGTGATTGCAAAGACCATGGCCTATATCAGGTGCACCTTAGTCTCCAGAGCGACACCGCTGCTCTTGAGCACTTTAGAGAGGTCCCTAAAAGCAGACTTTCCCATCGCAATACGTTTCTTATTTCCTGGCTGCTGGTGCCAAGAGTGTTGACCGTGGAGCCGAGCAAACTAAAGATATGAACAATCTCAATCTCTTCGCCATCCATTCTGATGCTGCCAATTGGTCCATTGGTGAGAATCTTTGTCTTCTTGACATTGAGCCTCAGTCCATACTGAAGGCTGCATTCCTTGACCCTCTGCAGCAAGTGCATGAGGTCCTCCTCAGTTTCAGCAGGCAGGGTTTTGTCCTCTGTATAACGCAGATTGTTAATAGATCTTCTCAATCCTGACGCCACACTTCTCATAGAGCCCAGCCTCTCGGATAATCTGCTCTGCATACAGGTTGAAAAGGTATGGAGACAGGACACATCCCTGGCGTACACCCTTCCCAATTTTGAACCATGCAGTGTTGCCCTGCTCTGTTCTGACGACTGCCTCTTGGTCCAAGTATAGGTTTCGCATTAGCACGATTAAATGTTCTGGGATTCCCATTCTTCTCAGAGTCAACCACAGTTTGTTATGATCCACACAGTCAAACGCCTTCGAATAATCAATGAAACACAGATACTACTGTTGTTGTTGTTGTTATGTGCCGTCGAGTCATTTGTAGCTCATAGCGACCCTATGTACAACAGCCCTAAACCCTGCTCTATCCTGTGCCAATCTCATTGCCTCTGACACACCCATCCCAATTACTCCAGTCACTGAATCAATCTGCCTCATAGAGGGCCTTTCCCTTCTGCACTGTCCCTCCACCCTACCAAGCATGATGTCCCTCTCCAAGCATCTGCCTCTCCTTACAACATGTCCAAAGGATGTCAGACGAAGCCCCAGAATCTTTGCCTCCAAGGAGTAGCCTGGTTTAACCCTCTCTAGGATGAATCTGTTTGTTTTCTTGGCAGTTCATGGTACATTCAATACTCTTCTCCAGCACCACAGCTCAAAGGCGTCAATTCTCCTTCTGTCCTCCCTAGTCATTGTCCAACTCTCTGATGCATAACAAGTGATTGCAAAGACCATGGCCTGTATCAGGTGCACCTTCGTCTCCAAAGAGACACCGTTTCTCTTCAGTACTTTTAGAGAGGTCCCTAACAGCAGACTTTCCCATCGCAATACATTTTTTGATTTCCTGGCTGCTGGTGCCAAGAGTGTTGACTGTGGAGCTGAGCAAACTAAAGATATGAACAATCTCAATCTCTTCGCCATCCATCCTGATACTACCAATTGGTCCAGTCGTGAGAATTTTTCTCTTCTTGACATTGAGCCTCAGTCCATACTTCATACTGAAGGCTGCATTCCTGACCCTCTACATTAAGTGCATGAGGTCCTCCTCAGTTTCAGTGAGCAAGGTTGTGTCATCTGCATAACGCAGATTGTTGATAGATCCTCCACCAATCCTGACACCACGCGTCTCCTCATAGAGCCCCTAATAAGATTATACTAACTCCAGAGATGAGAAAACAGGCCAGTAAGGAAAGATACTGGAGTTTATTTTGGGAAAAGGATTTTCTAAATTTGAGTTTATTCATCTGTGAAATGGCTTGGCACTTAGACGGGAGGGATCTGACGATGGGAAGGAGGCCTGGGTTGTGCGGGTGCTCACTTGGTGCACAGTCCTCACTCCTCCTCCTCAGGAGGACTGCTAATTGGAAGGTCATTGGTGGGGAGTCTTTTCCCATTAAGGTTTACAGCCATGAGCATCTGATAGGCGGCATGAGTCAGAATGGCCTTAGTGGGATGTCTGGGGAGTTTTATTCCTCCCACTGGCCCCCACACATGCTGCCTGTTTTCTCCTGAAGGAGAATATGATGTCAGTTAGATTGGAAGTTCTGAGAGCAGGGCTTGAGTCTGGAACCAATCTTCTCCATAAAGCTCTCAGACACTCAGTGGAGTAACTGGATTTTCTGTACTCTAGAGATTTGTGGGGTTCTGCTCCCGTGAGTCAGTGAGGATGAGTGGCTGAAATAGGGCCCGGTCCAGATGAGGGAGTTCAGACCTGGACACACACTGGAGTCTGCACTGGACCACAGACTGGCACAACGCACACATGCTCTTAAGGGCTGGTACAGCCACCTGAAGACCTCCTGTACAAAGGTGATGCTTTTGTTTCATTCTGAACAATATCATAAGCAGTCTGTGGCCATGGGAGCAATAACCTGTGTAAGTAGAGTACTACTGTTTACAATCTCTATGCAAAACAAGGGTGGAGAGGCCAGCAAGAGGCAGTGCTGGAGCCCAAGCCAGGCCAGGTCAGGTCTAAATAGACTCATAGCAGACCCGTCAGTGGGCTTACAGAGGCTGGAAATTTTAAGGGAGGAAATTGACTATCTTTCTCCCACAGAGCACTTGGAGGACTTGAACCGTGTACCTTTGGGCTGATCCTGGCTCTCAACAACCCTATGGATGCAGAGCAGAAGTGTCTAAGATTTTCATTGCTCTCTGCCCATCCTGAATAGGTTGCCAAGCTGTCTTCTGAGGCTCCTCCAGGTGGATTCAAACCACCAACTTTTAGTTATAGCTGTGCATTTAACATTGGCCCCACCCAGGAACTCCTGGCACCTGGTAAGTGGCATATCTATTTGTGAATGGCAGTGTGGCCATGATCACTAGACCTTTCTATCCTGTGACAGGCTTTACTGTGACAGCGGGGGCCCAAGATGGCTTTTCAGGAATGCTTCATGGAGGTGACCAAGACAGGAAGAGAGTTTCCCTCTGCTGGGAACAATCCAGCTAGTTTGTTCATGTCTTTAATTTTTAAAAACAAGCAAGCAGACAATCGTGTGCCCTTTCAGCACCAAATAAAAACATTCATTGTGCAAACCAGTACAACCTTGTTTCTTTAATAATACTGTAAATATCTCAGAAAAGGATGTATTGTTTCTAATGAATATCAAAAAAGTCATCACAATGATGTGTTTCCCTTGCCCCCATGTTTCCCTTCCCACCCCCAAGTTACTCAAAGACTAGTAGGAAACAAAACAAAACAAAACAAAACAAAACAAAACAAAAAACCAACCAAACAAAACAACAAACCCAAAAAAACCAAACAAAAAAAAAGTCCCCAACTCCTCCCCCTGCCTTGACTGATGAGTAGTGTTAAGTATGGCAAGTGTTACGTGCCATGTGTATGGCACAGTACGAAGACAGACCACAGGCCCCGTGTATCTGTGAGAGGGGTGGAAAAGGTCCCGTAGTAGCAGCAGTATGGGGATCGGAGGTCTCCCTGCCTGGGACCTACAAGAAGGAAGGAGGGCAGACCAGGATGACCCACCCAGACTGGTCCTCTAGGTGCATGGGATGAGAGCTCAAGGCAGAGGCTGGACCTTGGAGAGGGCAGTGGTTCCTGTCCCCAAGTCGCTGGGAGAGTCTGGGCCAGGTGTCCACTCTGCAGTGAAGAGCACTAGGCACCACTCAGAGCAAGCCCAGGTTCTGGGGCAGCACAGCAGGAAGGCCACCAGTTAATCAAACTGAAGGCGCCTCTTCACACTAAGGTAGGAATTCTTTCACATGCCTTCAGGCCCACAGGAAACAAAAATCTTGGCTGCATAAAGCTTAAGATTCCACCAAATAAAATTGGGAGCATAAAGGAAGAAAACCACCTTTTCCCATCACCTGCATATCTTGGAGTTCCAGGCAGGAGCTTGAAATAAGATCCATGGAGAGAGGAGGTCAGATGGAGCAGCCTGCAGCCAAGTATGGATGGTCTGAGGTGGGGGACAGTCCCTGCCCCTCAGGGACTCCAAGTAAGCAAAGGGCACGTAAGGAGGTAGGAGCAGGGCTTTTGGCAAAAGGGAAGAAGGAAGCCCCCCAGGCAGGTGCCAGAAGACAGGAAGGATGGGAGGAAGAGGTGGCAGGAGGAGAGGGAGGTGCCAGGAAGTAGTGTCCTTGTGGCCCTTTTCCCCTGGGGGTTGGTATGCCCTAAAACAGCTCCTGTGGTGAGAGTCAGGAGCAGGAGAAACACAGCTGTCTGGGGAACAGGCTTTCTTGACCCAGAAAACCAGTCCCTGCAAAAGGGATCCTGCTCCAACCAGCCTGCCCAGAATGCAGGAGGAAGCTGAGGGTGGGAGTGGATGAGAGGCAGACGGGGCCACAAAGGAAGAGGGAGGCTGTTGGATGTGGATGTCACATACAGAGCCATGGGAAACAAGCCATCATTACAGCATCTCTATGATCAAATTGAATCATTAATGCATGAGGGCTTTCATAAACAGATGAGATGGAGCCATTGTGCCCCAAGCATTTTCAGAGGACCCCAAGATCAGTGTCAGTTATGCAAGCCAGCAAGGAGGTCCAAGAGAACCTGTGAGAGGCTTGCTGGGACCTCCTATTGGGCAGAGGGAAGACTGGGGCCCAGAGTGTGAAAGGCGATACCCAAGGTCACTTAGTGAGATGCAGGCAGAGGGCCCTAGTGGAACCTCTTCTCTGCTGCATGGCCTTGCCACAAAGTTAGAGCTGGGGAAAGGACCCCAGAAGGAGTGGCCACAGACAGGCAGCGGTGACCCTGGGTGCGGCTTACAGAGGTGGCCAGAGACCACACCCACCCCCCTTTCCCAAGGCCCAAGTAGAAAAGTTCGACAATATTACACAACTCTAGAAAATGCTAATTAAAACCACCCTAAGACAAGATCTTGCTAGTCACTGTACAGTGTTATCTCATTTAAATGGTTACTTGCATGATCAGGGAGTCGAGAGGGTTATGACTTAAACCAAAGTGCACAGTAGCCATGTTAATAAATCTTGTGCAAAACAAGCTGGCCCCTAACTTTAGGTGAAGCACATGTTTCAGGGGTTCATTTACAAACACACAGGAAAGGGCAGGGTGGAAGGCTGAGGATGACCAGGGAGGCTCAGAAGTGCGTCTCCTTCTCTGTGATGGCTGTGATGGCCCCGTCGCCCTTGAGCTTGGCGTCACAGTCATTAGCCAGCACCGTCCTTGCACGTTCTCCAAGCTTGCCTCGCATTTTCAGATCTGCGCTGGGGATTGTCAACTTCCTGAGTTTCTGGATGTTTGAAAAGGAGAAGAAGGGCTGTGTGAGGGAGCTGTCACTTTGTGGTCCTCAGGTCTGTACCTCCAGGTTGTGGGATCATCAAACCTACATTTGGGCTCCAGTTCAGACACATACTGTTCCTTCTTTACAATAAATAGACTTCCTTGGTTCTCTGTTTTCCCATTTGAGAAATGGGCACAACAGTGGTACCTCCTTGCAGAATCTGCTGAAAAAGGTGTGAGGTGATGGTGTGTAAGACGTGTCCATTAGTGTGTGGTAAGAAAATAGGGGAGCCAGGGAAGCTGCCTCCTCCCTGACTCTCACACCCACTCTCCCTCTGTCCAGCACACCTGACAGAATCTGGAGAATTTGCTAGGGGATGGTGGGCATTTATTTCTGGGCCCTTGGAAGTTCCAGCAAAAGTTTTGAGAGACCCAGGTAACACAGTTCCCTCTGAGCACTTCGGTCCAGATGAGAAGGATTAATTGACTGCCCAAATGATATTCTCTGCAGGGAGTCTGATTCACTGAGTGGGTTGGGTGGTGGGGGCTTAAGCAGCACAGAGAAAGGGGCCATGTCCATGGCTCCCTGTTTGGGCTGTCCTGGGCCCATCAGTGGACAGTGGGTAGGGTAACGTAGACTCTGGGTCTCTGAGTTGTTCTGGGTCCCTCAGTGGACAGTGGGTGGGGTGACGTAGACTCTGGGTCTCAGGGCAGTCATGGGTCCCTCAATGGAGGGTGTGTGGGGTGATGCAGACTCTGGGTTGGTAATTATCACTGAGTCTGTGCACACATCTTCAGCTGTCCTGGTCTAGGTGACAAGGGCCAGCTCCAAGACTCTTGGGCCCAGTGCCAGGGAGAGATGTGTCCAGCTATGGAGTGTCCTGCATATGCTCAGGGCCTGGGAGCAGACTCTAGAGCTTCCCCTTTACCACTGGGTGGCTGTGTGTCCTCAGGTAAGTTGCCTCATCTATGACATGGGTCCCCACCTCAGAGGGCCCCCAAGAGGATACTATAGCTTAACTGTAAGCTGCTTGGAGCAGTGTCAGACACACAGTAACTGCTAAAGAAATGAGAAACCAGCACTGACGCCAGGTTCAGAGTGCCCTGGACACAAGCTGTCTACTTGCTAACAGGTCCACATAGTGTCTGACTTCAGACCACAGAGGCCAAAGCAGATGAGAGGCTGCTGGGGTGAGAAAAGGATTAACTGCCCTCGGCTGACAGAGGTTATCAGAACAACAAAAATGTTCTGGAATGGACACTTTTAGTCAAGGCACTAGAAATCACGCAGTTTCATGACATGTGAAACATAGCTTGATAAATGTGGTTAAAAATTTTTGGCCTGTTCGTTTTTGGCTGTGTGATCTTAGGTGAACAACTTAACTTCTCTGAGCCTCAGTTTACCCCACCTGTTAAATGCAGAGATGGTGCTTGTCACTTTGGGCTCTCTGAGGACCAAACATACAGAGCATGAAGAGGCCTGACCTGGAGGTGGGAACAGGCAAGGTATTCTTCAGAATGCCCGACCCTTGCCATTTGCCCTGGAAATGAAGTCTTTAGGGAACACAATAGAAGTGTTTATGCTCAGTCCCTCTCTGGGCTCCAGTTTCTGGTTGTTCTTTCTATCTATTAACTTAATGAATCCTCACCATAACCTGTATAAGTTAGGGACAATTGTTGTTCCATTTTACAGATGAAGAAACTGAGACTGTGCTCATCAGAACTGATCCTGAAGTCTGAGGGTAGAAAGAGGAATGTCACCATTGTAAAGATCAACATGTGCCAGTGCCAGGGAGAAGTCTGCCACCACATCCCTAAGACAAAGGTGTCCATTGTCCACATGAGGAAGCTGGAGTTTGGGGAGGTTCCTGGACTTAACCAGGCTCACTAGCCCTCTGGATGTGGATGTCTCACCTCAGGCAGCGTCCCCTCAGTCTTCCACAGCTTAATGAAGATCCAGAGCGGAATACAGAACATGGAGGACAGTGCCATGAGCCAGCCAATGCCATAGCCCCAGGCTGGGTAGGTATAGATGTTGTTGTACTTGAGTGGCTTGTACTTGACCAGGAAGAAGATGAAGATGCCCTGCAGACAGGAGGGAGAACAGTGACAGAGGAGGCTGTTCCCCTGTGCTGTGTACAGGCAGGGCTGAGTACAGACCTGTTGGGTGGCCAGCAGTGGCGGAGGGATAAGGCTGGAGCGGCGAGGCCATATCTGGTGGTGAGCTTCACAGTTCCTTCCCACCAGCACCAGGCACACAGCAAATGGAACGCCAGCTCCCAGATCACAATTATTGGGGCCACAACACTAAGATCCTTCCCGCACATCCTCAAGAAGCACCTGCTTCCCAGTCTCTGCTCAGTCAGGAATCTTTATTTTCTTTAACTCCTAAGAAAAACTTGATTCTTTACCTTTTAAAAAAAATTATCCAGTACACACTTTGTGAATAGCAGCAAAACGTTGTCTGTTATAGTGCAGGAAGATGCTCAGGTTGGAAAGGATGCAAAATGGACTGGGGAAGAGCTATTCCCTCAAAGTAGAGTCTACTATAATGATGTGGATAGAGTAAAGCTGCCAAGAGCCCCAGATGCTGTTGTGGGAAGACTCAAAGGAGAAGAAATGACTGTAAACATCTATTAATAATCTCAATGTGGAATGTATGAGATACAAATATAGAAAAATGAGAAGTAATAAAAAATGAAATGGAACACATAAATGTCAATATCGTTAGGTACTTGGTGAATTGAAATGGACTATGTTTGGCCATTGTGACCTAGATGTTCATATGGTGTCTACTATTTTGAGAATTATAAATTGAAGGGGAATGGTGTCACATTCAACATTAAAAAGAACTTTTCTAGATCTTTGGCGGCCTAGTGGTAACACACCTCAAATCTACTAGCAGCTCTGCAGTGCCATTTACTGCCTCTGAAAACTCACCGGAGGGTGAGTTAGGGGTTAGGTTTGGCTTGATTGACACACTACAACAACAACATCCTGAACTACCATGTTGTCAGTAATAGGGCAATATCCACATGGATATAAGTGAACAGATAACCATAATATAGTTGATATAATTCTTTTTCATGTACATAAACAACTATTAATGTCAAAGATGAGCTGAATATTTTTGCAGTTTGAAATCGGTCAAACACGCAATCAAATGCACTGATAACTAATGGTGATTGGAATGTGAAAGCTGGAAACAAGTCAGGTAGTCAGACAATATGGTCATGGTGACAGAAATGATCCTGGAGAGCACATGATAGAACAGCTTCAGTTTGCCTGGCTCCACAGTCAACACTCTCGGCATCAGCAGCCAGGAAATTAGAAGATGTATTGCCATGGGAGAGTCTGCTGTTAGGGACCTCTCCAAAGTACTGAAGAGCAATGGTGTCTCTCTGGAGACTAAGGTGTGTCTGATACAGTCCATGGTCTTTGCTATCACTTGTTATGCATCAGAAAGTTGGACAATGACTAAAGAGGATATAAGGAGAATTGATGCCTTTGATCTGTGGTGCTGGAGAAGAGTATTGAGGGTACCATGGACTGCTAGGAAAACAGATTCATCCTGGAAAGGGTCAAAACGGGCTGCTCCTTGGAGGTAAGAATTCTAAGGCTCTGTCTAACATAGTTTGGACATGTTGCAAGGAGGGACAGGTCCTTGGAGAGGGACATCATTCTTGGTAGGGTGGAGGGACAGCACAGAAGGGGAAGGCCCCCTATCAGGTGGATTGATTCAGTGACTGGGGTAATCGGGATGTGTGTGTTGGAGACAGTGCGATTGGCAGAGGACAGAGCAGAGTTTAGGGATGCTGTACATAGGGTCGCTATGAGTCGCAAGCAACTTGATGGCACATAACAACAACAGTCTCTTATTCACTACAACTGCCTTTTTCAACAACATAAATGGAGACTATCCATGTGGGCCTCACTGGATGAAATATACAAAAATAAAATAAACTATATCTATGGAAATAAATGATAAAGAAGATCGATATTATCAATCAGGATAAGGCCAAGAGCCAACTGCAAAGCAGTCGCTCTTATGCAAATTCAAGTTGAAGGTGAAGAATATTAAAACAAGTCCATGAGAGTCAAAGTATGACCTTGAGTACTTCCCACCTGAATTTAGAGACCATTTAGAATACATTTAATGGAGTGACACTAATGAAAGAAGACCAAGTGAGTTATGAGTTATGACCAAGGAAGTAAACTCACTCATTGCTGTCAAACTGAGATGACTGAGACTCCCAGCAAGCCTCTGTCATGTTCCTGAGGCTGCAAACCTTTACAAGGAGCAGTGGATGGATTCAAGCAGCCAGAGACATTTGGCCTTTGTCTTGACCATGACAGTAGAGTTCCTAAAGAAAGTTAAAGGTTGTCTACAAGAAAGAAAAAGGAAAAAGATAAGACCAAAATGAATATTAGACAAAACAAGAGAGAAACAGATGTTCTCAAAGGGCCTGAGGACACAAAGTAAATTGTTACTTGTTACAAGAAAATGTGCAAAGACTTGATGTTAAAAAAACCCATAAAGGAAGAAGATGTTTAGCACTTTTGAAGATGAAAGAATTGAAAAAATTCAAGGTTCAAGTTGTTATACTAAAAAATTCTGTTGGCAATATAATGAACAACACAGGAAGCATATAAAGAAGATGGAAAGAATACAATCACTGCACCACAAAGAACTGGCCAATCTTTGACCACTTCTGAAGAAAGAAGAAGCTCAAGAATCAATTGTTATGAAAGAAGTCTAAGCTTTACTGAAGACGTATTGATTTAGGTTCAGAAATTTGGAAGATAGATCCTTGGCCAATGGACTAGAAGAGACATTTATGATTATTCCAAAGAAAGATAATCTAATCTGTTAGAAATTAACAAATAATATTATTAATATCACATGCAAGTAAATTTTGTTGAAAATGAAAAAAAAAAACCACCCCCAAAATGGCCACATCAGTTTATAAACAAAGAACTTCTAGAAATTTAAGCCATATTCAGAAGAGAATACAGAATAAGGGATATCACTGCTGATGTCAGATGGATCTTGGTGGACAGCAGAAAATACCAGAAAGAGGTTTACCTGTGCTTTATTGACAATGCAGCGATATTCAATTGCATAGATTATGAGTAATATTTGAGAGAATGGGGACATGTTTGTGAGGAATTTCTACCTTAGACAAGTGGCAAATGTTGGAGTAGAACAAGGGGATTCTGCGTGATTTATAATCAGGAAAAGGGTGCAGCAAGTTTCTATCCTTTCACCGTATTTTTCAATCTACACACAGAGCAAATAATCTGAGAAGCCAGACTATATGAAAAAGATTGTGGCACCAGGACTGGAGAAACCGTATAAAAAACATGCATACACAGAGGTCACAACTCTCCTTGCTGAACTTAAAAGAACTTGCAGAACTTACTGAAGAAGATCAAAGACTTCAGTATAAATTACACCTGAATATAAAGAAAACAAAAAGCCTCCACAACTGAACCAACAGGAATATCATGAAAAGCATATACAATATTAGAGTTCTCAAGGATTTAAAAATTCATAATCAATACTCACAGAAAAGCAAAGATGCCACTAAGGTTTGTCTAATTTAAGTCATCAACTCATATGCATTATAAAGCTGGATAAGGAAAAGGAAACCCAAAGAATTGATGTTTTATAATTATGGCATAATATTGAATATATATCATGAACAAGGACAAATATGTCTAACTTGGAAGAAGTAGAGTAAGAATGCTCTTCAGACGCAAGAATGGTGAGATTTAATATTGTACATTGGACAAATTATCAGGCAGGACCAGCCCCTGGAGAAGACAACAGGCTTGGTAGAGTAGAGGGTAAAGCAAAAAGAGGAAGACCTACAAGGAAGGAGATGGATTGGAACAGTGGTCACAACAATGGGTTCCGACGTGGTAACAACTGTGAAGATGGGTTGCACGTAGCGTTGCTATGAGTTGGAATCGACATAATGGCATTGATGAACTTCTCAGTGCTGGTTCAAAGTTGCTTTCCAGAGAACAGTCTGTGAAAACGTCTTACAATCAACCTAATGCCAAAAGTGTGTGAATTTTTTTAAAGCATTAACTCACAAAGGTCCTTCTGTGTTCTGATCTGATAGGCACAACATAAATGGCTACCTTATGCTAAATCTGATGCTTCAACAGTTAACAACAGAGCACAACATTCCTACTGCCATAGGACAGACTGCATGGATTTAGGACAGCAAGGTGGTGGCAGAAGTGGGATCTGTATGTGACCCTCCCTCACAAAGCCTGGAGTTTCTCCTCATGACTACAGCTTCACAAGGCTCTGGGGTCTTGAATACAAAGAGGAGGTATCCCAGGGGTGCTGTACTCCCTCACTCAGCCATCACTGGGCTGGGACTCTAGGGTTCCAGATTGGAGAGTGAGCAGATGGAGGGGGGGCTGTAGGTGGGATCTCTTACCGCACAGATCCCAGGCGTCACCACTTTCCAGCACCATTTAATGAGGGATAATGGCCGGTAGCCAATCATGTCTTCAATGTTATCATAGAACCTGTTGCTTCCTGTTCAGAATAAGAGACACATCTCAGAGAATGCTTGTTCAAAACTTAGAAACAAAGTTCATCTTGACCCTGAGAAAAATGTAGTTGCGACCTCTTTCTAGCTAAAACCTCCCCCCGCCCCACTTCACGTGTGAAATATGGGACATTTTGGTCTGGTCAAGGGAAGAACATTCCTGAGCAATGGGTAGGAAGTAGGACAAAAGCTAAAGGAAAGCCCTCTGGAGAGGCAAGGCAGAGCTATAAAGATGAAGGTTGGGGCAGGAGGGTCTTGAGGACAGAGTGACACCATCACCAAGTAGCTCTCTCAAGCTTGTTTGCTTGGGGTCAAGAGGAGGAGGATGTGGCTACTAGCTGTGGATCAGTGTGGTTCACACCATCCTAGATCTGGAGACCTGATGGTGAAGCCTTCATCTTGCATGGGAACAGCTTTAGTCAGGGCTTGCTCAGGTTCCCTCCACTGGCTGGGGAACATCTGATAAGTGGGAAGAGGTCAAGGAGGCCCAGAGAAGAGGAAGACTTGGCCAAGCTATGCGCAGCTGCCTTCTGGCCCCCGGCAGCCTGACTCACCGTACACCCAGCCGATGCACACACATTCGAAGATGGCCACGAAGAGGAGACACATGCCACTGGCCGCATAGGAGTCAAATAGCTGGAAGATATACATTCCACCCTAGGAAGCAGATGGACATAGTTACAGGTCAGCCCAGCAGGTCTCGGGAAGGGTCACTCAGTTCGGCCCTGTGGGTTCCCATCATCCAAATTCTCAGGGGCCTGCTCCTCACAAATGGCTTCTCATTCACCTGACAGAACTGGTTCACTCCACACACAGGCATCCCCACACTCCTGATATGCCATCCTCTGCAGTCTGCTGATTGTGGATTGCCCCTCCTGTCTCACTGTCTCAGTCCCCCAACCCCTACTCCCTGAAGGTCAGAGGACCACAAAACCAAAACCAGACCTGAGGTTGGAGAACCTCAGCATGTCTCCTAATGGCCGCACAGCCTCCTGCCTGCTTCCAGGCTGGTCCTCTCCAATCATCCACAGCCCATCCCATGCTATCCCCATTGTTGCACAACCTTGGTCCTCCTTCAACCTACCAATCATGGCTACCCACTTCCAATAGCCTCATTTCCCCTCTTATCAGCTATATCCAATATGCCCGTCCTGGAGACCACGGGACAGTCACCTCTATGCTTCTCTGTGCATGCTATTCTGTTCACTCAGCACAGAACAGAGGTTAGCTCTTTGATAAGCCCCTTGATACCTTGGCCTTATTCTTTCCTTGGGTCACCCTAGCACATTTTGGGGAGCTCTGGAAACTTTTTTCCTTTTGGGCACAGTCCAATGGTGATTAATTTCATAAAACATAATGCATGAGAATGAGTGTATAAAACACATTGTGAATGAGCAATAGTGTGAAACACAATGTATATTAACTTTATAAGCAAACTAGTATTAAAAAAAACACACATGATAAAAAAAAAAGCTGCACTGTGATCCCAAAGGTTCAAATCTACCAGCTCCTCTGTAGGAAAAGGATAGGTTGTCTACCTCCTTCTATATGATTAATGGCCTCTGAAAACCCTGTGGGGGGTCAGCTATGGGGCTGACTTGACAACACACAACAGTGCATTTTAGGGACTCAGTTTTGTTTTAGGAAAAGTGTTCTCTAGTCCATTGTTCTGTCACTTCTGAGCCCCTACATAGCAAGATCCCCAGCTGACTTCCCTTGTGTTGCCAGTTCTCAGCACTGTGCCAAGCCCTCAAAGGTATACCACCATCCTGAGCTGACCCACAGTGGGTGTGAGCTCCATGGGAGGGCAACTATCTCTATGTGTGGCGTGGTATCTAGCACAGGGAGTACCCAGTCAGTCCTGTGGGATGAGGGAGCCACTGGGACCAATGCATAGCACACAGACCCTGAGGCTTAAGTTCAGTGGGTGCCCCAGGAGATGGGAACTCTACTGGCCAGGTGAAGTGGCAGGCTGCTCTGGGAGGGTGACATGAAGGAGATGAGCTAGGCTGTAGAAGGGGAAAGCTGGCATCTATCAGGAATATCTATAAGACATAATGAAGCTTAGGGGGGCACTCAAGAGTAGGGAGGGTAAAATGGAAAAGGAGGAAATATTAGGTTGGGGGCTTCTGACTGTCAGGACAGGAACAAAGAGGCCAGCTGAAGCATGGCTGCCACACATACCAACATGTAGCCAAACACCCCTTGCCCTGTCCCACAGCCTTTACAGTCTCCTTGCCACTTACAGACACACTTCCTAGGCTGATTTGCTTCCTCTTTCGTCTCTTCACCTGGTTCATGGGAACATCAGCCGCTCACAGGGGCAGGCAGGTAGGCAAATGAGGAAAGTAGGCCAGATGTGGGGTAGGAGGACACGGGGGGTGGGGCTGCAACTAAGACAGCACGGGCTCCATTCTGGCCACAGGACCCTGAATGTTGGGGTGTGCAGACCCAGGTCAGGGGGTTTTCTGGGAGACACCAAAAATACTGACACTCATGAGAAACATCTTCATCATTTCATCAAATGCTCTGAGTGAGGGCCACGCAGAACAGATTTTGAGCTACAGCTGGTCTGGGACCACCCACTGGTAACTGAGAGCTGCTGTGGAGAGCAAGGCCTGTGAGCAGTCAGCAGGTCTGGGCACTTCTCACAGCCTTCCCAAGGAGCATCACGCATTAAAGAGAAAAGATAACCCCATGGCAGGCTCTAACAACTTGGCACATCTGCTTTTGGTTGGTCCTTACCAATATGATGACTAGTGAGACACTACTGTTAACCCCCTTAAGGACACAGAGTGAAGAAGGCAGAGACTGGAGAAGATTTGCTGAAAGTCACCCAGCTGCTAGGTCCAGGGGTTGCAGGCTGAGCCAGGAACCCCTGTCTCAGCTGTCCCAGACCATGCCCTATAGAAGCAAGGAAATTGGTGGCCTGCTTTCTCCGGAACTGCTCTGCAAATGTACCAAGAATTACTGTAAAGGCCACGGCTGACAACCTCTCTGGTAATTCCACTGCCCTGGTGAAATCGAGCACATATTCCTGGTGGAAGTGGAAGGCTAGCTTGTGAAGCCTAAGTGCCCAGTGATTAATCAGCAGATCTCAAGGCTCAAATGGGGGCAGGCACCCTGACTCTGAAGGCCAGGCTGCATGGGGAGGCTCATCATCCTCCTGTCTGCTTCTAGGCACATGTCCCTTTCACACATGTCCCTGCAGCCTCTCCAAAGTTGATGCCCCCAATCTGCTTATTACAAAAGACTCTGCATTGTGTAATTTTTAAATATTTAACAATCTGTGTAATCAGTGCTTAATGAGGCCTGCTCATTGCAGGTCCATTTTCTATGCAAAGGGAGAGACGAGGTGAAAACGGAGATGTCACACCATTCATATACTCCCAGGTTGATTTTAAGTTTCATGAATGTGACAATGACCAGGAGCAGTGGAAACATCAGCCACCACACAGAATGCCCTCCACACAGAGGGTCCCCCTAGTCCTGTTCTCTTGGGGATTTGCAGTCCAGTGAGGAGGCAGATGAGGTTGGTGGAATGTTGGGGAGATGCTTACCTGGGCTTTGAGACATGCTAGGGGAGGAGAGAATATAAAGGTAAGGAAGTTCTAGACCAGGGAGAGAAAAGCAGAGAGAGGCTGTCGGGAGGAGGTGGCATCTGGGCAAAGAAGCAGAGGACCAGGAGATTCAACACAGACCCATCCACTCAAATGCTTTCTAGAGCAACTAGAAACTAGCAGTTGTTTCTTTTGATTCTTATGAAACCTCTTCTTATCTCCAAGCAACAGTATTATGCCCCTCACCCCCATTTGATGTGAGTATGGACAGAAAAAAAATGCTATTTCACTTCCCCAAGACACTTGATGAAGTACATTAGACAGGATGGTCTGCCGGAAGACAGAGGAGCACAACTGCATGGCTTTCTCAGTTTGGAGATCATGGCGAACTTCTCACCTGCAGACACTGCAGGGGCACACAGTGGGCCAAAGCAGGGGGCACAGTGCCTGTCCTATATCTATTCTCAGAGCTGCCCCAGGACAGCTGTTCTGCATGCTAGACAATAGTTTATGAGACTCTCGGGAGTGCCAACATGTTCAGCTTCGCCTGAAGAAAGCACCTCAGAAGAAAAGACTGAAAAATCAGCCACTGAAATCCTAATGCAACATGTGTCTTCTGACACGCACAGGGTAATCAAGAGTCAACTGACTTGGTGGCAGCTGGTTAGTGCTGGAGTTGAGGGCTGATACTGTGCCCTGTCCCCAAAGTTCCTGATGCTCACCACTACCAAATCAGCTTCACCTTCTGCAAAATTTTCCTCTTTGCTACCAAAGCAGTTACCATCTGCAGAACATAAAGGCTTAAACAGAACTTTTACTTGATTCTCAAAACAGCCCATGAAGAACCTGAGAAAAACCGGCCTTTGGACAGCTGATGAAGAAAACGGGAACAGATGGAGTTTTTTAAATTCTAGTATGGAGGCACAATAGCTGGAAAGAGGAAATGACAGGTTGAAATCGCAGAAAGGGAAACCTGGATGAGGCCATTTGTGAGGCTGATGTGGGAGATGGACTGTTGCCAGGTTGTGGAGTGCCATGCACACTCTGGGGCAGCCATGTTGGTGCGGGAAACGGCAGTTTCCAACTGTTCTGGGCTATGCACACTGCCCAGGCTCACATGTGCAGCCTTGAATCCATCCATCAGTTAAACCTGCAGCCCAGGCTCACATGTGCAGCCTTGCATCCATCAGTTAAACCTGCAATTCTCCAGTTCTGCTTACCATCACGGTTCACACACACTGTGGAGATCCTGGCCCACTCTGGCTTTGTGTCACTGGCTATGAGTGATTTGGCAAGAACTAGGTTCAAAGCCTCTGAAAACTAAGGTGCAAGGAAGTAGACAAGTGCAAGGGACACAGCTGGTCCTTTCTGATCTGGATATTAGTGTCAGGCATGCCTGATAGTTGTGCTGACTGCATCACTCACCTCTGTCAGCATTATGAGTCCAAGGACGTAGGAGATGATGGACAGGGCCAGAATGAGCATTTCCCGCCGGTAGCCCCTCCGGAACACCTTGGGGTACATGTCCACCACAGCAGTCACCAGGCTTTCCACACACACAAACTGCACAGGACAGAGAGGATGGTGTGAAATCTGAGAAAAGTTCCTAGTGGTTCTGGCTCTGGGCATGCACAGTGGGGCTACACCCTTGATTCTTGCCAGGATGTCACCCACGTTCACTGACTGGGTCCAAACATCACAGCACTCCCAGCATATACTGAGCGCCTATGCTCATTTCACAGTTGAGGATGCTGCCGCTCTCAGAGGGAAGTCACCTGACCAAGGCCACTCAGCTAGGAGGGTCAGTCAAAACTGAAGCCAGGGACTTCTCCCTCTAAATCTAGCATACCTCTGCTCCAGTATGCTTACCCTGTTCCAGTTCACTGACTTAGATGAGGCCCAGCCCCTATCCTTGGAGAGAAACAAAAGTCTCTGAACCTGCTTGAAAGGACCCTAGCAGGGGCAGCAGGTTCTGGCCAGCCCTGGGGAAAGGATTCCATTTGCTTGCTCTCTGGAACTGTTAATGGTTCCCTGACTTGCAGTGCCTTTCCTAGGGAAGAACCCCTCTCCCAGCAGGGTCAGGAGGAGGTCAATGTCCCACTCTGATGCTTTCACTGTGTGAGTTTCTGGGCATTGACCAATCCTTGCAGACCTAGACCATAGCCCTCAGGCCTCCCACACCTGTTCACCCATCCATACCCGGCACCCACAGCCCCTGGGCCCTGACACATGGACCGCCCTCCTTTGGGGTTGCACAACACCTGGGGAGATCTCCTTCCTGACTCTCTCTGCTGGTCTCCTCCTCAGTGCTCTGGGCACTCATATCTGCAGGCCCTTGCTTATTAACAGCTGCTCCTTTCTACATTCCTCTGGGCAGGGTCTCTGTCATCTTTATCTATTGCCAGTGCTGGTGACCCTGTATGGTACAAATGGTAAGCACGTAACTACTAACTGAAAGTCTTGAAGTTCAAGCCATCTCACAAGTGCCTTGGAAGAAAGGTCAGGTGCTTTACTTCCCAAAACATCAGCCAGAGAGGAACCTGAAGAACACAGTTCTATACTCTTACTAATGAGTGGGATCAACTTCATGGTAATGATTTTTTTCCAGTATCCTGACACAGAGGAGACGCTATAAAAAGACTTGATCAATAAACAAGGGGCAGCAGGTTCTGGCCAGCCCTAGGGAAAGGATTTCATTGGTTTGCCCTCTGGAACTGTTAATGGTTCCCTGACTTGCAGCCAAACCACAGTTGCCATGTGCTGGCCTTATTCTAAGCAGTTCAATCTACAGGTTGCACATCTCTAGATGGTGGGTGTTACTATTAGAGCCACTTTGTAAGGGCAGATACTGGAGCCTGGGTAGGTTAAGTGACTTGGGAGGGGATTACGGAGGAGAGCCATAATGGGAGGCAGGTCCTCGTTCTCCAAGGAGCCCTCTGGAAGGAGTACATATTGTGCTGGGTTGCTAAACTGAAAGGTCAGAAGTTTGGAGAAAGATGGACAGCCTCCTCCCGTAGGCTTACAAAGTGGGCTGGCGAAAGAGGAGGGGCAGGCAAGGGGGAAATGCACAACAATGAATGAATAAATTAAAAAAGGAAGTACCACTAATAGATAGTTATCAGGGGGAAATGATTTGTAGCCTTGAACACTTAATGGAGGAGGGTCATCATGAGTCAAATGAATATCATGGCAAGAGGTTGATCTTGGTCCAGAATTTGGGAGTTAGCCACTCTGATGGACTGTCTGGAGGAAGAAAGGAAGGAAGCAAAGAAGGGGAGCAGCGAAGAGGAATCACACCTTTTGCTTGTCAAAATGTGGGAGGCCTCCCTGCCTTGGAACTTTTTCTTGGCTTCAATTCCCTTCTGCTTTTTCCGTATGCAGACAAAGGGTCTGGATAACAGAGAAGGCCACGAGTCACACAGCTAGGAAGTGGAGGTGCTGGCACAAACCCAGGTCTGGCTTTGAAGCTAGGCTGGAGCCTCAGTCAACCTGCCTCTATCACATGGCTGGCTGTGTCTTGCTCTCTCCAAGTGCCCAGGAAGAAGGGAGTGAGGGTTCTGAGAACACTGTCACACCAGGAGCAAAAGACCCAGCAGAGAGTACCAGCTCAGAGATTCTGCTTCAGGAAGTCTCCCAGCATCTTGGAGCCTCAGTTTCTTCATCGACAGTGGGAATGATGCCTTGACAATGGACTGGGGTTCTGCTGTAATAGCACAGCCCAGCCTGCGAGTATGGCAAGGTAGTGTGCACAGTGGTGGGCACAGAGGCCCCATCCTCTCTGCCAAACTGCTGGTAGATGAGGCACCCCTCCTTTCTTCCCCATTTTGCAAATAAAAGGTGTCCTGGCTGAACCTAGAGATTCACAGATCGCATGCCCCCACCCTCACACCACTGCCAAGGCGGGCAGCCTCCACCCTTGACAATGGAAACCAGACTGAATGAAATGAAGATTATCAGCAGAAACACCCGTGCCTCTGCTGCTCGGCTTAGTCGTCTCTGAAAATCTCGCTCGGGGGAACAAATTAGACTTGGTTGGACTGACAGACATGTGGGCCACAGGGCAGGCATGTTAAGTGAGCTTTCCAATGTCACAGAACAAACAAGGAGCTACTCTCAGCAGAGTAAGGGGAGGAGAGGCTGTGGGGTGGGTCCTGCTGCAGCCCTGGAGCTTGAGGGGAGACAGTCCTTTACCCATGCTGCCGGTCAAGCTGCCTTGTTAAAACTGGGGCTCATGCATCTAGAAATGTTCTGCCTAGCACAAGCCTGTCCTTCTGTAGGCCTGCAGGCTTGTAGTAGACCTCTGGGTTTGGTTGGGAGAAATTCTCTGGTTTATGTTATCAACTGGGTCAGCATGGAAGGGGAAGCAAGGATACCTCCACAGTGGGTAGACCGGGCTGGGCTGGGAGCGCAGGTTGGAGGGAGGTCCTGCTCCAAGTGTGGGAAGATGTAAGTGTGTGCTTTCTGGGGGAGAAAAGGGAAAGGGAAAATGCACAAGTGGATAGACATGTGACTATCTTTCACCCAGAAGGCAGGTTGCCGTGGGAATGGGATCCAGAGGCCCAGACAGAGACAGAGGGTTGGGGGAGTGATGTTTTGGACAGCGCAGGGTTAAGTATCCTAAGAAGGAGCCAGGGTACCGCTTATAGAAGAGCTCCTTCCGTTGTAGCAGTTGGTGCTGCTGGGGACACTGGACCTAGCAGAAGCATTTAGCAATTAAAACCACACCAGGATTGGGAGTGAATTCTAGGTGAGGAAAAGAAGGTTTGTAAAGATTTGCAAGGACACATCCAGTTACTAAAGTGACTGTGGGAATCACCTAGCAGACTGCAGGCTGTGCTGGGAAGAAGGTAGGTGGGCACATGGGCAGGGCCCTGACCAGCTGTGGAGCCTGGATCCATCCTGCAGAGTATCATCATCCCTGCTGCCCCGCCTGCTGCCTCCTACCCTAGTCCCCTTACCTGGCTGTCCAGACCCAGGAAGATGAGCATCATGAAGAACAAGGTGGCCCACAGAGGAGAGAGCGGCATCATGGTGACAGCCTTGGGATAGGCAATGAAGGCCAGACCAGGGCCTGCAGGGGAGAGAAGAGAGAGTGCTGGGTGGGGTCTGCTTTCTTATTGGATTGATATTTTAACTCAGCACTCATGGAAGTTTTCCTGTGAGCCAGACACAGTGTTTGGGTCTCACATCATGATTTAACCCTCCTAGCCTACTATGGGAGCCCTTGTGGTTTAGGGGTAAGAATTGAAATTAGATACTTTTGGCAAGAACGTGATAGCGGATCAGTCAAGGGTTCATGTTGCCAATGCCTTATTGCTGGTGAAACTGGTCATGATCTCTTGGCTGAATTGGCGTTTTCTGGGTTTCTCCACTACTTACAATTACTGATTTCCCCTCTGTAATTGACAGATCTCTTGGTGGAGGGAAATGCTTTGTGTAGATTACGGTAATATCCTGTTTTCCTCATACTTTTTGCTCACTGATTTTTGCGCACATTCATGGATGTTACTAGTGGTGATTTTATATTTCTCTCACTCTTTTTATACTTCTTGTCATTCTTTAAGGAAAAGTTATAACTTACTTCATTCATTCATTCATTCACTTCTATCAAGATGGACTCCTGGACCTCTTTGGTTTGATTATTCCATAGACCATGATCCAATATGACATTATTTTGCTGCTCCTGTTGTTCCAGCTTGGATCACTGAGTGTCTTCAAAGAAGTGCAGCCAGTGTGCCCCTTAGAGGCATGAATAATGAGAATTTGTCTCACAACTTTTGGGCATGTAGTCGAGAGGGACCACTCCTTGGAAAGGGGCATCATGTTTGGAAAGGTGGTAGGTCATCAAAAGAAAGGTAAGCCTGAATGCACTGGACTGACATAATGACTGTAACTGCAGATATTGTGAGGACAGCCTGGGACAGGATGGGGCAGGGCTTCTTTCTGTTGGTATGAGTCATAGATGACTTGGTGGTATTCAACAACAACAGTGGCCATGGGGACCACCTTCAGGTTGCTTTCTGTGTCCTTTTGACATTGCTTCCTTATTTTTCATCACCATAAAACGTTCTAGCTTCCTCTTGTCCTATTTAGGGTTGTAATCAGTTGCTTCTTCACAGAGCTCTGCTCCTTTTATTGGTGAAAGGAGTTTCAAAGCATAGGTTTGGAAACTAGTTGTGCTCATTACTACTACTGGGAAGTCATTGCTGTTGGTCTTCTCAGCACAAAGACCTAGGAACCTGCACACACACACATGCATATCTACATATCTGTGAATGGTTCTACCCACATTAATCTTATGTGTGCATGGGTTTATGCTGATGCCTCCACCTCTAGTCCAACACTAGAGTTCATGCTAACCTTCCCCTTCCCTTGATTGTAACTTACTTCTCAGATAGTGAAAACTGATATTTAATAATAAATGTGTTATTTACATAATATATTTGCCACCTGTTCAATTCTAACAAGCACTTCTATTCCTTTTAGGTATTTATATATATATATGCACAGCTGTTTTGTCTTTAAGCTTATAATATCCAATATCGCTGTTCTCCAAATGACTGATTTACTTCCTGTGCTCCTGTCCTCTCTAGTGTGGTCACATTACCCAGCTGCATTACAGGCACAATCATTTGGTATGCTTTGTGTTCCACGGTCAACACTCTTGGCACCAGTAGCCAGGAAATCAAAAAACGTATTGCGATGGGAAAGTCTGCTGTTAGGGACCTCTCTAAAGTACTCAAGAGCAATGGTGTCTCTCTGGAGACTAAGGTGCGCCTGATACAGACCATGGTCTTTGCAATCACTTGTTATGCATCAGAGAGTTGGACAATGACTAGGGAAGACAGAAGGAGAATTGATGCCTTTGAGCTGTGGTGCTGGAGAAGAGTATTGAATGTACCATGGACTGCCAAGAAAACAAACAGATTCATCCTGGAGAGGGTTAAACCAGGCTACTCCTTGAAGGCAAGGATTCTGGGGCTTCGTCTGACATACTTTGGACATATTGTAAGGAAAGACAGGTCCTTGGAGAGGGACATCATGCTTGGAAGTGTGGAGGGATGGCACAAGAGGGGAAGACCCTCTATGAGATGGATTGATTCAGTGACTGGGGTAATCGGGATGGGGGTGTCAGAGGCAGTGCGATTGGCACCGGATACAGCAGGGTTTAGGGCTGTTGATCGCTATGAGTCGCAAACGACTCGACGGCACATAACAAGAACAACCTTTCTTTTGCACAAATGAACAGAGTGATTTTCTTAGATTCCCCTTCTTTATGATATTATGTGTTATTTTTGTGTGCCATCAAGCCAGAACTAACCCATAGCCGACCTTTTAGCGGGTTTTTAGGGGCAGTTAATTGCATGGAATGCATCCTTCTTCCAGAGAGCAAATGGGTGATTCAAACCATGTGCTTTTGGGATTGCAGTACAACTTCTAACCACTAGGCCACTATGCTATAACTACTTGCTTTTCCAATTTAATAAGGATCCCTGGTGGTACTGTGGTTTATGAATTTGGATGCTAACTAAAATGACAGTGGTTTGAACCCACCATCCACTTTGTGGGAGAAACCTGTGTCAGTGTGTTCTGTAAAGCTTTACAGCCTTAGAAAGTCTAGTTCTGCTCTGTCCCACAGGATTGCTATGAGTTGGAATAAACTCAACAGCCGTTGAGTTTGGATTGTTTTGAGTTTTGTTTTATACTTAATAGTATGTTCTAGAAATCAGAAAATCATTCCATGTTTTACAGCCGCAAAGTCCTCCACTGTGGCTATGCTACAGTTTATGTGTGTAAATTTAATCTGTTTTCTAATACTGCAATGAGAATTCTTGTACGGTTATTTTCATTGTTGGAGCTGTTGGTCTAGGTAGATTCCTAAATGTGGGATTACTGCATTAAAAAGGGAGAGCATATTTTTTTTGTTAGGTGAAGCCAAATCTGCCCCAATCCCTTGTAACCCATTTGCCTTCTACCAGCAATGCCTGAGTGTCCTGCCAATAGAGACTACTGGGTTTTTAATAATAGTCAATCTGACAGGTTATAAATGGGATCTCAGTCTTGTTTTAACTTGTATTTCTCTAATTATGGTAACTCTGAATACGCTTTTATATGTTTGTTGATCATTTTCATATTCTTCTTTAGCAAATTACCTGGTCATATATCTCCCTCATTTTTTGATAGGTTTTGACTTTGTGTTCTTTAGTGTTTAAGAGTTGTCTTGATAAAAGGGTCTTTACAATACTGAGATACTTCCTATAGTAATAGAAGCTTGTTTCCGTTTGTTCAACTGTGCTTTGTATCTTTCAGGAGTCTTTAATATTTTGCTTACATGTTGTTGGTGGGTGGCATTGATTTGTCTGTACCTCATAGTTACCCTACGAACAACAGATTGAAACCCTGGCCTAGCCTGTACCATCCTCAAATCCCTGCCATGTTCATGTCCACTCTTAGAGCTGCTGTGTCAACCCATCTCATACCTATATTTGAGATATTTCTTGTTAAATTAATTTCTTAATAAGTTCTCTGTAAACTTTCATTAAAATATCAATAAAAATTATAAAAAAGATAAACAGATAAAAACTTTAACATTAATGTTTCCAGGATTCCAAATTCTTTCCTTCCATAAAAAGCATATTTTGCACATTTAAAAAAAAATCTTTGTTGCTACTGTAAAATGGGACATTCTTTCCTGCTTTGCCCTCTGCTTCCTATTTGTAGACATGAAGGCTCTAGATTTTTCTTCTTCTTGTAGTTTTATTGGTTTGTATATAATTATTCATTTATATTGTGATACATGTATGTACATTATGTTCTATTCAATCTGTCATTTACACTGTGTTCATTCATGTAAATGTGCTTCATGCAATCATTCATATGTTGTTGTTGAGTACTATTGAGTTAGAACTGATCCATAGCTGACCCTATGGGTTTTCAGAGGCAGTTAATCACAGGGGAGGAGACTGCCCGTCCTTCTCTCACTGAGCATCTGGTGGATTCAAATCACATGCCTTTAGGATTGCTGTGCAGTTTCTTAACCACTAGGCCACCAGAGCTCCCTATCACTGTATTTTGTATAATTAATTACTATTGATATAAGCTTACCATTACCATGTCTTTTCAAGTCTCCATTGAATCTTTCCTATTCCTTTATCTTTCCACCTGCCCACTAACTTCTGCTAAGCTAATGATTTCCCTCCTTTCCCTTTCCCCACCCTTTTTTCCTATTCTCCGTCCCCTTTTTAACATTTATACAGATCTTGTTCAGTTATTCTCTTATTTTTCACAGTAATTTTCTTATGCAGTATTTGTCCTTATGAGACCTGAGTTATTTCACTCAGTATGAAGCTCTCTAGACTTTCCCGTGTTATATAGCATTTTACAAAATCATTGTTCTTTAGTGATGCATAGCATCCCCTTGTGTGAATGTGCCACAGTTTCTCAGTCCATTTGTCTGTTGGTGGCCATTTTCTTGCTGTTGTAAATGATGCTGCTATGAACATAGGTGTACATATCGCCACTCATGTCTCAGTTCTGATTTCCTTAGCGTGTAGCCTATGGCATACATAGACTTGCACATGCAGCCAGTAATTTACAACCAGGAAAGGATGAAGTTGACAGATGGGATCTTCTAAGAACCAAGTCCCTGTGTGTATAAAACCTTCTTCAGGAGGGAGAAAAGAAAGCTTGCAGACTGAGATAAAACATTTGGCAAAGATATTTCAGACAAGGGTCTCAAAGCTAAAGTTTACAGAATACTACAGGGCAATACTGATTGCCCAATAAATGGAAAAAAGACATGCAAAGACTCTTCACAAAGGAAGATATTTGGATCATCAATAGACATAAGAAGAAATGCTTAAAAACACTAGTAATTAGAGACATACAAATCAAAACAGCCATAAGATACCATCTCACTCAGTAGCAAAGTTTAACAGGACAGTAAGAAAAAAAAAGTTGGAGAGGATGTGGAGAGATTGGAGTTCTCAAGTACTGTGAATGGGACTGTAAAATGGTACAATCACTGTGGAAGGTAGTCTGATGTTTCCTCAAAAATCAGAGTATAGAAATCCCATATGACCCAGCTATTGCACTCCAAGGTTGTTGATTTTTTGGGGGTTAATTTTGTCACTTACTACTATAGTGAACTCTTTTTATTTATTGCTTGAGTAAGTTTATCATCATATTGCCAGGATTTTTTTTCAGATATACTATCACATGAAATAAGGACACTTTTCCCCCTTATCTTTTTAATGCCTTTCGTTGATCGTCTCTCCCTACAATTACACTGGTTAGTACTGCTAATAGAAAAAAGAGATACTGGATATCCTTACCTAGTTATAGAAGAATGTCTATTTGTGCTTTATTGACTATACAAAGGCATTTGATTGGGTGGAACATAATAAACTCTGGGTAATGATAAGAAGAATGGGAATCTCAGAACATTTAATTATGCTCATATAAAACCTACATCTGAATGGAGCAAAGAAACACTGCATGGTTTAACATCAAGAAAGGAGTATCTCAAGGGTATATACCTTCTCCATCCTATTAGTATGTATGCTGAACAAATCACTTGAGCATCTGTACTCTATGAAGATGAATGTAGCATCAGGAAACGAGGAAGACTGATCAACAACTTGCACTATGCAGAAAACATGACTTTGCTTGTTGAAAGTGAGGAGACTTGAAATACTTGCTACAGAAGACTACAACCTTCAATATGGACTACATCTCAACATTAAGAAGACAAAAGTTCTCACTACCAGGCTGATAATCAACATCATAATAGATGGAGAAGAGATTGGAATTGTCAATGATTTTGTTTTACTAGGATCCAACAATCAACATCTTTGGGACCAGCACTCAAGAAATCAAAAGACATGTTGCAATGGGAAAGTTGGCTGTCAGAGACCTCTCCAAAGTACTGAGGGGCAATGATGACAGCCTAAAGACTAAGGTGTGCCTGATTCAGACTGAGAGCTTGACAATGAATAAGGATGACAGAAGTTGAGTTGTGGTATTGAAGAAGTGTACTGAATATCCCACAAATTGTAAAAAAACAAACTGATATATCTTAGAGAAAGTATGGCTGGAGAACTCCTTGGAGGCAAGGATAGTGAATGTCTCACATAATTTGAGTATATTGTTAGCAGGTGCTATTTTGTAGAAAGTGACATCAGGCTTGGAAAGGTGGAGGGTCAGTGAAACAGAAGAAGATTCTCAGTGAGATGGATTGATACAGTGACAGAAGCAATTTATGTCACTATGTCAGAGCTAATGAGGATGGCACAAGACAAGACAAGGTTCAGATCTGTTGTTCACAGAAACACTATGAGTTGTACTTGACTTGATGGCACATTATAACAACAACAATTTTATGGAAATGCCCTTAGTATTTTCCCCATCACGTATGATACTGCCTTAAGATAGTGTGAAAGAGTGTGCGTGTGTGTATGCGTGTGTGAATGCACAAAAGTGTGTGTTTTAAAAAATCACTCTCAGGGAAAGACATATAAGGAGAGATGCACAGGGAGTGACATGGAAGGAGTGAGCAGGACAGTAGGAATTTAAGTGAGAACTATCATTAAAAACAATTCATTTGGGACTGATGTGGCAGTGCAGGGACTGATACAGACAGTAGGAATTTTAGTTAGAGCTTTTATTAAAAAAATTTTTTGGGGAGTTGCCAACCCCAGAGGAAACTGCCAGCTGAGCCCTGGCTTGAAGATGCCATCTGAGCCCCTGTGGGACCCACCCACCAGGAGCAAGCAGCTGGAACCTAGTGCGGCCTGGAGACAGGTCTGAGAGCTGAAATTTGAACTACACACAGGCCAGCTGAGTCCCAGCCAGAAGCCACCAGCCAAGCTGTCATGGGACCTACCCACCAGGAGCAAGCAGGATAGTGGGGAAACAGAGTGAGGTACTTAGGGGGGATCACAGCTGACTGCTGGACCAATTGTGGGACCCCATCATCTTAACCAGGAAGGAGCAATATAGCTGGAGCTTGACTGGGGTGGCAGACCCAGTTCTCGAGGGGAGAACCAAGGCTTCCTGCTCTTCTATTCAGGTCTCCCCTGTACCCCCTCTGTTATGCATCTGCGTGCGTACCACCCCCCCATGCCCTGTTCCTGCTTGCCTATGTGTGCATCTGTGCTTACAACCACACTACGTGAATCCTCTTGAGTGCCTGCCCAACCTTCCTCTGGAGCAGTGATAACAGATCAAGAACCAGCTATCGCCTCAGGCACAAAAATCTATACCACAGTAATGTCCTGAAAGAAGCATACTACCTCACTCCCAACACAAGCATAAAGCAAGATATCACCCAAAAAAAGTGACACAGTAGCAATGGATTTTCTGAAGCCAGAAAGTCTGATGGAACTTTCTGACACAGAATTCAAAAGAATAATGATTGAGTATTTTCAATGGGTGAAAAACAAACTTGAAGAATTACAGGACACTGCAAGCAAAAATCAGGAAGAGCTTAAAAAAACTATACAGAACAATGCAGATAAAACTAACAAAGCATTAAAGGAACTGGAAAAACAAGAAACTATGATCCAAAATATAAGGTCCAAAGTTTCAGATGCTGTAAACGTGATGGAGGCACACATGAACAGAGTTGAAGAGATGGAACACAGAAACAGTGAAATAGAAGATAGAATTGTCACCACTGATGTGCTATAGCAAAAAGCAGAATCAAAAAAGAAGGAAAAATAAGAAAACCTAAGAATAATGTAGTACACCATCAAGAGAAATAACATGAGCATCATAAGAATCACAGAATAGGAAGAAGCAAGTAAAGGCACAGAAAAAGTTGTGGAAGAAAAACTTCACAGGCATAATGAAGAATGAGAGAATATATATTCAAGATATTGAGCAAATACCATACTGGATAGACCACAAAAGAAAAACACCAAGGCATGTCATAGTCAAATTTGCCAGAACCAAAGATAAGGAGAGAATTCTGAAAGCGCTAGGGAGAACCAGAAAGTAATAAGGAAGAGCAGATAAGATTAAGCGCTGATTTCTTAGCAGAAACCATGTGAGCAAGAAGAAAGTGGAATGACATATTGAACACTCAAAGAATACAACTATCAACCAAGAATACTATTGTTTGCAAGAATAAATGAATGAAAATCCAAAATCTCTGTAAATGTTCATTAAAATTAATTTTTTTTAAAAAGGGAAAAAAGAATACTATTGTTGTTGTTGTTATGTGTCGTCAAGTCATTTGTGACTCATAGTGACCCTATGTAAAACAGCTCTAAACTCTGCTCTGTCCTGTGCCAATTGTACTGTCTCTGACACATCCATCCCGGTTACCCCAGTCACTGAATCAATCCACCTCATAGAGGGCCTTCTTCTCCGGCACTGTCCCTCCACCCTCCCAAGCATGATGTCCCTCTCCAAGGGCCAGTCCCTCCTCACAACATATCCAAAGCATGTCAGACGGAGCCTCAGAATCCTTGCTTCCAAGGAGCCGCCCAGTTTAACTCTACCCAGGATGAATGTGTTTGTTTTCCTAGCAGTCCATAGTACCCTTAACACTCTTCTACAGCACGACAGCTCAAAGGCATCAGTTCTCCTATCCTTCCTAGTCATTGTCCAACTATCTGATGCATAACAAATGACTGCAAGGACCATGGCCTGTATCAGATGCACCTTAGTTTCCAGAGAGACACCATTGCTCTTCAGTACTTTGGAGAGGTCCCTAACAGCAGACTCTCCCATAGCAATATGTCTTTTAATTTCCTGGCTGCTGTTGTCAAGAGTGTTGACTGTGGAGCCAAGCAAACTAAAGCTGTGAACAATCTCAATCTCTTCACCATCCATCCTGATGCTGCCAATTGTTCCAGTGGTGAGAATCTTTGTCTTCTTGACATTGATCTTCAATCCATATTGGAGGCTGCAGTCCTTGACTCTCTGCAGCAAACGTTTCAGGTTCTCCTCAGTTTCAGCAAGCAAGGTTGTGTCATCTTCATAATGCAGATTATTTGCAGATCTTCCACCAATCCTGACACCACATTTCTCCTCATAGAGCCCAGCATCCTGGATAATCTGTTCTGCATACAAGTTGAAAAGGTATGGAGACAGGACACATCCCTGGTGTATATCCTTCCCAATTTTGAACCATGCAGTGTTTCCTTGCTCTGTTCTGATGACTGCCTCTTAGTCCAAGTATAGGTTTTGCATAAGTACAATCAAATGTTCTGGGATTCCCATTCTTCTCAGAGTCAGCCACAGTTTGTTATAATCCACGCAGCCAAATGCCTTTGCATCATCAATGAAACACAGATAGACATTTCTCTGGTATTCCCTGCTTTCAGCTAAGACCCATCTAACATCAGCTACAATGTCCTTAGTACCATGACCCCTTCTAAACCCAGCCTGGACTTCTGACAGTTTTCTGTTCATTCGTTTTTGTCCAGTTTTTGTTCTAGTGCTGTTCCAGTCGTTTTTGGATTATCGTCAATAGAATCTTGCTTGCATGTGAAATCGATGATATTGTTCTATAGTTTCCACACTCTTTTGGGTCACCCTTCTTTGGGATGGGAACAAATTTAATCTGGTTACCACGTCAGTACATCTCCTCTAGGGTCTTCCCCTCTTGTGCTGCCCCTCCACCCTTCCAAGCATGATATCCTTCTCCAAGGACAAAACATCAAGAACTATAGCCTTCAATATGGCTTGAAACTCAACATCAAGAAAACAAATTCTCTCTACTGGACCTGCTTCATGATGCATCGATGGAGAAGAGATTAAGATTGTTGATAACTTCAGCTTGCTTGGTTCCACAATCAACACTCTTGGGACAAGCAGTCAGGAAATCAAAAGACAAACTATATTGCAATTGAAGTCAGTACTCTCCAGAGTGCTGAAGAGCAAAGATGTTAGTCTTCAGACTAAGATGTGCGTGGCCCAGGCTATGCATCAGAGATCTGGACAATGACTATAAATGACAGAAGAAGCCTTTGGGTTGTGGTGCTGGAGAAGAGTATTAAACATACCATGGTCTGCTAAGAGAACTATCAGATCCGTCCTGGAGAAGGTGAAACCAATTTGCTCCCTAAAGGCAAGGATTTTGAAGCTCCGCGTTACATACTTTGGGCATGTGGCCAAATCCATTACAGCTTAGTTTATTCTAATTCATAGTAACCCAGAGCAGAACTGCTCCATAATTTCCTTGGCTGCAGTATTTACAAAAGCACATCATCAGATCTTTTCTATGCTGGGCTGTAGGATATATTTGAACTGCCAACCACTGAGTTAGAAGACAAATGCAAAATGTCTGCGCTACTCAGGTACCTATCAATCTCAATATTCAAAATATTCAGCTCACGGCTGCTGGATGGATTCCCACTCACTGTGACTCTCCATTAGATCTCCAAGGCTGTAAATCTTTATGGGAGGGAATAATCTAATTTTTCTTCTGCTCACAAAATGGGAAAATATTGACTTAATTTGTTGTTTGTTATGTGCTGTCGGGTTGCTTGTGAATCATGGCAACCCTATATACAACAGCTCTGGACCTGCTCTATTTTGTGCCAACCTTATTGACACACCTAACCTCATTATCGCAGTCACTGAGTCAGTCCATCTCTTTGAGGTTCTTTCTCTCTTGCATTGTTCCTCCTTGCAACATGCCTGAAGTATGTTGGATGAAGCTTCAGAATCCTTGCCTTCAAGGAACACCCCAGTTTCACCCTTTCCAAGACAAACCTATTTGTTCTCCTGTCTGTGGTATATTTAATACTCTTCTCCAGCACCACAACTCAAAGGAATCAGTCTTCCGTCTATTATCCCTAGTCATTGTCCAGCTTTCAGAGGCACAGGAAGTAATTGGGAAGATTATGACCTGGATCAGGTGAACCTTAGTCTCCAGACTGACATCGTTGCTCTTCAGTACTTTGGAGAGGTCCCTAACAGCAGACTTTCCCTATGCAATTTGTCTTTTAATTTCCTGGCTGCTGGTACCAAGAGTGTTGATTGTAGAGTCAAGCAAACTAAAGCTGTTAATCTCAATCTCTTCACCATCTATCATGCTGCTGCCAACTGGCCCAGTGGTGAGAATTTTTGTTTTCTTGATGTTGAGCTTTAATCCATATTGAAGGCTGCAGTCCTTGACTTTTACAGCAAGTGCTTCAGGCCCTCCTTAGTTTCAGCAAGCAAGGCTATGTCATCTGCATAACGCAGGTTGTCGATGACCCAGTTATGACTCAATTACATTCTTTAAAAAGGCATATGTTTAAAAATCAAAGTTCACTAGAATTTACCAGGGATGGGCGAGTGTGGTGAAAAAATTAAAAGCTGAGTTTTATAGAAGATTATTGTAACTGTTGTCAATAAATTGTATATTTGTTTTCTTAAAAAAAGAAGATATTATCAGATAGATTAAAAAGTGGAATCAAATATAAGTTGGGGAAAAGAGACATTTCAAATTTCAAGATACAACAGATCCACAGTAAGAAAATATAAAAAGTTACATCATGCAAATAATAGTCATAAGATGCTGGGATAGCTATATTACTATCAGATAAAGAATATTCCAATTCAAAGCATTGTATATAAAAAGAAACACTTTCAAAACAACTATGAGACCCATCTCACACCAGTAAGAATAGCAAAATTCAACAGAGCAGCAAACAACAAATGCTGGCCAAACTGTGGAGAAAATGGAACCCTTATTCACTGTTGGTGGGAGTGTAAAATGCTGCTACCACTATGGAAGGCAGTATGGTGCTTTCTCAAAAGGTTGCAAACAGAAATCCCACTTGACCCAGCAATTCCACTATTGGGAATATACTCCAAAGAAACCATAACCACCATCCAAGCAGATATATGCACACCCATGTTTATAGTGGCTTTGTTCACAATAGCAAAGAGTTGGAAATAACCCAAGTTCCCATCAACAAACTAATGGATAGAGAAGCCGTGGTATATTCAAACAATGGAATACTATGCTGCATTGAAAAGCAAGGAACTCATGAAATACACAAGATGGGTGACCCTGGAGGACATTATGTTGAATGAAATATCACAGTCACAAAAAGACAAATACTGCATAGTGCCACTGTTGTAAAATGGGACTGACACTGGGATTGGGGGGGGACCTAATAAAAGAGGGAATAAATAATGTATACTGATTTGAAAAACATGATGGAGAGGACTGTTTAAAAGGAATATATGATTAGGTATTATTTTCATGACAAGATTCCAGAAAAAGAAATTCATAGTAAAGTGGACTGTGGACTGTGGGGTGGGGGGGTGGAGATCATATAACAATGAAAGAATTATTTTTCTTTTCAAAGAGAAAAGCAAAGTTGGGAGGAAGAGTGGGCAACAATGAATGAATGAGAAAAAAATCAAATGGGAAGAATATGCTATAAAAAACTTTAAAAAAGTCATGCGATACAGTTTATCTCAAAATAAATGTTTTAATAATGAGAAAAAAGAGAAACACTTTCTAATGATAGATAATAGGGGCAAACTTGCTGGAAAGACACAATGTCAAGTGTGTTTGCACCTTCTCACAAATTTATAATGTATGGAACAAAAATGACAGAACAAAAGGAGATAATATGATCAATGCACAGTTAAAGCAGAAACTGTGTACCACTCCTCATTAACTGATAGTAGGACTTGACATAAAACTTCAGCAGGGACATATATATCTGAGCAGCACTACTGGCTCAATTGACTTGATTGACATTGCTAAAACAACTACAGAGTGTGCATTAGTTTCAGATATAAAAGCACCATCCACCAGGATAAACCATATACTAGTCTGATTCAGGCCATAATCTTTCTGATCACTTACTATGCATCTGAGAGCTAGACAACAAATATGGATGACAGAAAAAGAATTGATGCCTTTGAGCTGTGGTGTTCGAGAAGAGCACTGAACATCCCATGTGTGGCCAAGAGAACAGCTATGTCTTGGACAGGGTGCAGCCGGCGTGCTTATTGGAGGTAAGAATGATGAGGCTTTGCCTCATATACTTTGGCCATGTTGCTAAGAGGTGCTATTCCTTGGAATAGCATGGTTTTGGGAAGGGTGTAAAGGAGAGGAAGACTCTCAACCAGGTGGATTAACACAGTGACTGCTGCAATGGGCTCTTGTGTGTTAGGAAGTGTGAGGATGGTGCCGGTTAGATGCTATGAGCCGTACTCGACTTGATGGCACCTAACAACAACAGGTTTTAAATAAGTTTCAAAAGATTGAAATATTACAGAATATATTCTCAAGTTGCCATATATTAAATAAGGAGTTTGTTAGAAAAGATACCCAGGAAGTTGCAAAACAACTATGAATTGTTATTGTTATGCGCTATCAAGTCATTTGTGACTCATTAATTAAGTACCAAATACATTTAAGTACCTCAGGAATCAAAGAAGAAATATTTCAAACTGTTAGGCAATGAAACCATAACTAGCAAAAATCAAGATGCAACTAAAGTAGTGCTTACAAATTTCAAACTTTAAATACTTAAAGTCAAAGATCTACATTTCTATCTTAAGAAGCTAGAAAAAGCAGCACATAAAACCTAAGGTAAGTAGAAAAGAAATGGCAAAGGTAAAATAAAAACAAAAGAAGATTTTAAAACCTTAACAATTGTTTCTTAAAAAATATTTTCAAGCTTTATAACTTGTATCAAGACTAATTGAAGTCCTGGTGACATAGTGTTGAACTAACTGAAAAGTCAGCAGGGTCAACACTCTGTGGAAGATTAAATCCCAGCTCTGTCCCTTCTAGATGATACACATCCATGAAGTTATCTGTCTGTGCTTCAGTCTTCTCAGTGTAAAATGAGGGCAGCAAAGAAGCACCTCAGAGGATGGCAGGGAGACCCATGAATGATGAATGAGATCGTTCCTGCCCCTGTCCAGTGTGGGCACTAGATGACAGAGTCCTGTCATACTGCCATTTTATGATCTAGTGCTGGACTCCTGGTTTTGGTAGAGACCGTCTCTACCTCTGACTGTACACAGTCAAGAGGATGACAGACCTTCCATGTGACAGGAAAGCTAGGTAGTCATTTTCCTATTGCAGTTTCCATACCCACTGACTGGGCAAACTCAGTGATATGAGAGATGTCTCCTTGCTTATGCTAGCAGTCACTCCTGGACCAGAATTGTCACTACAGCAGGGCATCCTCAATGTTGTTTTGAGACTGTCATAATGGATGAGAGGTACTCCTTGCACTAACCAAGGAGGTTGTTGTTGTTGTATGCTTTCAAGTCAGAATTGACCCATAGCTGACCCACCAACAGGTTTTCAGAGCAGTTAACTGCATAGGAGGAGATTGCCCATCCTTCTCTCGTGGAGCAGCTGACAGATCTGAACTGCATTCCTTTGGGATTCAGTGCAGCTTCTTACAAGTAGGCCGCCCAAGCTCCCTATGGAAGCCACAATGGTGTGGTTTTCTTATTTCTGTACACATAAGCCAGCACTCTTAGTCACTAGGGATACAGGAAAACCAGTCCCAGCCCTCAGAAATGGGCCCAACCAGGATGCTTCACTCCTCCTATTTCTCATGACAAACTATCTTACTAGATGTTTTCTTGTAGTACAAAATTCTATTTATAATTATCTGAGCCTAGACTTATCCATTCAATATGTAAAAATCAAAGCTTTTTAAACTTTTAAAAATATTCTGAATGTTAATATATCTTTCCTTTTCCAGAATTCAAGTACCCGCTATAGCAATAAGATTCGTCACTAGTTTGCATGCTCACTTTGGTGACTAATGGTCCACCTTGGTGTCAGTACAAATGCATGCTAGGCTGCACATAATGCTGCCACACTCATGCTGACCCTAGGGCAGGACCAGCAGAGGCTCACCCCTGTGGCAGGAGGCAAGAGGCAGGAGAGACATCACAAGAAGTGAAAGCTCAGCAGAGTAAGTCTGGGACACATGTGGGGAGGGAAGACAGGAGGCTATGCTGCTGTGCCAATGGAGATGCCATCTGAGAAACCCATGCTGAGATTTGGGCTAAAATCTCACCCGGCAGGACAGAGACTGGAACAGGGGCCAAGAGTAGTGGCTGTGAGGCAGGTGCAAGGTTCCTGCGGTCACCAAGGAAACAACACTGGTACAGATGGTGGGTAGATGGGGAGCTGGAGGGAAGGAGAATCTGTAGGGGTGGAGATGCTGTTCATTCAGGGTTTGGGAAGTGTCAAAGTTTCTCTCCCAGATAATTCCCAGGTTCCTACTTTATGAATGGAGCTACTTCCTTGCACATAAATCAAGAATGAGGGGGAACCTTACTTTCATTATGATCATTCTTTAAGGTCTTGCCCTTTTCCCTGCTTTTTCATATCCCCATCCTTGGCAAACTTACCTGACTCTGCCACCTCGGCAATGGGTACGCCCTGTTCATATGCCATAAAGCCGAGGACGGAGAAGATGGCAAAGCCGGCCACGAAGCTGGTGCCACTGTTGAGACAGCACAGCATGATGCAGTCCCTGTGGGAAGCATGGACAGGGCCTGGGTCAGCAGGGCAAAGGTGTACGGGCCCCAGCACCCTTTCATGTGCACCATGCTGCCTAGGAGGTGGCAGGGAGCCAGCAGGCAGCACCATGTTCCCGAAGAGGCTGGAGGCTGAGAGAGGCTACGTGTTCACACAGCCTCTCCTGTATTCTAGAACACAAGACAGGCCACAGAGACCAAAAGCATGGAGATTGGGTGCGAAGGAAGGGAAGCTGGGAAACTACAGGCAAAGTAACACTGCCCTAAATCCCTAGAAAGACAGCAAAGGAGAGAGCAGCTCATATTCTTGGGAGGTGAAAGCATGTTAGAATTGGTGGTCTATCAATCAGGGAGCACTAGCTGGCTGCACACCCTGCTATTAACTTCTCTCCAAATTAACCTCATGTTAATAACATGACCCTATTTTGATATAGGGAGCTTTGGCGACATAGTGGTAAGGAGTTGCACTGTCAACCTAAAGGCACGTAGTTCGAATTCAGCAGTTGCTCTTTGGAAGAAAGATGGGCAATTTCATGCTGTGCAATTTACTGCCTATAAAAATCCACTGGAGGGTCAGCTATGGGTTGGTTCCAACTTGGTACTTAACAATAATTTGGATACAGTGTGTTTCTTTCTTAAACCTACTAATTTCTGAGTTATAAGAGAATTACAACACACACACATACACACACACAAGCACAAAGGGAGACAAACACCATGTGAAAATCCCACATAACCCAAACAGTACCAAGGAATGTAACAACAAGAAATGACCATCTCCTGGATGTGATGCCCTAATCTTGAACTCTAACTTTCCAAACTGAGAACTTCTTGTTCCTTTAACTCTGCCCAGCTGTGGTACCTTTTGTTCTGACATCATTGAGAAATTAAGGGGGACCCCTGAAGCTCTTTGCAGCCTTGGGGAGTCAGGCTGGATAGCTGTGTCAACTCTGGCCAAGCTGCTCAACCTGAATGCCCTCTCCTAGGCTTCACTGCTCTCCTGTGCCTTGGAAGCAGCCGATCAGGATTCTGACCACTTCAGCGAGAAATCTGTCAGTGGAGGGAGTGTCACCAACTCTAGACAAAGTCTCACCAGGATATGAGGGAAACCAGTTAAGACGAGGAGAAATCAGACTACAGACAAAGGGGCTTGGGCAAGATGGAGACATCATGCTCACTCCTAGCTCTCTCTTCCTACAGCTATTGTGTTGTTATGGCTGTTATATGCTGTGAAATCAACTGTGACTCATCATAACCTCATAAACAACACAGCTGTATCTTGCTCTACTTTTTATTTTATTTCTTTTTAAAACATTTTTTAAATTTTAATTTTTATTTTAACAAAATTTAAAGAAAAGTTGCATTTTCAGTCATTCATTGTTCATTTTTCTCCTTTCCCCTTCCCCAGTCCACTTTCTTTTTAAATATTTATTCATTGTTGCATCATTTCCTCCCTTCCCAGAGTTCCTCTCCCCTGTCTGTAGTCCTCTTTGCAATGTACCTCTTATTCTGGACTGTTGTCTTACATATAATGCCTAATCATATATTCCTTTTAAACAGTTCTCTCCCTTACCTGTTCCAATGCAGTGTTCATTATCTATCCACTCTTTTCCTATTCTCCTCCCAGCCTCATCTGTCGGTCCTGGCATTTCACTCAGCATTACATCCTCCAGGGTCACTCATGTTGTGTAATGTTTTACATGTTCATTATTTTTTTGGTGCAACCTGGCCCTATTCTGTGTCATCCTCATCATCTCTAATACAACTGAGATTTTTGTTATAGTCACCATGTCAATTCACCTTGTTGAAGGCCTTCCTCTCTTACATTGCACCTTCACTTTTCCAAGCATGATGTCATCCTCCAAGTAGAAGGCCCTCTTAACAGCATGCTCAAAGTATGTGTGATGAAGCCTCACTATCCTTACCTCTAAAGAGGCCTCTGGTTGCACTTCTGTCAAGATATACTTATTTGTTATTTTGACAGTCTATGAGATAGTGAGCATTCTTATCCAACACCACAATTCAACAGCATCCATTCTTCTTCTGTCTTCCTTAGTTGTCCAACTTTCAGATGCATAGCAAGTAAATAAAAAGACTGTGGCCTGGATCAGGCATGCCTTAGTTTTTATACGGATGTTCTTAGTTTTCAGCACTTTGGAGAAGTCCCTGACACCAGATTTTTCAAATGTGATGTTGTTATATACTGTAAGTCGGATCCAACCCATAGCTGAACCTCCAGTGGTTTTTTAGAGGTAATAAGTTTCACAGGAGGAGATTGTTTACCTTTTTCACATGGAGCAAATGACAGACTTGAACTATGCACCTCTGATTGGAAGCACAGCTTCTAACCACTAAGCCACCAGAGCTTCACCCAATGTAATATGCCTTTTTACTTCTTGATTACTAGTAACAAGGGTTCTGACTGTGAATCCAAGTAAGATGAAATCATTGACAATGTCAATTTTTCCCCATCTATCATGATCTTGTCTATTGGCCCAGTGGTGAGGATTTTGTGTTCTTGATGTTGGGATGTAACTCATATTGAAGTCTGTAGTCTACCTCGCAAGTGCTTGACGTCATCCTCATTTTCAACAAGTAAGGTTGTGCCATCGGCATAAGGTTATGGTTGGTGCATCTTCTGGTGATCCTGATGCTACATTTTCTTAATAAAGTCTGGCTTGTCATATGATTTTTTCAGTACACAGACTGAATAGGTAGGGAGAAAGGATATAGCCTCAACACACCTATCTCTTGCTTTTAAACCATGCAGTGTTGCCTTGCTCTGCTCAGACAACTGCCTCTTGGTCTAGGTCTAGGTTTCACATAAACACAATTGTGTTATTAGGTGTCATTACGTCAACTACAACTCACAGGAACACTATTAATAACAGACTGACTGTCACCCTCTTTTGTTCTATCCTCACCATCTCTGACATGCTTAGGTGTATTGTTACAGTCACAGTGTCAATCTATCTGGTTAAGGTCTTCCTCTCTTTCTCTACCATCCTTGCCTCTAAGGAGAATCCTGGTTGCACTTCTTCCAAGATAGATGTGTTTGCTTTTCAGTGACATAGTTGATGGTTTATTTAATACTTTTTTCTTATGCCACAATTCAAAGGCATCAATAAGTCTTCTCTCATCCTATTCACTGTTCAACTTTCAGATGAAAATATTTGTATCGGGCACATCTTTTAAACTTACATTGTTGCTCTTTAAGCACTTTACAGAAGTCCTTGACAGCAGGTTTCTCCAATGTGACACATCTTTTGATTTCTTGACTGCTGCTACCTTGGGTATTGATTGTGGGATCAAGTAAAATAAAATGACTGACAACTTCAATCTTCTCTCCATATATCATGCTGTTGCCTATTGGTCCAGTGGTAAGGAATTTTGATTTTTTTACGTGGAGATGTAATCCATATTGAAGGCTGTATCTTTGATCTTCTGCAGCAAGTGCTTCAAATCTTCTTTATTTTCAGCAAGTAAGGTTGTATCATCTGTATAACACAAGAGTTATGAAGAAGAGTTACTGAAGTTATTGAAAGAAGAGTCTTCCTTCAATCCTGATGCCTTATTCTTGTTCATGTAGTCTCAGCATACAGATTAAATATCTGTGGAGAAAGGATGTACATGTTTCCCAATAAACTATTCAGTGTTTCCTTGTTCTGTTCAGACACCAGCTTCTTAGTCTCTGAAGAGGTTTCACATGAGCACAATATTTTGGGATTCCCATTCTTCTCAATATTGTACGTAATGTGTTTAGATCAACAAATGCCTCTGAATGGTCAATAAAAAAAAACAAGCACCTTTCTGGTACAGTTGGCTTTCAGCCAAGATCTATCTAATAAGGACAAAAATAATCCTCATACATCAAAATCCAGCTTAAATCTCTGGCAGTTCCTTGTTGATGTGCTGCTTCCATTGTTTTTGAATAATCTTCAGCAAGATTTTACTTGCATGTGATATTAATAATATTTTTAAAAAATTTACAGATTCTGTTGGATCATCTTTCTGTGGAATGGGAACAAATGCCTCTTCCAGTCAGTTCACCAGGTAGCTCTTTTCCAAATATCCTGCCATGATCAGTGGGCATGACCAGGACTGCATCTGTTCATTGAAACACTTCAATTAGTATTTCATCAATTCCTGGAGCCTTACTTTTTGACAAAGTCTTCAGTGCAATTTGGACTTCTTCCTTCAGTACTATTGGTTCTTGATCATATCCTACTTTCTGAAACGATTCCATGTCAACCAATTCTTTTTGGTATAGTAATTGTGTATTCCTTTTTTTTAAAAAAAAAAAAACCCAACAATGCTTGCTGCATCATTCATGATTTTGACCATAGAATCCTTCAGTATTGCAACTCAAAGCTTGACTTTGTACATCAGTTCTTTTAGCTTGAGAAATGCTGAGCAGGTTATTTCCTTCTAGCTTTCTCCACAATTTCTTTATAATATTTTGCTTTGTTTTCTCACTCTTTGTTCATCTCTCTTACTTCAGCATTTACTCACTTTGTTTTGGCCTCTCTACATTCTTATGTAAGTTTCAGAGTATCATCTGAGATCCCTTTTGGTCCTTTCTTTTTCTCTCATCTTTATGATGACCTTTTGCTTTCTTCAGGGATGATACCCTTGATGTCATTCTACAACTCATCTGGTATTTGGTCATTAGTGTTCAATGTATCAAATTTATTCTTAAGATAGTTTTTAAATCCAACTGCAATAGATTCAAGGTAATATTTTGTTCCCTGTGCATTTGCTCCTATTTTTTTCATTTCCATTTGAATTTGCACAAAAATAATTGATAATCTGTTCCATGATGTTGTTGTTGTTGTTATGCGCCATTGAGTCGTTTGTGACTCATAGCGACCCTATGCACAACAGCCCTAAACCCTGCTCTATCCTGCGCCAACTACACTGCCTCTGACACACCCATCCCGATTACCCCAGTCACCAAGTAAATTCATCTCATAGAGGGTCTTCCCCTCCTGCGCCGTCCCTCC